>NC_046655.1:1666941-1977149 GCF_900324485.2 Mastacembelus armatus | reverse complement strand
AAACCACATACCCCAAACAGTTACTCCTTGGTCAGGAATGACTGTTACATTTGTCTGCAAACTCAAATAAAATCTTGTCTTTAACATTCTTTAACATCCAAACCTGTTCAATAATGAAGACTCTAAGTGCCCAAAGTGATGATAATATGGAATTCATGTACTGGCTAGTGTAAGTGTCAAAGCCCACCGTGCTGTGAAAGACCACACTGTGTCCATTTCCCAGGCTCTCAATGTGTGTTGCCAAGTTGAGGCAGATGGCTCGATGGCGAATGGCGTCCATGGTCTGAGCATCAAAGAAGTCATGAGGTCGAGCTGGAAATAAAAATTCATTTCCAATATGATGAACAAAAAGTTTGTATGCCTGTTTTCTTAGACATAGTGTGTGTGTTCTACATACGGAGTGAACGTCTGTGTTTGTTCTTGAGTTTCCTCCTCTTGTTGAGACCAGCCTTGGATGGAGACTCCTCCTTCATTCTGCCCTGACTGGCCATTTTGGATGAACTCTGTGAGCTGAAGTGAGTAGGAACGTGACGGGCCAGCCCTCCCTGAGAGGCAAATGTAGCGTTGCAGCCCCCTACCACACACTGAGGGAAGACAGACAATTTGAGGTGATCATGACTGATTTGACCTGGGTGAGATAAACAAAGTGGACACTGGCTGGTGAGGGTGTGTGCTGTCACCTTGAATGGTTTGTCCCCACTGTGGGTGAGCATGTGCCTCTGTAGCCAGCTCTGACTGGTGGATGGTGTGTTGTACACTTTACAGCCCTTCCACAGACACACAAACACCTGTGAAGAAGCACACACAATTAATTAATACACAGAAGTATATTACAACAGCAATGTTGATATAATAGTCTGTTACATGTGTACTTGATGTGTGACAGCTTGTACAGTATCCTGTCAGTAAGTCCTGAATTTCCCTTTGGGGATGAATAAAGTTTATCGTACTGTATAGGTACTGACCCCTCCTCTCTGTGCGTCCACATGTGTCGCTCTGATGTGCTCAGCCAGGTCAGGGCTGCTGGGGAACAGCAGCTGGCAGTGATCCCAACAGCATGTGTAGCTCAGGGGCTTGCCCCCCGTGGGTACCGGCCCACTTCCCGGAACTGCCCCCGAACTATGACCATTGAGCATGGCCGGAGTGGAGCGGCCGCTGGATGCTGTGCTCTCCATATCCATCAGCGTGCTGCTGATACTGGAGAAGACAGACACAAAATTATAAGGGCAGTTCTACAAAACTAGGTTTAATCTGAAAATTGATGGCAATAATGTGGAGCCCAGCTTACATGTCGTACAAGAGGACTAATACCTCTGAAATACAGCCATAGAAAAACCCTAAACCCTAAAACCAAGTCTTAACCGTCAAACAGGAGTCAGAAAAGTGAGAACCGACCAAAATGTTCTCACTCTAATACACACATACTCTTCACCACTGTGTAGCTGCCACTCACCTCTGTGTTGGAACAAAAGTTACAGTGAGTTTCCCAGATGCCAAAACAGTAGGATTAACCCTAGCTGAGAGGGAGCCTAATGGACATTAAAGCAGGCAGCACACTGTTTTACTTTTTTAAGCAGGTCAGATTTCTCACCTCTTTGAGCCACTTTAAGGTTCTAAAGGTTCCATTTAACGCTTTCAAAAATAATAGATGGTTGATGAGGCCAAAGGGGTCAGTAAATTGCACTGAAACTGCATGCAATAAAGGTTTTCTTATCTTATGAAGTTTTTTTTTTTTAAGTTCCTAATTTTTTTCTGTTATTAATTATGAAGCGAGCCAGCTAGCTATTGTCAAGAGGAAAAAAAACACTGTGTTGAATGCACCTCTGGTGACTGCAGATGAGCAGCGGGCAGGGGAACAGAACAGGAGTCATAAAGCTACTCCTCTCTAACTGTGTTGTCGTCTTTGTCATGTTAGGGATCAACAGTATGCTTAATGTGGATTGAAGGAACTCTGATCATTCAGTATTATAGTCCTCCACATTGTGAGCTGAGGAGTATAACTGTTGCTGTTCCTACTTGGTCAGATGATTCCTAAGAACTGTGATATGCTTCACTGGAGATAAGTTCTCATTCTCCAGATGGGAAAACAGTGTGAGGTGTGAATATCATGGTTGAATATACCTCAATCCTACAAGCCAGTGTAATCAGATAAAGACTGAAGACTCACATCACATCCAACCGTGAGATGTGTGTATGTGCGTGTGTGTGTGTGTGTGTGAGAAAAACTACAGCATTCAGTGACATGTTCTGAACATGTGATTCTCCATTTCTGTGCTCTAACAACACACATGCCACCTCAGACCTCAGCAAAGCATGCAAGCTTCCAGCTGTTGCCACTGGGTTGTGCACACACAGGTGACAACAACAGTCACAACAAGACTGCCAACACTCTTTCAGCAGAAGGAATTGGTAACCCGAGGTGGCTGATGGCTGCAGATGGTCCAGTATTCACATCTCTCAAATCTCAACTACACGCTGTGCAGAGCTGCACATCCCGCATGCCAATATGTTGATCTGTTGATTTGTTTGTCTTATAAGAAGATTCAGAACTGGATTCAAAAGATTTGTTCTGGGTTAACAATTTTACTGGGTAAACAACTGGGCTAATGAAGAAAAAGATCCAGCTAATTATTAGTTGCTGGCCAAGATTGAAGGCACAGTTAAAGGTGACGCACAGACAAGTGTGCTTTGGATCACTGGACAATAATTACATTTCCTCTAACTAAACAGAAAAACTCATATTGTACCTACTAAGCTGCAGTGTGAGTGTGTATGGTACAGGATTGATCACAGAGAGTGTGTCTATTTAGTCATTTCCCACCATGCTGGCATGATGGAGGTTGATGCATCGATCATGTTTAGATGCGTTCTGGTGGAAGTTCAGAATTTCACTCACAGTCTTATAACTGTACTAAGCGATTCACACAGTTTCAGTCTGTCACCAAAGCTTTCAGGGAAATTTCACTTTCTAATGAATACAGAAATGTGCATAGTTTAAGGGGGATAGGGGGTGTGTGAGAGAAGCAAACAATAACCTCTACCATATGACCAGGTCTCTCTTTCAAATGAGACCCTCCAATCTCAACAGGACTTCCTGGTTAAATAAAGGCAAAATAAAAAAAATAAAAAAAATAAAAATTCACACAATGAATCTATTATTTTGGATGGATGAAAATCATGAATGATTAAAGCATGTTCTAAGGATACACAGGTCTAAAGAACTGGATCGAAGTCAGTTCTGACAGGAATGAACAGGGGGGCCATCTGTGAATGCAATAGCAACTTTTCCTTAAAAGCCTACATCCATGGGGCTGATGAAGAGACTCTGGAGATGTTTCTCCTGTTTACCTTGGGACTGACGTGACACACACACACAAACAAACAAACCATAACCTGCCAAAAGACAGCTGAAAATTTCTGTTAAGCCCTAATAGTAAAGACATGCTGAACACAGAGATGAGATCTCACACTTCCACAACTACTTCCTGGGAAAATATCCATAATCATAATCATAATCATAATTATAATAACGTACAGGCACCAGGCACATGGGCCCTTTAATTGGATTTGCTTACTTTAGTAAATAGTAAGAGCTGGGTTTTGATGGACGACGCCACTACTGTACAAACAGGTATACTAAATTATTGGACAAGTAAAGATATATTACAGAACTATAGAGTCTCACTTGTACACAAAGTGTACACAAAGTGCTGAGCAGCAGTGAACTTAAGACCGTGTCGTGACCTAACAGCACCTCTTGGCTGATGAATCAGTGTAAGGCCTGTTTGTACAGCTCACTTCAACAGACCTGTCTTCTGAATCCATCCGGCTGAGCGGCTCTCCGTCCGACGAGGTCCGCTCGACACTGGCCCGTCTCTTGGTGCCGTGCTCGGCTTTCTCTGCGGTCTTTGCGGGGTGGGTAGGCAGTGTGGACGAGACGTTCTCCCCCTCTCTTTGTTCTTGCTTCAGCACCTGGGAACCCTCTTGTGCGGAATCAGTGCTGCTCGCCAAACTCCCCTGTAGGGGACTTTTCCCCGCTTCAGAGAGTTTATCACCGGGTTTCCTATCACCGTTTGCCATTTTTTCGCTCAGTGAAGCGGTTTCTTTGTCGGTGTCGGGCATAAGAGACGGTTTGTGCCCGCAGTCCTCCGCCGCACCACAACTCTTCACGTCCATTCCTTCTCTGTTCTCGTTGTCGCCCGGTTCCTGTTTGGGGTCCGGCACGGCCTGTCGCTCCTCTCCGGTTTCTGCCGTTTCACCGGTGTCGTTTTGTTCCGACCTCGACAGAGGACCTTTTTCAGCTCCTTCGGTCGTTATTTGAGGCATTTTCGAACAAGAGGGAAAGCTATTTTTGGGGTGTTCCACTCGAAAACTTGCCCTCGGGCTGCCCTTCTTCCTCCACTCACACTCTCCGCTCCGAGCGTGAAACACAGCAGGAGGTTTACGTGACGTCGAGGCACAGCATAGCCAAAGCTGCTCGATTAGGACAGATGAATCACTCGGTGCTTCCCTACACCGAGTCAGATGCATAACGCTCAGACTAAAGGTAGGTCAGATGATTTCTTTCAGAAGCATTTTTGTTACATTTATTGGATTTCTGTTTTCACCCAGATAGCAATGAATAATTACCTGCACTGACAACATGAAGAAAAAATCCTGAACAATCATTTCATTTGGCCTGTTGGATGGCCTACCTGCTTAAAAACCTACTGCCATTCTGCATGCACTACCTTTGCACCCAAAGACAGAGCCAAGTCTCCCTGTAGGCATTACAGGCAGATGTGTTATGGTTAGAGGTAGAGAAGGTATCCACAGTAGAAGAAAAAACTTACATTAACAAAAACTGAGAAGATGATGGTGATTATTTCCAATGCCAGTGTTTTCCCCAGTACAAATGCTTCAGTGGTATTGTTTGATTTTTCAGTTCAGGTTTTATTTCCATTGCCAAAGTTCAAAGTAATCATTGTGGCAATGCTTGTTGGCAAACGGACGACTGTATTTGAGAAAGCTTCAACTAAAAAGAAGTTGGATGCTGCAAGAACTACAACGAAAATTAATATTGGTGTGGGTTTTTAACGATGTTGGCAAGAGCAAAAGGGGCTGAAAAATGATGCCATGGTGGTTGTTGGACACTTTATTATGGAGATTTGTTATTTTACTGAAATCTGTAATGTTAGCCAACATATCTGTTGTGTATATATTAGCCCAAATTACATCTGAATCTGTGCTCCTCAATGCTCTCTCTCATGGAAAAAATAGACTCCTCAGTAGTCAGGCAGTGCATGTTCATGTGTTCTGGAGAACTGACTTTGGAAATACTACAGGTCAGAACCAAAGGGTGGGGTATTTCTTCAGTTGTCTACTTTAAAAATTAAAATTCCTCTTGCTGTTTTTTTTTTTACAGGACAGACTATTCTACCTCTAAGAGCATATGCAAATTCAGCATAAACACCAGTCCCTGCAGTATTGTTCATTTTACGTTGACTGCGTCACATAGTTTACACCTTAAATGGTAACACCAACAGACAAAAAAATATAACTCTAATTTGCAGCTGTATTGTTATGTGTGAACAAATATATACAAATATACAAATATTTTTGATTGAGTGAGTCATCTTCTTTAATAAATACGATCTTTGACATTATGGCCTCTCGGCTCCACGTGTTCCGACAAACAGAAAAATGATACAACTGGAAGTATTGAAAAGGCACTTTCTTATCTCAGAATTTTGCGTACAGCAGGAACTGGCACGCGTCTCTACGGGGCCTAGCCTTCATGACTGCACCACAGCTGTTCGTGCCAGCTCGCTCCTCTCCCTGAACCTGGCTGAGCCCAGTGGCTGACCTGTAACTTCTGTTCTGCTAAGATGGGGCACACGAGCCCCCTGTAATAAGTATTTAAAGTGTATTAGGTTTCAAAATAGTCCACACCCCAGTTCCCACTGGTTATTAATTAAATAGTAAGTTGGCTGTTTAATATTGGTGAATGACCAATTTTCTTTGCAGACCCACGTATATGGTTTTGGTAGAATCTGATGATTTTGCAGCATGAAAAGTTTTTTCTGTTTTTGGACGAAGTAATCTCGTACTTACCTACTTATTACCTTTCTCCCCAGCTGTCAACCATATTGCCTGGTCTTCATTGTTGTATGGAGTTTCCCCTTTTGTCAGAGCTGCCATAGAACTGCAAGTTTTATAATACAATCACATCTGTGGGACACTTTCATCCATTTCACGTTCTTGATTGTCATCATCGTGTTATCTTGTATATTGCGTTTCTTTTTTGATCAGTGGAAGTGGAGAATGTAGGCTGGAGGTACAGTGTCTGCATTTCAGCCCATTTTACATGACTCAGTTCTGTATCCTATTTATATCTGAATATTTTTGTAAATTAAATTAATTTACATTTTACTTTACCCATGGTTATGTGGCTCAAAGCTCACGTTTCCAAGAGAATGTACTGCATTTGGATTTAACCTTGGGTTCATGCTTAATTAAGTAAGGTTCTTTAACCACTTGAGGGCTGAGAACAACGGGTTTAATCTGTGTGTGTCAAATAAATGGACCAAAAACATGTTTTAAGAACATCAACATTTATTTCACATGATATAAAACAGATGGGGTATGAACTTTTGCATATCGACTCTAATAATATTAATAATAGCCTCTTATAATATTCACTCTTCTTTTTTCAGTGTGTACATAAATTATTCAATCTTTTTTTACAGTTTATACACTTCTTTTAATTTTTAACTTTTTTTTTTTTAGTTTCCTGGAGCTTCAAAGTCTTACTTATTGCTTCGTACATGTGCTATTCTCCAATTCTTCACCACGTATAATATTCAATTGCAAAGAGTCTAATCTTTGTCATGTCCCCAGCCTCTATATTTTCTAAGTAATGTCAACCAAAGGAGGAAAAACAAAAAGAGAGATAACTGAAAAAGCAGTCTGGAAATTTCAGAACATTCACATACTGTGTGTATCGTCCAAACAGACTTCAGGAGATTCAGACCACCTGCTCGACATAAATAATCGAAAATACTTAGTTCATGTCCAAAAAGAGAAAAAACAGCAGCATGAAGTGGCACCTTTTTGAGTAAAAGTCTGCTTTATGTGTGTGTGTGTATGTATATATATATATATATATATATATATATATTGTTTATATATATATATATGTATATATATATATCCATTTGAAAGACAATCTGTTTTGTTGCAGGTGCAAAAGATGTGAAAATATAGCACTAAAGGAGTGTCTGGTTTCAAATCAACACAAAAATTAAAATCAGAGCAGGTTAAAATTCAAGAGCATCAGCGGTCACTTTGGAGTTAAAGTAAAGCACTGCATGTGTGTCGGGTTTTGGTACTTAGCCCATCTGCGGTGAGACTTCTCAAGTGTTCCTATATACAGCTTTACACTCGCCTTCAACACCTCAGTAACAGCTAATATCCGCTTCTCCAGATCAGTGGAATATTCTAATTTTAATATTTATCAAGTTAATATGACCTTAATACTTAGGTATCAAAAGTTCTGTATATTGATGTATGTATATGTATTTGGCAACACATTTTTGTGGAGCTATATTACCCCCAAAACAAGGTCTACATATAGTTAAGATTGTGAAATGGATTGATACTGTCAGGGAAACCAATTTCATTTGCATTCTTATTAATTTCGTGGCTTCCCAAATCCCATACCCATAGTTGGTATTTGAATTTAGACTGATCAGTAAATGAAAAGCTTTGCACTCTGCTTCACCTCTACAGACCATTACTCATACTAGTAAAGAGCAGTAGTGGTCAAAAGAGGTCTCACAGCACCAGTGTTCAGTAAACCTTCCTCTGATGCAGCTGGCTAAAAAGAGAGCAGCAGCAACTGTATAACCAGCACTTTTTATTAAACCATGTCCCTGACTGTAGGGATGACTCATGTAGGTCAATGTACGTCAAGTGAGAATGAATATATAGGCAAACAATTTCACAACCTTATATTTCTGCAGAAATGTTGTGGGACAAATATGACTACAGAGAATTACTGCTTTGCTTCAGAACATAATTTGTATGGACAGATCTAACAAGTTCTACAGATACAGTACATCTGTCTTGCTCTCTGTTTGGATGTGACAGCGGCTTATCAGTGTGCTGGTCAGTCTGTTAGCAGGGCTGTCATCCTCTCAGTCTCAAGTCTCCTTGTGGGCACGTAATAGTAGTATCAAAGTAGTTCTGCTGTAAACGCGGGAAGCCATGGAGCATGCTCTGTGCAGGCTGGCTACATTTGGGCTCTATGGGACGCCAGTGTGGCTGTGGAGGCTGGCGCCACTCACGTGTCGCTGCTCACCAAGGCGAACGTCTGCGCTGCAGGGAGGGGCGGCATAAATGGGTGCATGAGTCCCAAAGATTCCACAGTGATTGGTGCTAATTATGTTACTAATATATTCTACTTATAATAATACAATTCCTTATGTAGCACTTTTCAAATCACAGTTACAAGGTGCTTCACAGCATAAGAGATGCAAGACAATTATACACACAGATTTGCATATATGTACATTAAGTGCACCAAATACCCACTCACTCAGTCTCTTAGTTATGCCCAGCTGTGGAAATATATTAACAACAAAATCAATGTGGCAAACAAATCAAGCCACTTGCATAAAAACAGATAACTGTGGTCTTTAGACTTATGGAATTAATGTGAACAGAAACGTGTTTGATGGACAGATATCAACTAATCTCAGCAATAAAGCAAATAAGCTTGTTTCTTAACAGGTAGAAACATTTCAAGTTTGCTCTTACAATTTCTGAAGGACAAATTTGGCAAAAACAGAATCTGAATAACTGAATTGGTGCTCATCTCGATAATTAATGCACTTGTTATACCCAGATGTTTCCTCCATGTCACTTTAACTGTAAGTCAATCTTACTTCCTGGCCCTCACACTTAGAAAAGTTGATATCATTCATCAGTTAATGCTAAAGCCTAAAATGATCTTTAATTTCAAATGCAATTTAATTACTGTAGTTTCACTATTTATCCACTAGAGTGTGTTGTCTGTTTGGCTTGCAAGACAGGTTCTCTAAGTCTTTTCATTCCATGGTCCTATGGTGTGTGTAGATAAATGCAGTGGGAATTTTAAAGCGTGACTCAAACAGAGCTTTAAAATGGTACAGTTCAGTTTTATGCAACATAATACTACAGTCACATTGCATGTTGATTATTTATAATTATTTACTTTATTACTCTGTCTTTTACTATTCTGTTAGTTCCTGAATAAATAATTTTTTTTTTCAGTTAGATACATTTTTAAACAAATTACCATCATTGTAAACACTTTTCATTGAAATGCTGCATTTTGCAGTTGTTTCATTGACTTTGGAATGTTTAAGTGGGGCTGCCATGTTTCTTAACTCACTAAGATATAAGTCATCCTTTGAGAGATTCGATAAGGGATCATTTGACCATCCATCCATCCATCCATCCATCCATCCATCCATCCATCTATTTTCTAAACCTGCTTATTCCTAACCAGGGTCACAGGGATCTGCTGGAGCCTATCCCAGCTCTCTTTGGGTGAAAGGCAGGGGTCCACCCTGGACAGGTCCCCAGTCCATCACAGGGCCACATAGAGACAAACAACCTCACACACTCACACTCACTCCTATGGGCAATTTAGAGTCACCAATCAACCTGACATACATGTTTTTGGACTGTGGGAGGAAACCAGAGTACCTGGAGAAAACCCACACAACCACAGGGAGAACATGCAAACTCCACACAGAAAGGCCGGGTTGCGAACCCAGGACCGTCTTGCTGTGAGGCAACAGTGCTAACCACCGTGCTGCCCTCATTTGACCATATATCTTAATAATTCTGGGTGTTTTACTAGCATAGGACAGGATCCAAAATGAAACCAACTCTGACAAGACAAAGACAGTGATAGACTGGTTTGACATGAAGTAATGCTACATCTTTGAAAGACACATGTACACCAGTGATAAAGAAAGTCTTCACTTACAAGCCAACATGTTGTTGCTGTGTTTCTTGTCCACTGTAAGCTGGTTGTAGGAATCCAGGCTCTTCTCCAGCGTCTCCTCTCTGGTGGTTTGTTGCGTCATATCAGCCTCCTCCTGCTTAGGCTCTGGGCTCGGCGTCTCAGGCTCAGGCGTTTGGAAGCTACAATCAGACCAAGCATCAGAATGTGTCACGCTGACTGATGCTCAGACAAACTAGTATTGCAAAGAACTATCTACAGTTTTCTTCAACTCTGTGGAGCCTTTTAGCCTCCTTTATTGTTTTGGCCTTTGTTCTGGAAAAAGTCTTGACTAACTCTCTGTCCAGTCCCTGCTCAACAGACTGACACAGTTGGAAAGTGTCTGGTAAAGCATTTTGCAGTTAAACAGCTAAAGTTGGTGGAGACCAAACCTGAGCTGAGTACTCTACTTTAAAGTGGCTGGAAAAAACCTAAATAAATTGAAATGTCTTTTGGGGCATGGTTGCTTTGATTGACAGGTGGGTTCTATCATAGTTTACTGTTTGTGCAGTTTCTACTTCTTATCTGACTTTTCCTTATCTATGTTTCTCTTCTAATACCAACTGAATAGTATTTTGAGACCTAATGAGCCATGAAAACTAACAGGGATCCTTGTGCGCATGTGCAGAATGCATGCATGCACACACACACACAAAACTAACCTATTTTCAGTGGTGGTGTTTGTAGGTGAGCTCATCAAACACTCATCTTGCTCTCTGCTTTCGTCATCCTGAAAGGGCTCAAGGTTTACTATTTCCACATGCCGAGACTGTGCGCTCAGGTCCAGAATGACCGCCCTCTGGCTTTCACAGAGCTGAAACACACACACACATGCACACAGACTGAAATTGGAAAATGGAGTTTAGCATGGCTGGATGTGCTATGAGAAAAGAGCACTATATAAAAAGTGTACTAATGTTAAAAGAATTAAAATAAACTAATAGCTAAATAAATGGTCTTCCAGAGTTTTTACATAAAGAGCTACTGATGTGTACCATTTTTATTAGTCTTTGATTTTATATCACACACAGTGATGATAATTTTTCATTTCACTTGAAATAAACTATAATCACTAGAAAAAATAAATATATCTGAAAAAAGAACTATGTAGCTGTATTTGACATGTACACAATCTGGGGTCCATGGAGCTCCAGGGTGGCATCTCACTGGAGAGCAGCCTAGATCCAGTGACCAATTCTGACTGAATCTGAGCGATAAACCCCTTAAAGCCACACTGGTTTCCCCCACAAACCCACAAATTCCCTGTTACTGTCCCAGATTACATTCAGAGATGTTACGGCCACAATGACCAATTATGACAGGATTGGGATTCCAAATGAATTTATTTAACAATGGCAGCAGTGTATATTGGAGCAATGAGACAGGATTATCTTTGACTCCCCTCCACCTGCTATCTCTGCAAGCTCCAGCAGATTTCAGGAACTACTATAATGTACAGTTTATGAACAGCTGACACCGACACTGCTAGTTACCATGTCAAATAACTATTGCGTCTTTTATATGATTTAGATGGTCACGATCCTGTTGATTCTTTATGTACTTCTCTTTATTTTTCCCACTTTTTTCCCCAGCACATGTTGGGAAAAAAGCTACAAGGTTGTGACAAGACTAACTGTGAACAAATATTGTGTATCATTGTGGTCCTGTCAGTGAGACACAACGTCGTGCTCCATCCCTGAAAATAGTCCTTGAAAAATTAACTACTTCCTTGTGTTTGAGTAACATTTATGAAAAATTGCAGTCACCAGCTGTTTTACTGAGGCTTTTAGACGATTCTAGCCTAGACAACCAGACTAAAACTTTTCCTATTGTATACAAAGAATTAGTCTGGAATGTCTTTGGTTGAGATCAATTTCCAGGGGGCGGGCCAATTGACGCCTATTAATCAATCAGAGAAACAAAGGATATGATGCAAGCGAAGTGACAATAAGACCAGTGTTACGAGCCAGGCTGGTCTAGGGAAGTTTTAACTCCGTAACACAGAACAAGAATGAAGAGTCTGCGCTGAGAGGCAACTGGGGATTTATTAACACAAAAAAACTGTATAACACTATATTGCAGATAAACGGCTGTGATGGGCCCGTCTCTTTTGAGGGGAGGAAAAGCCTCTGGCAGGGGTTCCACACCCACATTCCTTCGCTAAGAAAAGACTGGGTCTGGCTGGGCAGGCTAAGATATTTCATTATTTACTTTCAAGAGAAAGAGACTATAATAGGAAGTGACTGAATCCTGGCAAGCCTGTATGTCCACTGTGGCCATGCTGCTCTTCTCTCCAGTACCTCATTTTCTAGGTTGTTGGTCTTAGCCGGCTGCATTTCTTCACTCTTCCTCACCTGCTCCATGCTCTGCAGCACCTGGACATTGAAACAGGATTATGACATGACCCGTTAATAGAGTCATCAAACAAGCAAATAAATAAATACAGCTTAGATATCTAACTTATGGTGAATGAAAAGCAATATTATTAGTAATTTGTGGACAATTGCCCGCAGTTGAAATACACAGTTTATTGAATGTGACCTGTGGTGCAGTCGGTGCTCTCTCTGTGCGTGTCCCAGCAGCCGTCCTGCTCTGCTCCATGTGAGCCACCTTCAGCTGCTGCAGAGCTGCTTCCAGCTCCACAGTTTCTGCACTGGCTCCCTCTGCCTGAGCTCGGAGCTACAAACGCACACACAAAGTTGTTCAAACATATTTGAATTCACTGCAAACTAAAAATGCTTGACAACTGTTAAAGCCCAAGAACAATTTAAGAAAATTAGCTTATTTTTTAAGTTAAATCAGTCTTGTTAAAGCAAACCTGTGTGTATATGTGTGTCAGGTGTGACATCACCTGCAAGATAAGGAAAGGGTTGTCTTTGCTGAAGGAAGGCGAGCGGGATGGGGTTTCTCTCTTCTTCTCTCGGAGCGATGAGGCCTCCTGGTTTCTCCTCATCCTCTCCAGCTGCTCCTCCACACTCATCCTCGGTCTGCCCACCTCTCGTTCCCCGAACCCTGTCTGATCCACTGCACTCCTGGGACGGTCCTACACAGGGCAAGACTCACCTGTTACACTTATTTTCCTTGTATTAGACTCGATGTTTGCTTCTGCTGTGCTACCATTGCCAGTCTTGCAAAATGTATCACTGTGTTATAATAGTGTCAACATTCCTGCCTTGGTTAAAACTGACTATTGACAGAAAACACCACAGCATGTGATGCAGCATTGCTGTTTGTAATTTGTTCTCACGGAAATCATGTTGAGTTGATGAGGGGACAATGCAATCATGCCATCTCATGCACTAGAAGCCACTGAATGTGAAAAACACTGCAGAAAGTTTATTGTAAGCGACTGTGAAAGTAATTCTAAACTGTTTCTTGTTTATTTTTGCTTCACTTTCATAAAGGCCTGCCTCTAAAATATGAAGTATTGTTAAGATATAATAAGTAAAATGCAACAATGTGACAATTTATTTCAATCATTGCTAAGCTACAGTCTGTAAAAACACTCAAACATGCAGATGTTTCACATAGAAATCATTATGCCCTATGAGGAACTGGATGTTTTTTAATTGGAAAGTTCTCTGCAGATAATACTGGTTTTGCATTTGGCCATGTACTCCTACACTCCATTATATAGTTTTCTTCTCCCTGCTCCAGTTAAGGTTATTTTTGGTTTGTTATTTTAATGAGTTTATTACTAGATAAATTAAAAACTTTACACCAATAACATTTATTTTGAATGAGTAGTATAGGCTTTTTCTACTTATAACATTACATGTAATTTGATGACCTGTAGTTGAGGCAAAAAAAACAAATAATTTGTGACTATGGCATTATTTTGTATATTTTTTGAGACTCCTTGACAGGAGCATGACAAAGATTAAATGGAGCAGAAACCTCCAGTATAATGAGTGTGATTAAAGAGTGACAGATGAAAGAATACAAAGGCACTTTTTTAATATTCCACCGACAAATGAAAAAAGGAAAAAGAAGCTTGTATGTTTGACTGTGAAGTGAACCCACAGATTTGAACAGGAAAGTGAGAGGCAGTGGAGCTGAAGGGAAAAGGGAAACTCTGCAGTGTCAAATAAAGTGGCATGATATTTGCAAATGCAGATGTGTATTTTGGGACAGATTAGGAAACTGGCTCATAGAAAAGTTCACCTGCACATTAAAATTAACAACAAAGTGACCCTCTAGGCTGTTTCTGCCACATTTGTGTTTTAAAATTGGGTCATTTCATCCAAACAGTTGCTAAAGGAAAAAAAAAAAACTTACTGATTTAGATTCTGTCTTCTTGGTCTTCCGCAAGGTAACATAGGAAGCGATGGTGGAGGACTCAGGAGGGCTCAAGGGAGATTTGGTCCTGGGAGGGATGATGCCCACAGGGTAGGGGGGCACTGTTGGAGCGACAGCATGGAACACTGTCACTTACACATTAGCAAGCAAGCACTACAGGCAGGCTAATTGCTCATGTTGTGGCAGAACATTTAACAATGGTCCACTTCACAAATGATGGGCAATTAATGTGTACAAATAATGTTAGAAAAAGCAGGTGGCATTCAGGCACATCAATACTGTTTTATGCAGGTTGACAGACATTTCGTATATCATTTGTGTTTCCACCGATTTACTTAGAAACATATGTTTCTCTTTTAGAATTGAAATGATGTGCTTCATAAACAGACAGTTAGGCAGTTTAACTAGGGTCTTATTCTCTTTTCTCCCAGGCAAATTTTTGCACCAAGAAACATGGACTCCAGCAAAACAGCAAAAAACACCCAACCCTTCTTAAGCTTTCCAAATAAACTACAATTTTACATCAGCACTATCTGGCTGTATAGGGGCTGTTTCTCATCTACATATTTCTCATCCAGTCTAAAAAATTAATGCAGTTTCACAAGGAATCCACAATTCCATAAATATTGTCCAGTTTGTGTTTGAATGAATAGATGAGTAGATGAATATAAAGTCCTCAGCTTCCTATATCACAGCATGCACATCCCTGGACTGGGGAACAGAAGAGATGGGAATAATAATTGGGAACAGTATTTGTGGGGCAGTGACTCTCATGTCACTTAAAATTACAATATGCAATACTATAACAGCATCCTTTTATATGAGTGAGTGTAGGGGTACCTTTTGAGGCTGTAGAATCTTTATTCTCAGACGAGGTCTCTGTCTTGTCCTTGTCCTCACCGTTGGCCTCGTCCACTTCCTCTTTCACTGTGGTCAGCTCGGGCTCGCTCTTGTAGAGCCGATAGTCTGGAGCTTGCTGAGAGGTGGAAGGAAGGGATCAGTCAAGGTCAGAACACACACACGTACATACAGATACATGTGTACCTACAAAACATGGTTTCTCATATGAACTTTGCTAAAAAATAAGTAAAAAGTAAACCTTTTCAAGTTTCTTCTCCTGCAGATTACAAATCATGTCTTCATTAGGAACTTGTTTGATCATTCATTTGATGTATAGAACTGATCGTAGTTAATATTTAAAGAGAAACATAGAATATAACAGGACAAAGAAACTATTTTATCATTTGGAGCAACAATTTAAATTTAACCAGAACAAGTTCTTTTCTAGAATAAAGTTACAAAGAAAAGTTAACATTTTTAAATGACATTTTGTCAAACTTAAACATTATGACTTAAAAAATATTTACGTTTTTACTTTACCATCTTTATCATCTCTAAAGCAAATCTATAATGAAAACCTCTGAGCTCTGAAAGATTACAGCTTGCAGTTAGCAAAACTAACTCCTATTTTGTCCAAGTCTTACAAGGGACAAAAAAGGTGTCGAGAAAGTAAGGTCCATGTAAACACACAATAAAATCATCACTCATAAAATAATGAAATTCCACAAATAAATCCATGTACAGGCCTGTGACACTGTAGGCGATTGATGATGATGGCTGAATGGAGCATGGATTACAGGGATAAAAAAGTTAAACACAGTGCTAAATGAGCCATATCTATCCAAAATGACACCTGTTAAGGAGTGCTTCATTTAAGTGGATATTGTTCCAGCCTTTAGGATGGTGATGAGGTGAAATGAAGAAAATTAATGTAAAATTGATTGTATGCCCACAAAACTTCTGAAATGAAGAGCTTAGATGCAGAGTCTGAATGGATTCAGTGTTCTAATGGATGGTGGTTACGTCAAAGCAAATGTGTGGATGGAGGGATGTGGAGAAGTGGGAACGCGTCAATGCTTCAGCAGTTCTTACGCTGTGTGCACCATTCCTGGAGCCAGCCTTGCGGTCCTCTGGGCGGTGTGTGTGGGGAGGCAGGCGCCCGCTGGAGTGTAAGTGGTGGGGGGGCACGGGAGGGGGGCGATCTGATGAGTTGTAATACTGGGGGGGGGGTGGGCGTGGGGGCACACCATCGCCCTCCTTAGGAGGACTTAGCGGTAGCTGTGTCACTGCCTGTTGACATTTATTAGAGCAGGTCTCATTCCACATGCCTTACTGGACCATACCTCTGGTTACGACTTGCAAGCACCTTGAGTTACTGCCGTTGAAAAGACATCCTAGCACATACCCACTCTATATACTTATAAAGTCTATTTTAGCAAACAGGTGCCTATTTACACATCAGGACATGGAGCAACATTAAGCATTCATCTGGAGTGAGCTCCAGCCACCCGAAGAATGTAAGTCCACTATTCACTCTCCCTTTAGCTCTGTTTTGGTCTCCACCAACTTCGAGGGAAATATAATGTCTTTGTCTGACTGTAGTTTGTTGTTGAGCAGGTAGTGTAGAATGGGTCTACTGGAGCCTTTTCAGTGCCTGCTGTACTGGAACTGATGGTGGTACAGCTGAACCAAAAAACAATAAACATATGGAACATAAAACCAAAACACAGAGATTTAAGCTGCTAAAATTCTCTGCAGAGTTGAGAGGAACAGTAGAGTCATTTATAACTGGGTGTGCAAAATACAAACTGCAAAGAAAATCTTTGCATTCACCCTGAACAGAACTGGAGTGCAATTTAAAAATCTAACCCCAAAGACAAATATGGCCATGATGAGTACTGTTAACTAAATTAAATTAAAGTAAATTATGCAATTTATTTTTACATGAAGCAGAAACAAATGCAGTAAACAGAAAAATCTCAGGGATCAAAAATCCTGAAAGCCCTGAACATTGTTGGTGTAATCATTTCCTGGTCAAAATGCACCACCAATAAAGGTGAGTTTCATTGCATAATGAATATAAATGTGGCCAGCAGCTGTCTCGTACGAAGACAAACTTTGTGTGCTTTGTATGAGAGTCTCAAGTTGTTCATGTTCCTGGTAAGTCCTTCATGCTTTAGCAGGGATTGTTAACTAGCCATGATGTGATTTTGCTAGATAGCCACATTAATGCACAGACTATTATACCCATACAGGTGAGTATCACTAAATCATAGACTCATTCTCTCTTCAAATATGGAACCAGTAACTAAACCACATTTTAAAGAGCTAAGAGGGATTCTTGTGAAATGTTAAGTGGGTTGTGAGTGTTGAATTACCTCATTTTTCTGGAGACTGGAAAGTGGCTTGGAACCAGGAAAACCTGAAAAAAGAGTTCATTAATTTTGGTGAAGAAAGGAGTGTTAAGCTCACATGTTCGATTCTTTTCAAAGCTAGTTATGTCCATCAGAAGACACGGAGAGCACTTGAGAACCCAAAGAACACCGTTGCTGTGAATCACAACAAATAAATATCAAATGAAGGTGCTATTGCATGCATTATTTGAGAGTCACTGCTCACTGCTCTCTGTGCTCCGCTGTGGTGTATTTTTGGACAGAGCCTCCATCACGTCCTGGATCCTCCACAGCTCCTTCTGGATCT
Organism: Mastacembelus armatus; assembly: GCF_900324485.2. Taxonomy (NCBI): domain Eukaryota; kingdom Metazoa; phylum Chordata; class Actinopteri; order Synbranchiformes; family Mastacembelidae; genus Mastacembelus; species Mastacembelus armatus. The sequence goes on along the minus strand of NC_046655.1, from coordinate 1,959,277 downwards.
GGATATGCTGCTGGCTTGGAGGTTCTGTCTGAGGAGACACACACACACACACAGACACATGCTGTTAAAAGCTTGAGCACCTCAGAAAGTGTGTGTGAGTGTATAAAGTCATGTATTATGCATGCATGTACAGTGGGTACGGAAAGTATTCAGACCCCTTTAAATTTTTCACTCTTTGTGTCATTGCAGCCATTTGCCAAAATCAAAAAAGTTCATTTTATTTCTCATTAATGTACACTCAGCACCCCATCTTGACAGAAAAAAACAGAAATGTAGAAATTTTTACAAATTTATTAAAAAAGAAAAACTGAAATATCACATGGTCATAAGTATTCAGACCCTGTGCTCAGTATTGAGTAGAAGCACCCTTTTGAGCTAGTACAGCCATGAGTCTTCTTGGGAATGATGCAACAAGTTTTTCACACCTGGATTTGCGGATCCTCTGCCATTCGTCCTTGCAGATCCTCTCCAGTTCTGTCAGGTTGGATGGTGAACGTTGGTGGACAGCCATTTTCAGGTCTCTCCAGAGATGCTCAATTGGGTTTAGGTCAGGGCTCTGGCTGGGCCAGTCAAGAACGGTCACAGAGTTGTTCTGAAGCCACTCCTTTGTTATTTTAACTGTGTGCTTAGGGTCATTGTCCTGTTGAAAGGTAAACCTTCGGCCCAGTCTGAGGTCCTGAGCACTCTGGAAGAGGTTTTCTTCCAGGATATCTCTGTACTTGGCCGCATTCATCTTTCCTTCAATTGCAACCAGTCGTCCTGTCCCTGCAGCTGAAAAACACCCCCACAACATGATGCTCCCACCACCATGTTTCACTGTAGGGATTGTATTGGGCAGGTGATGAGCAGTGCCTGGTTTTCTCCACACATACCGCTTAGAATTAACGCCAAAAAGTTCAATCTTGGTCTCATCAGACCAGAGAATCTTATTTCTCATAGTCTGGGAGTCCTTCATGTGTTTTTTGGCAAACTCTATGCAGGCTTTCATGTGTCTTGCACTGAGGAGAGGCTTCCGTCGGGCCACTCTGCCATAAAGCCCCGACTGGTGGAGGGCTGCAGTGATAGTTGACTTTGTGGAACTTTCTCCCATCTCCCTACTGCATCTCTGGAGCTCAGCCACAGTGATCTTTGGGTTCTTCTTTACCTCTCTCACCAAGGCTCTTCTCCCACGATTGCTCAGTTTGGCTGGACGGCCAGGTCTAGGAAGAGTTCTGGTCGTCCCAAACTTTTTCCATTTGAGGATTATGGAGGCCACCGTGCTCTTAGGAACCTTGAGTGCTGCAGAAATTCTTTTGTAACCTTGGCCAGATCTGTGCCTTGCCACAATTCTGTCTCTGAGCTCCTTGGGCCGTTCCTTCGACCTCATGATTCTCATTTGCTCTGACATGCACTGTGAGCTGTAAGGTCTTATATAGACAGGTGTGTGCCTTTCCTAATCAAGTCCAATCAGTTTAATTAAACACAGCTGGACTCCAATGAAGGAGCAGAACCATCTCAAGGAGGATCAGAAGAAATGGACAGCATGTGAGTTAAATATGAGTGTCACTGCAAAGGGTCTGAATACTTATGACCATGTGATATTTCAGTTTTTCTTTTTTAATAAATTTGCAAAAATTTCTACATTTCTGTTTTTTTCTGTCAAGATGGGGTGCTGAGTGTACATTAATGAGAAATAAAATGAACTTTTTTGATTTTGGCAAATGGCTGCAATGACACAAAGAGTGAAAAATTTAAAGGGGTCTGAATACTTTCCGTACCCACTGTATACATGTTTCCATCAATGATAATGGCTGTGCGTACGTGTGTGTGTGTCTTTTTATGGTTGTGTGGACACATTTTACTGATACCATTCTTGTGTGGACATTTTGGCCTTGTGAGGACATTTTGGCCGGTCCTTATAACTTCAAATGTGTGTGTGTGTGTGTGTGTGTGAGAATGTTACCATATTACCTGTGGGCTGCCGAGGGCCTCCAGCTGTTCCAGCAGGTTGGATTTAGCCAGAGTGACATCAGCCTCCAACCTATCATACTCTCTCCACGAGCGCTCCAACTCCTGAAACAAGGACACCACGCAACAACAGAGTCACAATAAATGTGCGTATGTGTGTGGCCCCAAACCTCTACTTCTCAGACGTCATTTAATTTTGTACTCCCTGTTTCTCTTAGGGGGCGTCCTAAATCCTGCACTAAAATGGTATCTTTTAATAAGCTCATTGTCAACGAACACGGATCGTGTGTGCGTGCCTCTGTCTGAACACCTTGTCCAGCAGTGGTGCACGTGTGTTAGTGTATCTTTGTTGCGGTGTGCTCACAGTGTTAACTCTGGACAGCTCTCTGCAGGTGCTGAGCAGGCCGTTCTGCAGCACATCTCTCTGCTGGACCAGGCTCTGCATGGCTGTAGTATTGGAGCTGCTCTGTTCACTCAGCTCCTGACTGGCTGACAGCAGGGCCGTCTCCAGAGTGTGCTGCCACACACACACACACACACACACACACACACACACACACACACACACACACACACACACACACACACACACACACATGGTTATTATTGTACAAATGAGCACACTCAAGACAAAAACTTGAAACCACCACTAGCTATACCTTCTCTCTATGTAGCTGCTGCACTTTCTCTGCCAGCATCCTTACTGCCTTGTCCTGCTCACACAGTCTGCTCAGCTTGGTCTAACACAAACACATACACATGAATTAAACTTCAAAAAATGTATAATGTGTAATGCTGACGGCTATGCTTCTCTTACATCTATGTCAACCTCCTCTGTGCGCTGGATGAAGGAGCCATCTTTGTAATCATCTGGGCTGATCTGAAAAGAAGAGGAACAGTTAAAGACAGACAGCAGGGGGCGATATGAACACATCTGGTAGGATAGAGAGGAGACAGCTCTTCAATGATGAGTTCTCGGTCCAAAATGCTGCTTTTATGCAATTTGAGGGAAAATAATGATCTGGCATCTCAATTTTTAACAAAATATTTTTCAGTGCATGTATAGAATATGCACAATATCAGAAAATACCAGAATTTAACCTTGTTTGCGAAAGAAATGTAATTTTGTTGAGACTGCAGATATTTTATATTTTTCCACCCAAATGCTGCAGAGTGTGGAAAGAAATTCTTCACAATATGCTTCCTGCTGTTCATTCCAGAGGCAGGAAGTGAGAGGATGAAGGGATGAGAGCTCTGTGCATATTCACTAATCCTGTTTAATTTCCCTTGAAGCTCTTTACCCAGGTGTTACCAGGGATATTCTAGCTCAATACTATAATGGAGAGAAAAACAGAGGGAGATGTAGCCTGAAGGGACAGATGAACACTAATAAAGATAAAACTAAGCCCCAAACTATTATAAAGAATATATATCCAATGAAATTATTTTATTATTTGTCTTAAAATATATTAACTATATGATACAACAGTAAAAATCAATATTAGCTTCAAAATATTTAGCATGTTTTTTTTCTTTTCTTTTTTTTTTTTTTAAGAATGCCAACAACCCTATGATTAGTTGAAGTTATTGGGGTCTATTCAGGACTCAAAAACCCAACTATACATGTTTTTGGGAAAAAACATTACTTTTATATTTTGATTTATAGTTGAATTACAATGTTTTATTTTGTGATTCTAGTCAAATGCACTAGATATAGATAGTTTACCTGACTGGTGAGTTAACAACATACAGACTCATAACTCATACACTTGAAGCAACAAGGATCAGTGTAATTATAACATATTATTTGCGAGTTTAACTTAAATGCATGTAGAGGGTTTTTCTTTTTGGATTTGATTTTGGATTACACTCTGCCAGTCGTTCTGACGCAGGCTGGGTTTGCAAACAGCCAGACTCAGGGTGAAACAGTTGTGTGTATATTGTATGTAATAGGTTTTCAGTGTACTTGAATGTATCAGAACAGCTTTCTTACATAGTATAAATGTAAACTACCCTGTAGCATTCCTTCAAAAAATTGATAAGGCAGCAGATTATTAGCAGTAAAATCACCTGACAATTCCCCTAACTAAATTTTACAGTCCACATTATGACATTCTGTTCCAGAAAATACCGCTGAGAGATGACAGGACAAACCCACATAGGAAATCCAAAGGTTTTATTAAAGTGGGCCCTTGTACTTCAAAAAGCCCTGCTTAAAGACTACAGCACTGACCTACTGGAAGGCTTTCTAGAATCTTTAGTAAGTTATGCATAAATTCATTACAGGAGGTGTCTTAAAGGAGTCCAATTTTTCTCTATTCCTAAGGAGGAATGACAAAAGAGGTTTAATGAGGACAGTTACATTTTCTACTTTATTCCATTGGGCACATTTTAAAGTACTTTGACTAGACACTTCTCTATGTTGTAATTTTCAACCTCATTATGTCAGCGAATAGCAGCTGGACCTGGATTATCCTGACTGGCTCTCTTTGATACATTTCTGCTGTAATCCATTCAATCAGACTTGCTTGGGGCATCACTGGTGTACTAGGTTATACAGTGCCTGTATCAGTTTGTCATGAATATTGACCTTTGTATCCGAACATGAGAAACAAAGCAAAATGATGAACTAAACCTTTAGTTATTCCCATTTTTTATATTCCTCAACCCCTGCTGCAAAAGCACAAAAAGCATTATTCCTTTATAGAGCCAAAGTGTGTTACCCAACAGTAAACAGTGATGTATGAAGACAAACGGTGAGAGAATTACATGTAGAATGGCACCATAAGCCATGCTTACTTGAGGTCAGTTCAAAACAGCATCAAACAAAAAGGAATAAAGTACCATGTGCTGGAACCACAAATAACTTCACTTTAAATAATGCCATGAGGACATGTGAGAAGGGTTGCTGAGGAACAATGGGCTGATGGACTGACTGCATCCAAGGTGGTGAAACAGGACTGATGGTGAAGGGGAAGATGTGCATAGACAACTACCGGGTGATCAGGGCAAACATCTGGTTTGAGTCTGTTCTGCTTCAATCATCTTAAAAATAAAGGGCCCTTTAGAAACAATAGACATGTCCATTTTGGGAACCCAAATGTGGATTTCATGATAGCTGTAATTTATGTATACTTTATGTAGATATTACATTTTTCTCTTGGAGATGGAACTCCTCAGTCTCAGTACACTGAAATGTACACGTTGAGCCTCAAAACTCAACTTTTGTATTTCTATAAATTTTTTAAAATGGGTAGACTAAAAATTGCATGATTGCCATGAAATTCTGACCCCATGGTGACATATAGTATGTCTACGACAAATGGGCTTGCTCGACAGTGACTCAAGCCAGAGGCTGCTGAAGACCTTACTTGTTGGTAGAGTTGCGGCCTTGGTGCTGAGTTCTCAATCATAGTGTGAATCATGAAGATTAGAGGCTCATTCTCCTTCGTCTAGCACAGCAACGTGGAGAAAGAGGATACAGTTTTGTAATAACACTTACTGATGGATCAACCACTATTTGACTGAGACCTGGGAGATGAAATGGGACTCACCTGCTCCCTTCCAACAGGAGAGATCCCCTATTTACTCTACTCTACTTTACTCTTCTGTACTGTACTTTACTGTTTTCTACTTTATTCTCCTCTACTCTTCTGTACTCTACAGTTCTGTACTGTACTCTCCTCTCCTCATTTGTACTCTCATCTTCTCTACTGTTCCTCTTCTCTCCTCTACTCTTTTGTACTCTACTCTACTGTTCTGTACTGTACTGTACTCTCCTCTCCTCTACTCATTTGTACTCTCCTCTCCTCTTCTGTACTCTCCTCTACTCTTCTGTACTCTATTCTTTTGTTTACTCTACTCAACTCTATTCTACTCTTCTCTACTCTACTCAACTCGACTGTTCTGTAGCTTACTAATCAATCAACTGCAACGATCCCTCAGTGATCAGTCCAAACCCTAACAAATAATGGTCAACCCTCAACTAAATCACAACTGAAACTTGAAGAACATGATTTAGAACAAATCCAAACCCTGGAATGTCATCAAGTAGCAATAATTTTGATAACACTTCAGCTTTTCTAACATTTCCACTGAAATTAACAGTGGATTATTAGTTACAATAGTCAAACTTATTAGAAAGTCAAAATGAAGGTAAATTACAGTAAAATTACCACCCAAACAGTGCACCACAGTTTATGGACCTGTGTCTGGTACAACCTTGACTTATTCAACTGAATTTTTCAAAGAAGACAGGCTCCTCAAACAGACTCCTTTCACTTTGTGATGAAAGTTCTTTAAATTTTTTCCTACTGCTAGGCACTCCCTCCTATAAAGCCTGTCTCAGGATGTTCTCTGCCTGAAACACATGACCTTTTCAGGACTAAGCAGTATTGAGTAATGTAGGAAATGTGGGGAGGCCAGTTCTATAATAAACAGCACATTTAGATGCCTGCCATGATCACGATATGCCTCTGTGTTGACAGGTTATGTGAGTATACTGCCATACATTGTTATTGAGGTTGCAGTTAGGATATCCATGTTACGTCTAACATCAGCATCAGTTAAAGTGGGCCAAAAACAAATACTTATCATCCTGGGGTTGTACACCACAGCCATCTTTAAAATACTGGACAGTGAATTCCTGTCTATACTTCCTGTAAAGACTCCATGTAAATAGAATTATGTCCTTCACATTTCCCTCCTAGTACCTCATTCTGTTTGTTGTTTGAGCTGTTTTTTTGTGTAGCATGTACAAGAATTACATTTGCAAGCAACCAGAGAGTGTTGTTGCATTTGGGCAAATACACATAAGGCTGTAATACTTAATACAGCTTCAAGCAGTGTGCATAAAAAGGTTCTAATGGCTTTGGAAATTACAACAGTATTATTTACTTTCTATGCATAAAAGGCCCAATAAAGGGCCCAACCAAAGATCAGCACAATTTTTTTGAATTTAATCTAGTAAACAGACAAAAATAATGTGATATAAAGACAAGGCTAGAAGTATCCAGGTAGAGACATGAAAGTACAGTACATATATTTTTGGCTCAGAAGGCCTCACCTGACTGTCCAGGTAAATAAGGTTCCTCTGTAGGTGATGTGAAAGTACATCAGTCTGCAGTAGTCAGAGAAGAAGGAAGAGAAGCAGGAAAAGCAAGGCCATTTTGGTAGGTTGATATAAACAAGACAGAGAAAAGGAAGGAAAAGGGAATCAAATACATATTTCAATAGAAAGGAGGAAAAAGAAGGGTGAGGATTGAAGGGTGTGTTTTAGTTGCCTGGCCTTAACCACACATTAATCTTTAGTTTAGTTGTTAGAACAACAATCTTTCCCTATATTCAAATGAAATATAATATTTAAAGGTTTGGCAATAAAGGCTAAAAAAAAACATAATTAAACACAGTAATCTGGGTTTTAGCAGAGCCAACCTGTCCAGCCTGTCTGATGATGGGTTAAATAGGTGGTTGTATTAACTGAGATTTGCAGTCATAAGAACTAGGGCAAAGAGGAAGGATGATGACTTAATCTACAGTCATGCAGCTGGATTTTGGGGCCCTGATGAGGCATTTTGAGATATTTGTTATAACGTACTGTACTTGGAGGGTGGGGGTGATACAATCACGAGATATTTACAGTCAGAAACCCCAGTAGGAATATAGGTTATGATGTAAAAACTGGAATTCACTGCTTACTTCACTTGATTTAGCTCGAACAGTCTAGGATCTTGAGAAAATAAATAATGTTTAAGAAATGCAGCTTTACTGACCTAGAGAAAAACTGTATTTGAGCTCCATATGAATGTATACAAAAAATCCAAATCATTCATTAATGCTCTCATACCACAACAAGATTATGTACTTATATATCATACTGTCTATTTCTTAACACGGGCACATTGTCAAGCTTCAACTCACTAGCATACATATTTAGCAATATGAATATAAAACTGGACAAAATCTTAAGCAGTCAACCCAGAACACTTGACAATATTCTACATTGCCATACTGAATAAACGTTTTGAAACCTGGAATACGAGACATGTGGCCCATGTTCACTGTACATACATAAAATATTTGTCCATTGCTTCCATCTTTAAACTAATAAAGTTATTAAGAAAAAGAACACATGGAATCAGAACTCAAAATGCTTAATAAGAGTCAGCAAATGACATGTTTGATGCATCAGCTCCGATGCATCCAGGCTGCCTTGTTTCATAACCATCAGAAAACCTCAAGCCAACATGCATGGACAGGAGTAGTGCCCCCCATGCAAACACACAACTACATAACAGTAACAGTACTTTTTGTTATTATGGTCATTTTGTATGATCACTATTGTATTTCTGTGTTATTTTTGTGATTCACAAATGTGTGTAATAGATATATAATAGATAATTTACAAAAGAAACATTTTTGTAGGGCCACTTGATGAATGACACTTTCTACTGGCTTCAGCTGTTTGGTCCAAAAGTGTGATTTTCCACTATTCATTAATCTCTACATCACAATTCATTTCAGATTAACATGGAAATGCCAACCTGCTGGCGGTGCTACATGCAAATCAGGGGATCATCAAAGTCAAAATGTGGGACTCTTGAACATCTGCACCACATATTGTGACACTGTATCTGACACTGGTAGATGGGACTTAGTGGTAGTGTTAAATTTATTAAAATACATTCAGGCAATTAATATCTGTTCCAATTTTCATGACAATCATGTCCATTTCAGGACTATTAACCTGTAACTGCCAAAACAAAAAGAAAGCCGTTGAGTCGCAGTGAGTTTTTTTTTTTTTTTTTTTTACTTTTGCTCACTGCAGCTTTCATAGTTCAGATTTTTTAGTATTTGGTGAAAACTGCCAGTCTTACACAAGGAACCTTTTCTTGGAGACACACATGAACAGACAGAATGTGGGCTACTGCTTGATTGGAAAACCACAAATGCATGCATGCATCCACATGTATGTACGGTATACATTCACTGCTGACCTTGGCGTTGGTTCCCTCCATACCCAGTGCCATTAGCTGTGCTACTGTGTGCTCCCGCAGGCTGTTGAGCTCTGCCTGCTGCCGGCGGAGCTTGATCAGCAGCAGGGTCAGCTCCTCGGGCTGCGCAGAGCAACACACAGAGGAGAGAAGAAGAGCTGCCACACTGACGACATCAGCAACACCCACTGAGCATCTGTTATTATACATAATGCAGTGGCTTTTATGCCTTTAAGGAGACAGGAACCACTACCACAGCTTTTATTCATAACACTGGTCTGCCAAGACTTACCACTAGTCACATGCAGACCATTTTAATCTTTAAACACAGGATCACAAATTAAACCTACACTCGCCTCTACCTGTCTTTGGGGGGCAGAGGCATGCTATATACATGGTTGCTTGGTTCAACTAGAAGTAGCACAGAACAGACTCAGGCCATTTCCCATTTCCCTGTTTCTCTGAAGCTGATGTCACAGTCATATATATATATACATATATATGACATGGGGTGAGCTAGGAAATATACTGCATCTGGAAAAAATTCAATAAAATATATGAACCAAAGTTGATGCTTTTCATTATTCTGATGCTAGGGGCCACTCTGTATGTGCTGCTTGATTTATCATCAACAATCTGGGTCAAAATATTTGAGTGTTAACATATTTGAATTTTATTACCCGTATTAAAAAAAAGTCTAGATGAGGGTCAAGAACATCTGACTGATTGCTGTTACAGATTTATGGATAGACTGCTGAACACACACACACACACACACACACACACACACACACACACACAATGAAAAAGGGGGACGCTGCAGTGAAGAAGTTGTGCAGAGAATTACTTGACATATCTTTCTCATCAAACTGCCGAGGCTCTCGACTGCCATCAAGCAATCACAATATTATTCACAGCTTGGTTCAAACAGAAATATCAGCCCTCACACTTGATTGCTGTTGCTTCAATTGGAGAGCAAAGATAATTTCACTTTGGTGCCTTGTGTGTGTGTGTGTGTGTGTAGTGTTAATAAGAGACAATGGCACTGTCAATAATTACGTTGGTTCCACAAACAAGTGGAAATACAGCAATAAGAGGCTGCTGAGAACACAACATCATTGAGATGGACAATGGAGTGGCAATGAGATTTTAAATTAAGGGCAGATACCGTACCACGGGTTGTTTTGGGGGGGGATAACAACAGTTACTGCATATTCTTATTAAACAATTACTTTACTTTTACTTTACTTTTTTGAGAGGAGGTGGACAGTGGGATGAATAGTGTGTGTGGGAGGAGAGAGGGTGCCCTGTAGAACTCACCGTCTTGCCTTGCAGGGATTGAGGGGAGATGGGCTGTGGAGTGATGCCAGCTGCGATGGAGCGTCGGTCAGGTGGGTAGCCATACTGTGAGAAAGGAATTACAATGCAATGATGATGACAGAATAAAGTACATTTCAATTCCTCCCATTTTAGTTCAGGTGATGAATTTGCTGTCTGATGTACCCTCATAGCTCGGTTAGATGAAAAGTGGCCCTTCATGGAGAACATCCATTAATTACAAATGTTTTAAACTTCATGTTCTTTAACTGGTAATAATACAAATTTTGGGATTATAGTGAATGTTACATAAACATTTACATATAGTGATACAGAAATCTTTCATTAGTATTAGGAGTAATGCATTACAACAGTAATGTGTTACAGTTATATAGTACTATTTTTGACAGTAACATAACAGTAATACAATGCTACTAATAAAATCTTGGTAATATTATACTCGTTACAATCTCAGTAACACAGATAACAACAATGCATTTTAACCCGAAATTAGGTGGTGGTTTTTTTTTTTTTTTAATTTTACATTGTGAGATGGATTATTTTCTGTTGGTCAGACAAAAGGACAAGAACATAACGCATTGAGGGAACTCTCTACATCGAGAAGTAGCACGACCTGCACTGTTGTCATGGATTAAGTGTCTGCTGAGTGAAGAAATGTAAATTCAACTAAATTAAAAAAGAATAACACGCAAAATGAGCAAAATAACTTGTAGTAATCTGCACTATGCACAATTCATATTTAATTAACTTATGCAGCAGAAGCACTGGAATGCCATTTAACTGTATTCATTCAGTGATGTAACCAAGGGGAACATGAGGGGCAACATTAAAATAAAAAGGTAGCAATCTGAAACAGCTTCACTATCTATTTGCAAACACCTGGTTTGAAACACAAAAGACTGATTAGACTCAATTAATGTGAATGTCATTAAATTTAGCTAGAGTGTACTAAAAGAAATTCACTGTATTGAAGCAGAACAATATAAAACTAAAAAGCCATTAAAGCCATTTTTATTCAATTTTACAGAATAAATGGACACCTGGACAAAGTAGGCAACTGCCTAAGACACTCAGGGGCCCCTAAAACCCAGATTCAGTATTATATGTTTGGAAACATGCACCATTAAAGTACATTCTCAGTTGAATGGTCAGGATTTTCCCCCAACTATTATTTTAATACAGTACATACAATACATTTCCATTTAATTGTATTAAAACCAAACTAATTTGGGTGTGCAGGGTTTGAGTAATGAGACTCATCCACTGTCTGCAAACTCAGCTTTGTATTCTGTCTCTCTCTGTATCCTTACTCATGGGGAAATCAGAAAGAACATCTGTGGACTCTTCAGATCCAGGATTGCCAAGCACATTAATGAGTCCTTCAGTCTGTATTTTGTTATAATTTTCCTCTCTGGATGGTGAGATACATAAGAAAATGGCAAAGATGCAGAGTTATTACCAACTGTCTCCTATCTGCATTCCAGCAGTGTTTCAGAAAGGAACAGTTAATCATCTTTGGGACTGCTTGTTTTCCTGTCAAATCCTGCATCAGACTTCATTACGGGGACAACAGATTATTTTACTGTACTGGTACTGCACCCAGCACTTATTACTCAAGAAACAATGGGTCTTGAAACTCAGTGTCTGATGTTAGGTTGTGTTATATATCAGCACAGAACACCACAACTACCAGATCAAAACTGACCTGTCAAGTTTTGTAAGGTTATAGACCAATTGCAAAACATTTCAGCTGAAGGGCTATTTATTCATTTCTACCACATAGCTATAAATGCTTTTCTACAATTCTCTCCTAGCAGTGTTTGCTGTGCTCAGTTGCTGCTAATTCAAATGGTTACTTCCTGTTTCACATTAAGAAAAAATCTTATCACATGTATTGTGGATCAGCTACTTGAAAACATCACATAATGAAGTTGTTTTTTCTGGTTAAAAAATATTGAGGGAAACTAATTGTGACCTTAAGTCTTGTAATAAAAAGTGCCAAAACTCCAAACTACATCAACAACTTTCTCACATTTATCATCATTATTATGTGAGTCAAAGTTCTATGCTGTGTCTTCTACCTTGGCGAGGTGTGTTCTGTGCCGGCGGTCCAGTGTCACATCGCCCCTGAATACTGGCGAGGACAACTCAGACTGGGAGCTGCTGGGGTTGTGAGTGACCTGCTGGTGGGGAGGGGAGAAGGTGTTGTAGAGAGCCAGGGAGCCGTGGGATGGCGAGGTGGGGATAGAGTGTGTCACGGTGTGTTCGGAGATGTTGCCCATAGTCTTTGTACTGGGCAAGGTGCCATAATGACTCACAGCTACAATTCCAGGAGAAGAAAAGGGAGAAGAGAAGAAAGCCACAGTGGAGTCAGAAACTGTGCTGGCTGAGAATATTTTCAGTGATGGTTTTGACACTAGAGTTATATTCCAAAATGGTGAGGTCCAAGTTGAAAAAACAAGTCAAATGTAATTTTAAAAGAATGATGACACTATATTATTTTACTACAAAGTATTTGATCAGCCTGAAAGCATGCATAGCAACACCTCTTGGGCTGATACTGCTTGCAACACAGTAATACAAATAATGATGGTAACTACAACTCTGCAAATTCAATAGAAACTAAACAAACTAAACATTAGGGACATAGGCAAGGTGGGTTGGAAAAGGAACTGCAACTCCATCTTCCTTTATCATAATAAGACTATTGTCTGTATCTGTCTGTGGTATCTGCACCTGTTGGCTGAGCCAGACTTTGCCTGGAGAAGGCCTGCCTCTGCTGCCATTCATATAGCTGCCACATGGTGTCATCCCTCATTGACCTCCTCTTCTCCACTGCGGTGACAGCACTGGTAGAAGCAGGACGGAGGGCACGGTCATACACGGAGCCTGCAATGCTGCAGATGCTGTCGGGCCTCATCATGCTGTTGCGGGGCAGTGTGCGATACCCCTCAGGGTAGCGGGGCACAATTTGAGCGCGGTGGCTGGGCATGTTTCTTGGTAACGTCTGGTAGGACATAATACTGGGGGAAAACACAGACATGGATGAGAAATGACTACTTGCTAATCAGCATACATGAAGCTCTAACGTCTGACCTCCCTGTAATGGGGGGGAAGAGGTTAAAGTTTTTTCCATTAAACAGATTTGGTCCACTTTAACCATGACCCCTATACACACCTACACCAGGCCATGATAAGAAATAAAAGAAATATGTCACCCAGTGCAGCTGTGTTTTTAATCATATTTGGACAATGGAGGTCTGGTCTATTGCTGAATAAAACTTCCTTTGCACCAATCAAGGTAACATAAACTCCATTTTAGAGATGTGGCTTTGATATGGGAGTTGTTAGACATTTAAGGCCTTACTCAGGTATATGTCCTTATACATTTTAATGTGATTACTCACTTAGTACTTACATTTCCCCAATAGGGTGAAGAATACTGAATTAGAAAAAAGCATCCTCACGTTGCACAAAAACACCTGCACAGAATACTGTTACTGTATCCAGAAGCCAGTGAATCAGTGCCTTTAATCAGGGGGCACTGAATAGGAACCAGCTTAATTATCTGTCTGTGTGTGTGTGTGTGTGTGTGTGTGTGTGTGTGCCTTGACATGCATGCTGTGCTCGACTTGGTTTCACTACTTTTATTAACAAAAGTCTGTTTCGCTTTCACTTTAACCTGGGGAAATGAAGTACTGTAATGGGGAGCTCGTTATCATTACAGCAGTTAATAGCTAATCTTAAAATGAAGGTCCTCATTCTCTACGATTGTGGCTTTGACCTTATGAGTCCACAGTGAGATATATGTGCTGAGTGATAACGTTTGTTCAATAATGACACTGAGGTGCCATTCATTCAGCCTGACACTGTGTTTATGTTAGCCACTACTTGTTGAGGAGCAGTTAATAGTTTTCTTGATAAGAGAATGTTTTATTATTTTTATTATTATTTCTATAAGTTGACATCATATATATGTGTCACTCTACTTTTTCTCCTATATTCCATAGATGTAGGTATTTTTCTGGCTGTGGCACAGGAAGGTAATATCCTTATTCTTATAGGACCAGTATGTCTTTTAAACTGAGTTCTGGGTTTGTGCTATAAGTTTTGTTACTTGAGAAAATGGTGTATAGATTTCTCTAAACCTCCCTTTTTCATTTTGACACAACTGCTTTTGTAGTTTTTTGTGAGTAACACCACTGATCTTCAAAGTAAGTCCCCTTGAACCAGCTGTACAGAGCATCACATCTAACCTTTCTTTACTTTGTAGCTGTTTGAACAGCCATAATCACTTTTAGTCTTACAACTTGTGTAAACAAATCAATGTGCCTGAGCTTATGATGGATGGTGATTTTTACATCTAGAACAAGTCTATGATACGGTAATAGAGGTAACTAAGATAAAGTACAGATTCTTTGTGCAAGGACTTCCATGTTAGTGTATTCTAGTGCAATGAAACCCACTCTGAATGCTTTCCAATTTTGTGGGAATATTTGGCAAAGAAGAACATCAAAGTGAGCTAGCTAGCAATGGAGTTCGATTAATTATTTAGGTACTCATATTTGTATGCAAACATTTCTCTAGAAGCTTCTCCAACTGTGGTTCAAACTGTGTCTCCAAACCTCTGTCAGTGTATTTAGAAGCATTGCTTTCCGGTATTATAGCTTATGGACACTAGTGTTTGGAGGTCCGGCCATACGAAAACACTAAAAACACTATATTAGATTTTAAAAAGTTGTTTTATAATTTACTCTTTAGTGGCCTCATTCCACTGTTAATGAAACACTTGCTGAACAGATGTTTCACATTAAATCTCTGGTAGTTGAGTGTTGGGTTTCATTAATAGTAACTTAACAGCAAAGTACAAGTACAAGAAAACCGAGCTGCAGAGTGGTGGAAATTACATTTTTGTGCTGCTGCAATTACAGCTATGAAAATTAGAATGAATACTATAACAGAATGAAAGTCATTCACTTTCTTCTGTGTGATTTACTCAGGCTTTATTAGAGACTTTATTTATTATTTTATGCTTCCATAATTTACTGTAATTCAAAATAGAAGCATAAATATTAACTATAAATACATTCTCAAAACTCAAGAGTATATATAAGACATGTTGGAAATGTAATTTGTAATATATATATATATATCCATACATCCATCAATCGATTTTCTATACCTGCTTATTACTTAACCAGGGTCACAGGGATCTGCTGGAGCCTATCCCATCTCTCTTTCAGGTGGAAAGCAGGGGTACACCCTGGACAGGTCACCAGTCCATCACAGGGCCACATATAGACACAGAAAGACAAACAACCACACACACTCACACTCACTCCTATGGGCAATTTAGATGTTACAGAATACAGATGTTCCTGTACACTATGCCAGCCATTTGGTTATGGTGTTCCAAGTATGCCCTGCGTGGTAGCATCTTACAACCTGCTGTTATGTGCTGGATTGTCTCAGGGGCATCTTTGCATAGCCTGCACCTGGGGTCCTGCCTGGTGTGGTAGACCCCAGCCTCTATCGATCTTGTGCTTAGGGCCTGTTCTTGTGCTGCTTAGTGTCTCTGTGCTGTCTATCAGTCCAGCTTTTTCCAGCCACTGGTAGGACTTTTCGATATCAGCCAATTCTTCTATCTGTTGGTGGAACATACAATTCAGGGGTTTGTCCTGCCATGATGGTTCTTGCTCCTCTTCCTCTGCATGGAGCTTCTGTTGTCTGAGATATTCACTAAGTATTCCATCGCTCGGGGCCATCTTCCTGATGTACTCATGGATCTTTGCTGTTTCATCTCGGATGGTGGCTCTGATGCTCACCAGTCCTTGGCCTCCTTCCTTCCTCTTAGTGTACAGTCTCAGGATGCTAGATTTGGGGTGAAGTCCTCCATGCATTGTGAAGAGCTTCCTTGTCTTGACATCAGTGGCTTTTATGTCCTCTTTTGGCCAGCTTATTATGCCAGTGGGGTATCTGATGACCGGAAGGGCGTAGGTGTTAATGGCTTGGACCTTGTTCTTCCCATTTAGCTGACTTCTTAGGACTTGCCTTACACTCTGTAGGTATTTGGCTGTGGCTGCTTTCCTTGCGGCTTCTTCCTGGTTCCCATTTGCCTGTGGGATTCCAAGGTGCTTGTAGCTTCCCTCAACATCCGCTAAGCTGCCTTCTGGAAGTTCAACTCCTTCAGTCCTGACAACCTTCCCTCTCTTCGTTATCAATCGACCACAATTGTCCAGTCCGAATGACATTCCAATGTCATTGCTGTATAACCTGGTGGTGTGGATCAGTGAGTCGATGTCTTGCTCACTCCTGGCATACAGCTTGAAATCATCCATGTACAGGAGGTGGCTGATGGTAGCTCCATTATGTAGTCGGTATCCAAAGCCAGTCTTAGTGATGATCTAGCTGAGGGGGATCAGGCCTATGCAGAACAGCAGCAGAGACAGAGCATCTCCCTGTTAGATGCCGCACTTGATAGAGACTTGTGCAATCGGCTTGAGGTTGGCCACTAGGGTTGTTTTCCACAGTCCCATTGAGTTCCTTATGAAGGTTCTTAGAGTTCTATTGATGTTGTGTATATATAACTGTTTCCGGGTAAGTGAATCACTTCCTATTGCAAGCATGTCGTGCTGTGTGTGCTGTATAGTTCGTCTACAGATTAGCAAAAGAAGCTATAGTCTAACACACCTAAAAAAACAACTAAACCCTCTAAACAATTCATTAACTGCTACATTCCAGTACTAGTCAAGTACTTTTCTATTCTGACCGGTATTTATTGCTATTCCCAGACTTAGCGCTCGTTAGCCTACCAGTTACCTTAGCTAGCTAGTAACATGGCTTCTCCCTCTCTCTCTCTCCTGCTTGGTGTGCCACATGTTCAGTTATTCCTCTGCTTCCTTTAGTGATAATGATACTTGTAATAAGTGCAAGGTTCTGCTAGCTTTGGAGGCGAGGATCGGTGATTTGGAAGCGCGGCTCCGCACCTTTGAACAAAAGCCAACGAGCCTAGCTCTGTTAGCAGGTGTGGAGCCACCAAGCTCAGGCTCAGGGTCTATTAGCTGTCCAAGGGCAGCTCCGGAGCATCCCGGAGAATTAGCCTGGGTGACATTTCTAATAAATTTACCCCGCTCAGCGTCATGCCCGCTGAGAAACCGACTCTGATAATTGGCGATTCCATAGTCAGAAACGTGAAGCTAGAGACACCAGCGACCATCGTCAAATGTATTCCTGGGGCCAGAGCGGGCGACATCGAGTCAAATCTGAAGCTGCTGGCTAAGGCTAATCGGAAATATGGAAGAAATGTTATTCACGTCGGCAGCAATGACACCCGATTACGCCAATTAGAGGTCACTAAAATTAATGTTGAGTCGGTGTGTGACTTTGCCAAATGAATGTCTGACTCCGTAATTTTCTCTGGACCCCCCCCCCCAATCTGACCAGTGATGACATGTTTAGCCACATCGTTGTTCCGTTGCTGGTTGTCTAGGTGGTGTCCAGGAAACGATGTGGGCCTTCAGAGATAATTGGGCCACTTTCTGGGGAAAATGGCCTCAATTCCACTCCCTATCAAATTGTAGCCTCACTGCGTGAAACTCTTGATACTGTGGCCCTTCTGAAAAAGAAGTTGGTGAATCAGAGAAGACTAGCCCCATGGTATAATTTACATATTCGTACCTTAAAGCAGGCATCACGAAGGCTGGAAAGGAAGTGGCGTTCCACAAATTTAGATGAATTTTTTCTAGCCTGGAAAAACAGTCTACTAACATATAAAAAAGCTCTCCGTAAAGCCAGAACTGCATACTATTCATGACTAATAGAGGAAAATAAGAACAATCCCAGGTTTCTTTTCAGCACTGTAGCCAGGCTGACAAAAAGTCACAGCTCTGTTGAGCCCAGTGTTCCCTTAGCTCTCAGCAGTGATGAATTTATGAGTTTCTTTACAAACCATACCATGACCAAATCAGACCACGTACACAGGAATGAAATATTTGAAGATTTTCAATCAGGATTTAGAGCACATCATAGTACAGAAACAGCACTGTTAAAAGTCACCAACGATCTTCTCTTAGCCTCAGATAATGGACTTGTTTCTATACTTGTCCTTCTAGACCTTAGTGCTGCATTCGACACTATAGACCACAACATCTTATTACAGAGATTGGAGCATGTGACTGGTATCAGAGGAACAGCATTAAAATGGTTCCAATCCTATTTATCGGACAGATTCCAGTTTGTTCATGTCCATGATGAACCTTTCACACGCACAAAAGTTAGTTATGGAGTTCCACAAGGCTCTGTGCTAGGACCGATTCTGTTCAACTTGTACATGCTTCCTTTAGGCAATGTTATTAGGAAGCACTCTATTAATTACCACTGCTATGCAGATGACACTCAGCTGTATCTATCTATGAAACCTGTTAACACAAACCAGTTAACCAGACTTCAAGCGTGTCTAACTGATATAAAGGCCTGGATGACCAGTAACTTTCTACTTTTAAATTCAGAGAAAACAGGTTATTGTATTTTGCTCTAAAAACCTCAGAAATAACTTTTCTAAAATTATAGCTACTTTAGATGGCATAGCCCTGGCCTCCAGCATTATTGTGAAAAACCTTGGAGTTATTTTTGACCAGGACATGTCCTTTAACACATACATAAAACAAATTCTTCTTCTTTCACCTGCAGAACATTGCCAAAATTAGGAACATCCCTTCTCAAAATGATGCAGAAAAACTAGTCCATGCATTTGGTACCTCAAGGCTGGATTACTATAACTCATTACTATCTGGATGTCCCAGTATCTCCATAAAAAGCCTCCAGTTAATCCAGAATGCTGCAACCAGAGTCCTGACAGGAACTAACAAGAGAGAACAAAATTTCTCCTATATTGGCTTCTCTTCATTGGCTCCCTGTAAATTGCAGAAAAGAATTTAAAATCCTTCTTCTCACATACAAATCCAAATCCCTTCATGATCAAGCTCCTTCATACCCTGAAGACCTCATAGTACCATATTATCCCAATAGACCACTTCGCTCTCAGAGTGCAGGTCTACTTGTGGTTCCCAGAGTTTCCAAAAGCAGAATGGGAGGCAGAGCCTTTTGCTATCAAGCTACTCTCCTGTGGAACCAGCTCCCAGTCTGGATTCAGGAGGCAGACACTCTCTGTACTTTTAAGGCCATACTTAAAACCTTCCTCTTTGACAAAGCATATAGTTAGGGCTGGCTTCAGGTAACCCTGAACTGATTATGTTATGCTGTTATAGGCCTAGAATGCCCGAGGACCATCGGTGCACTGAGCTCCCCTACCCTCACCCTCCCCTCCCTTCCCTTTCCCTCTCCTCCTCTCCTCCCCTCTCACATGTATATTCCACCATTGAATGTCACTAACCTTGTGCTCTCTCGCTCCCCTAGTTTGTGCTCTCTCCCTCTCTCTCTGTCCTCTCTCTCTTTCTGTACCTTCTGCAGGTGTCCCTGGTCCTGGAGATGTATATTGCTGATGTGGAGTTACTGGCACCACCAATGCAGTATCTATTTGTTGTTTATTATTGCTGTTCTTTTTTCTCTCCTCTATCCACTCACCCCCACCGGTTGAGGCAGATGGCTGCCCAAACTGAGCCCGGTTCTGCTGGAGGTTTTTTCTTCCGTTAAAGGGAGTTTTTCCTCTCCACTGTCGCCAAGTGCTTGCTCATAAGGGATTTGTTGGTGTTTTTGTTGTGCCTTGAGATGATTTGTATTGTGATATGGCGCAATACAAATAAAATTGAATTGAATTGAATATATATATAGATACGAGTGACTACACACATGGAATATATGATTTTAGCAAACAGTATGGATAGGCACAAATGAACACACATTAACAATGTGTGGTTGCTATAAGTTCAGTTAACAATGTACTAAGAACCTAATATTAACTGTAACTAACATGTCTGCTAGCAGAGACAGAATTCTGTGTTGACAACAATAACAATCAGTCCTACAACAAAGTTTCTTTATTTCCCTCCTTTGTGCTGAGCCCTGATAAAGATGACAAATGTGGCTCCACAGCCCTCAGGTTGCTGTGCTCTCATTACAGTCTCATTTCCATGACTCTTTCATGGAAGCAGAAGGAAAGGGGAAGTGCTGAGGGCAAACAGAGCATCAGTGCTCTGTACTTCTGTTCTTCTGTATTCCTTGGTGCAGTCTGCTAAACAGTACCTAAATGCCAGTGCTCCCAACTAAGATTCACATCTGGGGTGGCACAAAAAGCTCTCAGCTCCTTTTAGTGCCACAAGGTCAAAGCAAGGGCAAAGGTAGTTACAGACAACAAGGGGCAGACTGGAAATATGGAGTGATTGAACAAGAAATAAAAAAAGGTTTTAAATCTTATTGAGGAACAGACTTCTTAGGATGAGAGGTCGCCCTTGGATTGTAGTGAAGACAAATTGGGCATAATTGAGTGTGGGTGATTTCTGCAGGAAATCATGTTGTTGTCTTATAGGAGTACAATACCACAGAAATCGAACACCTGGTATATGAAGCCAGACGCAGATGATGTGTGTTTAATTAGTACAATAAAAATACAATTTAGTGAAGCAGATTTTATCATTGCATCTCTGTGATTCAGTTGTAATTCTACGGTTTTTCACTTTGTAATACATATCTTTAAGTTTGACACAGCAGTTCTTGATCTGTGATGTATGTCAAAAGAAAAATCAAACTGCAGATAGTTATAATTGGAAAAGAAGCTGTGACACACAGGAGCTCCTGTATCTGATGTCTCCCACATAAACAGGCACAATACTGTGTAACAGCCATCCAGTCTGATGTGTGTAGCTGTGTGTGCATTAAACTGTTCTCTTAGCATCCTGGTGTCATTTGATTTATTGAAGTCAAAGACAGTGGGCATGCATAATGTAACCACGATCTGATGCTGCACATTTCTAATCAGAGGCTGCAGTTTCATCAACATATGTGTCCTGCTGCCTTCAGATGCTGCAGGGATTTAATGATCTAAGGGAGCAGCTCATTAAGAATCACTGTTGTACTAGATGGAGAATGTTTAAACAAAATTGTTTATTTATTTTATATCATTATAAGTATTAAGTATTATTGGACATTTGCTCCTAATATTTTGTTTGTGTTTGTGCTCCATTGTTTTAATAAATCTTCCATCTCATTGTGTCTCTCCGGTCATCTGTGCACCATACACTGTAATTTCCAGGTCAGAGTGCTGCTTGCACTGGTCAATTGCGTTGGAAAGGAACATGGGCCCTAAAAGCCTGGCCCTTTAAAAAAATGTCACTGGACAAATTATCCTCATTTTAATATAGCTAAATGTTAAATCTCTACAGACAATAACAGCACAAAAACATGCAGATCTGGTGACACACAGTCTGACTCACCTCCTGGTGTCATCATCTACTCCTCTTGTCCTATATGTGCGGACCCAGTGCTCCAGCTGTTGCATGGAGTTGCTCCTGGACAGACCCTTCTCTGGCTCCTGGACTGGAGCAGGGGACTTTTCTGGCCCCATGGTTAGGCTGCCATCTGCCTCTGCAGTACTGCAGTCCCCGGTCTGCTCCCCAGACCCCGAGCCATTAACCTGTGCAGGCTTTTGGACTTTGAGGCTGGCCTGGCCCTGGCGAGATGCAGAGACTGCCGCTGCGATGGCAGCAGCCTGAGCTGGCTGCAGCTTGATGCTACTGATTTTAGTCAGAGATCTCTCTGCACTCAAGTCTCTCTGGAAACCATATTTATCCCCATCACGAACTGTAGCATACTTCTCGGCATCTCTTAAAGTGGCATATTTATCCCCTTCTCGTAGCGTACTGTATTTCTTCACTTCCTTGTAAGTGCCATATTTGTCTACAACTTGTATTGTACCATATTTATTCTCCATCTCCCTCAGTGTACTGTACCTGTCTGTCTCCTTTAATGACAGCTGTCGCTTCACTTCCTTTTGAGGAACATATTTCTGTCCATCTTTTTGAAGCATGTGCCGGTCTCCAACTTTCTGCAGTGCATATTTTTCTCCATCCTTCGTGAGCAAATACTTCTCTCCATCTTTAGATGGAGCATATTTCTCCTCTGTCTGTGTCACCATGTACTTTTCATCCACTTTCTGAACAGCATACTGTTCCAGGTCCCTGTGAATGGCGTACACTTCTCCATCTTTCTGCAGTGAATATTTCTCTCCGTCTTTTCGCAACAGGTACTTCTCTCCATCCTTATGGAGGAGATATCTTTCTCCATCCTTCTGAAGCATGTAGCTCACCCCATCTTTCTTCAGAGAGTACCTTTCCCCTTCTCTCTGTAGTGTGTAGTACTCTCGCTCCCTCTGGCTGTTGTTTTTCTCTACATCTTTTTGTCGTTTGTCATCAGCCCGAGATAGGGAGTGTTGTCGTACAGGTTCGCGGTTGCGTTCGTTGTTCTGGATCTCAGGCCTGGTTAGGACTCTGTGGTTTAATAAGTTGTTCAACTCCTGAGGCATCCGCTGGTCCACCTTCAACTTGTCCAATCTAGCAAGAAAGAAAGAGTTAGAATCCAGGTGAAAAAGGAGGTGAGGAACTGAACCTTTCTTGCAAGCTCTTTTTTATACATTACACAACACTTTGTGGCACTTTCCACATCTCATGCCAAGATGGTCTGAAAATGTGTGCCATTATCCCCATTTCCAAACTGCTCTATGACAGTGACCTTCCATTCACACTTCTTGTCCTGTTTTCTGCAGTCACAGCTGTGACAAGGATTGTTAAAAACAGCACAAATGCCCTGCACCCATCAACGATAGTAGAACTTCCTAACTATCACCACTGCTTAGAAACACCATCATCATCACAATTTTAACCAGACCCAGCATGCACCTTCTACTTGTGCATTGTACATTGTGTTTGATTTAGGTCACAGGAGTCTCTCTGTAGGTATGCACCTGCACTGATTGATTTATAGTTACAGTAAGTGTTATATTTCATCTGCTGAAAGGCACCACTGCAGCACAAGAAATAATGTATCATATGTGATCAGGCAGTGTCCTTATCATGTCTTCAATTATATTATCCTTATTCAGTGTGTGAAATATGACTCATGATTCCTGTCTCCATATGTGACTGCATGTCTCAAATAGATGTCACTTGAAGGAGGGCTGTACGTCCTTGCAGGCTACTGCTTCTTATTCCACAGACACATAGTTAATTCAGTCTGACATAATATGTCACAAGATGCATGCTATTGTTTGTGTGTGACTGGGTGATGATGCTCTTTATTGATGCTCTTTATAACAAATTAACTGTGAACATGGTATGGTATGTCAATTACAGTCACCCATAACAATAAGCTCAGCTTTGCCATGTCTTTTTGTTTATCTCAGATCTTAAAAATCAGGGAGGGTTTCTTAGCTAGCCACTTTGGGGGCATTTAGGAATACTACAGAGGCATGACATACTTCATGATTACTGCCCCCAAGATATTATTTCACTCCAATTTGGAAAGTATGGCAACATGGCTGCATCACATCATGTCTATCTGTGTGTGTATCCCGGTACTGAGAACCAACCTTCTGACTGGTTCCATGTGAACGAGGGCAGCATCCGTCATAACTTTCATCCAGGACTCCATTTCTTTGGCTGTGTCAGTGCAGAAATAATAAGTCCGCATGTTGGGGTGAGTGGCCTGCCAGTGCGGGTGGAGGGGTATTGAGGGAGGGAGAGGAGGAGAAAACAGAGCAGTGTGAGGGGCAGCTTTAGATGGGGGGCAATGAGATAGCAGCCCCCCATACCACAACCCTTTGAGGTGTTGTTTACTTTATCATGCAGAACAGACCAGGGCTAGTATTCTCCTTACTTCGAGTCTTTATACTGAGAAAGGTTATCACACAGACAGGTTTCCATTTTTTCATTTCAATCTCAAATGCAGTTGAACAAAAAGTAAACAAGTGTATTTTCCTAAATGTTAACTCTGCCTTCATAAATAATAAAATAACATAATCATCATCAATAATTAAGAAGTGATCGAGAACTCAAAGAAGTAACCTCTAAGACAGACACTTGTATTTTACCTTAAAGGCATATTTTCTGCTGATGTGGTCATCCACCGATAACATGGAGATGTGAAAGCTAGGCAGCAGGATACTTCCCAGGATGGCGTCCTCTTTCTCATCTGCAGTAAAGGATTGAGACGTCAGGAGTCTAATATGACTTTGCATTTTAGAGGTGGGCATTTGGATTCAAAGTCACATCGACCTACTCTAAAGTAAGAAGTGTCTGCTTCTGGCTCACGTTCAGAAGAATTCAATAAGGATTCATCTGTTTCAAATGGGGCCTTGGAGTGGTTACACATAACACAATATTCATCTTTGGCTTGTTTTAAGTTTGGCCGTGAAATTGTTCCTGCCTGTGCAATATTATACAGAACTCAGACTGGACAAAGTTGTTGGTACCCTTCTATTAAAGAAAGAAACACCCACAATAGTCACTGAAATAACTTGAAACTGATAAAAATAATAATAAATAAAAATGTACTGAAAATTAACTAATGAAACTCAGACATTGCTTTTGACTTGAGGTTCAACAGAACCATTAAAAAAAAAAAACTAATTAAACTGGCCTGGACAAAAATGATGGTACCCCTAGAAAAGATAATAATTTAACAATAATAATTTAAAAATAAATTAAAATAAAATAATACCAAAGTGAAGTGATAAAATAAATGAATTTGACCATAGGGACATGTTAAATTAAAGTGTGTCCTGTAATTAGCATCACACGTGTCTTTACATGTGTAATCAGTCAGTCAGAAAAGTCGTCACTGTGCCGTTTGGTATCATGGTGTGTACCACACTGAACAGGGACCACAGAAAGCTAAGGACAGAGTTGTCTCAGGAGATTAGGTAAAGGTAAAGGCTATAAGGCCATCTCCGAGCAGCTTGATGTTCCTGTGACTACAGTCCCACATATTATTCAGAAGGACTGTAGCCAACCTCCCTGGACGTGGCCGCAAGAGGAAAATTCATGACAAATTGAAGAGACGGATAATACGAATGGTAACCAAAGAGCCCAGAACAACTTCCAAAGGGATTAGAGGTGAACTCCAAGGTCAAGGTGCATCAGTATCAGATCGCACCATCCATCACTGTTTGAGCCAAAGTGGACTTAATGGAAGACGACCAAGGAGGACTCCACTGTTGAAGGCAAATTATAAAAAAGCAAGACTGGAATTTGCCAAAATGAATATCGAAGAGCCACAAAGCTTCTGCGAGAATGTCCTTTGTACAGATGAGACACAACTGGAGCTTTTTGGCAAATCACATCAGCTTTATGTTCACAGACGCAAAAATTAAGCATACAAAGAAAAGAACACTGTACCTACTGTGAAACATGGAGGAAGTTCGGTTATGTTCTGGGACTGCTTTGCTGCATCTGGCACAGGGTGTCTTGAATCTGTGCAGGGTACAATAAAATCTCAAGACTATCAAGGCATTCTGAGGCAAAATGTGCTGCCCAGTGTCAGAAAGCTTGGTCTGAGTCACAGCTCATGGGTCCTCCAGCAAGATAATGACCCAAAACACACAGCTAAAAACACCCAAGAATGGCTAAGAACAAAACACTGGACTAATCTGAGTGGCCTTCTATGAACCCTGATCTAAACCCTTTTGAACATCTGTGGAAAAAGCTGAAACATGCAGTCTGGAGAATGCACTCTTCAACCTGAGACAGCTGGAGCACTTTGCTCATGAGGAGTGGGCCAAAATACCTGACGACAGGTGCAGTAGTATCACTGAGAGTTACTGAAATTGCTTGATTGCAGTGATTGCCTCAAAAGTTGTACAACAAAATATTAAGTTAAGGGCACCATCATTTTTGTCCAGGCCAGTTTCATTAGTTTGTTTTTTATGCTTCTGTTGAACCACAATTCAAAAGCAATGTCTGATTTTCATTAATATATTTTTATTTATTATTACTTTTGTCAGTTTCAAGTTATTTCAGTGACCATTCTATTTCTTTATTGGAAGGTATAGTGACCTTAATCATTTTAAGACCCCAAAGCTGGTACATAGGCTGGAACAGTTAGAGCACATTTTGAAGAAGAAGAATCTAATTCCAAATTAGAGGACCTTCTTGTCCTAAAGATTTGGAACACATTGTTAAGCCTTGCCTGCGAGTAGAAGAACATCGAGATCTGCCTTTATCTGGCTGATGGGGTTAAATGACTAACAGATGACAATGAGAGAAAATGTAGTGAGGCTTATCAGAACATAGCAGACTGAAACGGTGACAGAGAATGAGCTCATTGGACATCCCCACGAGCTCTGTCTGTTTATTGTGTGAACTGTGATCTTGTGTTTCTCCCCGTGTGTGGTACACAGTGTGGACCACAAACACACACAAGCCTCAGGATGGGTTTTCCTACAGACTGCAGTACAGAGAACACTGTTTCGTTTTTTTTTTTTCATTCACATTTTCACACATTTTCTTAACACTTCAAAAGCCAAACAGCTGCAAAAGGCAAAAGATGTGAGAGGCAGCCGTGAATGCATGACAGCCAACTCTAACTGGGTAAATATTCATTGATGAATGAAAAAAAAAAACACTGTAACAACAAGTTGAGCTCAAGTTGGGATGGTAATGACTGCATCATTCTGTCACCTCTGTGCTCTCTACATCATGATGCTCTTTTGACACAAGCTACAAATTACAGACAGTGTGGTGCAGGCAGAAACATATCCACTGCACCAACTACAGAGACGGCAGCCAGTCGGTGTTTGCATTAGCTGAGAATGCATGATGAACTTTAGAGCTCCTCTGGCCCTATCCCTGCTGCTGAATTACGGAGATGCAGAGTAAGACACACAAAAGGAGCAAGAAAGAGATGGGTGAGTAAGCTGGAATGAAGAGAGATGCTTTAGGTGCTGTATGGACTGCAGTGTGAGTGGGTGTTTAGGAATGCTTGCTTAGAACAATTGATATTTCAAGGTTTCGGGGTTTAACAATTTGACTGTTGTTTGACGAGGTTGCGGATCTTCACTGTAAACTCAGATAAATTCTTAACCATAATCCTTCTTGTTATGATTCATGTTCTGGACTTCCTGTTTTAAGACTTTTGTTTTGGTTCTGTTCCCCGTTACGCCTGTCCTTAGTTTCAGATAGTTTTATATTTATTAGCTTGATTGGTTTCACCTGTGCCTGTTTTGTGTCTTGGATTCTCAGCCCTTACCTCTCCACCTCTGTGTGTGTATATGTGTCTTACATGTGCAGCTTAGCCAGACCTGATTCAGGTTACTCATCAGAGTAAGGGCTCTATATATCTGTTCTTTGCTTCACCTAGTTGCTGGATTACTGTTCTCTGTTTTTGTCCCTGTTGTGCTACTTCGTGCTGACATTCCCTTTTGCAGATTTCATTTCATCCTCTTCCTGCATTCTGGAGTCACTATGTATTTCTGTTGTCCTGCTTTATCCTGATCTGTACATGGTGTAACTGTCCTGTTCCTGCACTCAGATTTATGGTATGTGGCTTTCTTCCCTGAATCTTCCAAGAGGCCTAATCTGTGCCAAGAGAACCAAGTTTGTTTCGAAGAGGCCTAACCTATCACCCCAGAGCCAAGCCGGACCCCAATAAGTCACATCAGAGTCTCCCTCATTCAGGAAATCCCCACCAAGATCTCACTCTATTCCTGATATCTTAGCCTGATCCCCAGCCTAGTTCTCTGGTCTCTGTTTCCCGGTGCCACATCTCCTGTCTTCCCAAGTCTCATCGTCTTCTTCTGTTCCCAGAGTCTCCTGGTTCCATTCCTGTTCTCCCTGACAACCTCTCAAGCTAGGAAGACAGCTAATTCTTTTATGCTACCTTGAAATAAACAGTTTTTTTAGTCACAATATGTGCAACTACACATTCTAAATGACCTAGCACTACATACGTTCTAAGTAGAAAAGCCACATACATTTCACATATTTTCTTTAGCCCCCAAAATAATTAGCTTAGTCTTCATTTTAAATGAGTTACCTTTTAATTTTATTTACATTTTTACATAATTTTATTTTTCCTTGAATAGGATTCCTTCAAAATATGAGTACTTTTATTTAATTAACAGACCCTAAGTCTATTTATAATGTTGTAACCTTAATAACCTGCTTTAGTTGTCCACATTACTGTATCACCTCACAGTACTGTATATAAACAGGATGAATTTATCTGGAGGACCCTTGCAGTAGGACAGAAGCGTATTGTCCTTGATCATACATAAATGCTATAGTTCTAAACTCTGCAAACACCTCCCATCCTGAGTGACAGAAGGTACTTAGAATAAAATGGTAGCGCAAGCAGGAATACAATGAAAAATAAGAGGTTATTATTGGAAAGCTGAGCACGTCATTGTCCTTCCTGAGGACGCCTCCTCTCTCTCGTCTCTGGCTGGCTAAGCCAATAAACATCCAATTCTCCCCTGGGTTTGTCATGAAAGCGGCTGCTGATTGCGCTCTGGGAACGGCTAATTTGTCAATTTATGGAGATGAAAAAATCTCTCTCAAAGGGCTTAGGAGATATGGACGAGGAACAAATGAGCTTCTGTGAATGTTAAGTTCTAAATTAGTGCTGCAGTGTGGGCATTGAAGCTGTGGGTGAAAGCAAGGACACCTACTTAAAAGTGAACTGGACACCTGACCTCTTTAACCTTGGTATTACCCTGTTAAGACAGCTTTTCATTTAGTCTACTTTTAAGAGAAAAAAAACATAAAAAACATTTCTCCACACTGTGACAATGTCACACAGAGATGGTATCTCAGATGAGGGACGAAGGGGGGAACACAAAGAGAATTGGTATCTTCCGGCTTCTGATCGACTGAACACACCTGATTCAGGTAATTAGCAGTGTGTAGGGCAGGAAAACAAGCAGGCAATTGGCCCTGGCGGAATATGGCTTGGGCACTCCTGCTTTACATCATAATTTGGGTCAAAATAAACTACTGTTTTGAAATGGATGTAATTTCCATAGTACACAAATTTTTCTGCTCTTTATACATCACCAATGATGTTTTTTTCTCCTGTCATAAGTATTACAACTGCTAAATGTCCCAATACAACACAGATGGATGATATGTTTTTTTGGTAGGTGTGGTTTGCCCTTTATGAAGCATAGTTGAATGGATCTACTAAATGTATGCTGCACAGATCCTTCTAAATGTTTGTTGTTAATACACTGTAAAACCAATGTTGTGTCATAAGAGCTTCTTTAACCAGCTATCTTCTTCTTCTTCTTCTTTTCCTTTCGGCTGCTCCCTTCAGGGGTCGCCATAGCGAATCATCCGCCCTCCATTCAACCCTATCCTCCGTATCCTCCTCACCCACACCAACTATCCTCATGTCCTCCTTCACTACATCTCTTTAACCTATCTTAAACATGTAAAATACATGTAAAATAAATCTTCTACACTTGCAGTGCAAACTTTTTCTTTTGATATACATGTCTCCTTCACATCTTGTATCACGGTTAAATAAAGGCCTACAAAACCTTTTCAAAATCTTCAAAATAAAAAAATAACTCCTGAACAACTGACCTTCAAAATTACAACATCCTGTCATCTTTTGGCTATGTTAGGTAACTGCAGTTTCAACATTGTTGGTTTCCCAATAAAGACTTACCATTCTGAAAGTGATGACTGCAGTAAAAGGATGGGGTGGGAAAGAGAAGCAGGACAGATACCAACCTGACACATAGGAGCAGTGAATCCCTAATATTCAAATATTCTGTTTGCCCAATCTTCTACTTAGATTTTTCCTTTCATTTGTCACACGTCTGTGAGAACTGATGAGGACATGGGGTGGCCTTCAAACATGAGTTTGAATGTGTCTTCCTAAAAACATAGACTCTTTAGCTGCTGAAAATAGGTTTTCATTTTACAACTAAACAATTTTACTTAATTACTGTGCATCCTAAATTTGGATTTGTCTGTGTGTGTGTGTATGTGTTTGTGTACATGTGTGTACCGCGGTAGTAGAAGAGGCACATGTCTGATAGAACAAACCATCTCTTCTTCCACAGCTTCATGCCTGTGCTGTCCTGCAGGGGTGTAAGATCACAGACAATCAGCCAGTCGGTCAAATGTAGTAGTTACACAGAATAATACAGCCTGTTTCTCTCCCACACAGACACACAAACAGACACGCACACAGACAGACACAGACACACACTTTTCTCCCTAGTTTGATCTCCCCTGACTTCATCCCTCCTGACACCCGCACTGTCTCCCCCTCTGGCTGCTTCTATTAACCAGCTTCTATCTCCTCCTCTGAGACAAATTGCTCTGTTTTATCTCTTCATAATGCAGTGACAAATTTCCCTCTGTGGCACTTTGGGCAAAGGCCTGTGCTTTATTTTCTACACTGCTGATGTGGCCCTCCCAACCCTCCTGACGCCATAATGACTGCAGTCATGATAACATGTTTTTCAAGACCATTCACCTATTCCACTTGGGTTTTTAGGGCTTTGTGATGTGTCGTTTTCAGCCACAGATCCTGAGGTTAGGAGCAATGGTTAAACAATGATGACATTTCTTCTGTCAGTGAACACTTATCCTGACAGGTCTATGGGGAAGAGAAGGGAGAGTCTGGCTGGTGTTAAGTGAATCGATTCTTGGCTTGATGTGAATACATTGAGTGGCAGAGCAGGGGTCTGGGCTGATATGGAGGTTGCTGACAGTTGCACTAACTGTGTGTGGAAAGTTGAGTTGAACAGTGTTTATTCTATAGGGTAGTATGTAGTGGTCAGAGGTCCACAGACCAATTGAAATACTGACCCACAGTAGATCTCAGTGGGGTGAAGAGAATTGCTGAACCTGTAGCATGTGGGTGGGAAGATAATGAGAGAACAACCCTGAGTCTCAAACTAGGTGAGCTAAAGTCCATAAAGCCCTGCAGCATGAATAGCATCAAGACTGGGATTCAGTGTTTCTGATGCAACAATATTGAAAACAGAAGATAAATTGCCTTCCTCCTGTACCTGCTTGTAAAGCCAGTTGCTCTTGACCACTGGGGCATTAAGGTTCCTCTTGATGGAGTTGGACCTCTTGCCAAAGTTGTGAACTTTTTTGGAAGACCTAGAAAGCTGTCAAATAAAAAAATATTTTTTGTAAATGCTATATGCTATGATATTTGACTCTATAGAAGAAACATTTACAGATATAGATATGCACATTTTCAGCTTGTCACACAAAATAATGTATACAATTTTCATGCACAACCAAAAAAAAACAAAACAGAACAAAACAAAAAAAACCCATGTTAGGGTTTTCATCCTACATTTCCTGCAGAGTGAACCCAGCAGGGAGAGCTATAAAAAGCAACAACAGAGGCAGATGCATTCAGCTCATTAAACAAAGCATATTCCACATCCCCATACATCATGGCTCACTTACTGAAAAATGAAGCACTGCAGCACAAAAAAAATCTCTTTTATGTCAGTCAACAGGAAAAAAATACAAGGAGTCATTTGAAGTCTATGTTTGATACAAATATGCTAAAATTATTATAGAAGCATTTACAATATGTTATCCTGTTATCAAGCATGTGTTACAGTAGTTTCCTAAAGTTTTTTGTGATCCTCCTCGCTTGCTCTGTGAATGTCTTCTCATATTCCACAGTGCAGTTTTATCATTAATTATGTTTTTATACACCTGAAATGAACAGCATGATTGAAATGTGCTGCAGATAATTGTGGTGCAATTTATTATCCACACTCCAGGGTTTCCATTTTACCATTTTATTTGGGAATATGTGTTTACTTCAGCAAAGGTTTGTTTAGTGGCAAAATTGTCCTGCATGTTAAAAAGATGCAAAACAAAATTATTTACACTGCAGATACCAGCAACTTCATGATTGTTTTTGACCCTTTTTTCACAAAGGCACAGGCCTGGACCTGTAAAGCTCAGTTATAAATAATGTCTCATAAATACATGAAGATATGCAATGTTATGCTTTCTTTTGGCCAGTGTAAGCAGAAATAAGTCATCACTTATTCATGAAAGCATGGAACCACTTATTTGATCTACCCATGCATATTTATTTCCTGTGTGTTGTGTGCTTTATTAAGCATTTATGAATGGACACTCTGGTCAGTATAACACTGCATCTGCACAGTGACCTGTGCAGATGCTAAGACAGCTGAGTTCGCCTGTACTCTGAATTGCCCAGCATGAAATGAGAGGTTATGACACGACATGGACACCTTCCAGTCATTGAGAGCAGGGTGTCAGTGATGACTCAGCATGCTACCACTATAAATGGCCTGAGGTTGACCTCCAGCACAACTTTATGGGAACAACAAATCAACTCTTTCAGGCATGGTAGCAGCTGCACTCATTGCTTAACGTTGTTGTGCATCACTTCTATTCATTCCTTTCATTCTGTCCATCAATTGGCAACACAGTACGCTAAACAATGACTGTAAAACAAATCACTTGAAAACTTAAACCTGAGTAACTGCTTCGTTTATAGAAGACAACTTGCAAATTACTTAGGGGCATAATTTGTTATTTTAGGAACATCTCTGTGGCAGAGCAGATTATATCTAAAGCTCCAGCTTGATGCCAGTTAGCTTAGCTTAAAGACTGGAAACAAGGGGAAGGAGCTAACTTGGCACTGTCAATATTTTACAAAAGCCAACTATCACCACTTGTAAAACTCTCTAATTAAGATGGTGTATTTCATTTGTTTAATTAGGACTGCATTAGAAGTCCTCAGTTTATTGCACCTTTTGTTGCAATTTGTTTGGATGAAGACTGACCCGTGTGGATGAGGTGGAGGTGGAGGTGGTAGTGGCAGTAGTGACAGTGGTGGCAGGGCTGCCGGGAAAGGTGCTGTAGTCAGAGCCACCCGTGTAGTTCGAAGCCTCACTCATGGTGCTCGTAGGACGTTCCTTCTTGTCACTACTGCTGCCCTGCTCTGACGAAGCCTTAGGACCTGGCCTGCCACAGGGCGACAGACATGGACAAAGAAAGAGGGAGTCAGACAGATGTTTATATAATGTTATATAATTTTACTTTTGTATCGAATAAGGTAAAAACTAATATTCCACCTCATATTCAAGATAGATACAAGGAAATACATTATGATGCATGATGTATAGTCATGTAGAAGATTTAAACCTTTAAAAACTGCACATATTGTGTAGTTTAGAAAACATTTGATAAGAAAAGAGGGAAAGAGAACTGGGAATGTCTGACCAAAGTGTCTGATAGAAACTACAGGGATAAGTCTTTTTTATCACCATAAATCAGGAGGAACAACTCTGTTTGGACCAGCTCTTCCCTCTTGCACAGATACTAGAGGGATCACTGAATTTTACTCCCCCACCCCAGGCTATGTGACTATGCAAACAAGGAAAGAACTTATGATGTGCTTGAAGCAGGTCTCAAGCATGTTCTCTTTGGTTTTCAGCTAGGCCAAGGTTGTGCTTTTGCATTGATTTGTGATTTTCATGTACAGAACCTTAACAGGCATTTGATGAATGCAGAATGTCCAGATTGGTGCCCCAGAACCGGATCTCTGCTTGTTGCAGATGAGGTCATTCTGCCTGGAATTGCCTGGATGGAAGTTGAAATACACCAGCCCAAAGGAATTACACTGAAGGAGTAAATACTGAATGTCAGTGAAAAGGGCAAAGGTAGTGGGTACAAATGTGGTCTCGAATGCATGAGTTCATTCACTTAGAAGAATTTGTGTGGGCAAATGGATGCTTTTGTGGATATGTGTGATTTGCTACTAAATTGATAGAGGAATTGGTTATCTTTGTAGCAGAATCTTTCTCCACAAGAATCTAGCCAGCCAATCAACCTACTCCTGAAATCTCATCAAGCAGACCCAATCTTCACTCTTTAATAACACACTGCCTCTCTTAGGGTCATTAAAGAGGGATGAGAGCCACTGCAGGAGTAGAGTGGATTGAATTAGCATGAGCAACAGAGATGAGAGAAAGAGATAAAGAAAGTGAGAATGCGAGACAGGTGGAAGAGAACTGGTCACATGCATCACAGTTATTATTCTCTGTCACCTCTGATATATGCCTCTATATCACTTTGGCCTAATAAATTAAACCTCAAAGTTTTTTGTCTCTAGGCAAATGGAAGGGCAATACCTAATATGAGGAAAAGAAGGTTCACAGTCCAAAGTCTGATTCGTACTGCCACACAGTGACAGCTTTATCCCTGGTCCCAAGGGCAGCAGAATATAAGCAAAGAACAAAAATAGTTCTCATTTGGACATTTTTAGAACAAAGTGTCCTCCAGCATCTTGGGTTGTATGCAAGTGGAAGCTCAATTTGTGTTCAGTGAGATCCATATTAGAAGGTAAGAGATAAGATTAGATACATTATTAGAAATTCAGGTAGTCTTGTCGTGAAAGTACTAAGTAGTAAAAGTAGTCAGGAACAGTCCACTTCATGCTGGTTATTCATCTGCCATTGGTAAGGTGTTGTATGAGAAAGGCATTTGGACCAGAAGGTGTCCAAGGGTAAGTCCTCCAGGCATGTGCAGATCAGTTGGCAGAGGTTTCTACTAATATCTTCAAACTCGCCCTGAACCCAATTGTTGTTCCAGCTTATCTCAAAGCTATAATCTTTCCTGTGCCCATTCCCAAGCAAAATTGTGTTTTGCAAAATTACTACCACCAAATTGCAATTACGTCAGTGATACCCAAATGCTTCGAGACATTAATTCTGGTCCAGATCAAACACTGAATATAAGTTGCATTTTGTGTTGCTCTCAACATCACACTGGAGCACCTAGACTATCCTAACACATATGCCAGGTTACTCTTTATTCTCTTAGTTAGGTTTATCGTTTTTTGTGGTTGACCTCAGAAAGGAAGCTTGACAGGAAGAGCTTAGTTTAAAAAGTGCTTATTAAAAACACCAAGGTAGTGGCTGAGGTACAGGGTTCGGGTCCAGCAGGAAAGGTAAGGTACGGGTACTGGATTTGAATATTTGCCGCTATTATTAAGCTCAAGAGAGAAACAGTCCTTTGGTGCTTATGCTGTTAGGCAGAGGAGTTTCAAGGGGCATCAAGATGGCAATGTTTTCTGAAACTTGTGATAGGAAGAATACACCACTGGTAATCTGAGGAATTCAGGTAAATAATAGGTATCTTTTGTGCAGATTAGATTCCTCTTCAGGAGGAAGATCCTTCTCCTCTTCTGTTGAACAAGCACTCAATGAAACATAAAGTCCCAATAATCCAAAAATACAGAACAAAAGGTATAGTCCAAATTAGATTAGATGTCCGTAGAATACTGAGATGCTCTTATCATTAGCCTGGCAACACTATGAATTTCAAAATTCACAGTAAGCACCAGTACATAGCTCAGGTCCAGATCCATAAACAGGGTCAGAAGCCGGTCCAGGTCGAGTAACAATCTACAGGCAAGAATCAGGTTCACAGGCAGAATTAGGTTCAACAGGCAGAATCAGAGTCCATAGGCAATGAGCAGCAGGCAGGAATCATACAGACTGGGTGGAGAGTGATCACTGTGATAACAAACCACAATTTGGCAAAAATGCTTCAGACCTGCTTAAATAGTAGGATACACAGTTGAAACCAATTAGACTAATGAAAGTAAGTTACTGCTGGTTACTGAGGGATCACCGGAAGTAGATTACAAAATAAAAGTCCTAAACAGGAAGTTCAGAAAACCAGGACCCTAACAGGAGGAGTCCACCCCATCCCTACTCTTATGAGTAAATACATGAAACAGAGGTGGCTTATTGCATTATTGTTGTTGGTTTCTGGGAATGTGCAGCCAAATCTAGGTCCTGATACAGTTACAAATCTTAACACACCAGCTGATGTTAAAGCAAGGTCTAGCCTAGGCTTATACAACTGAATATCACAGTTTGCTGGGAAAAATGGATATGATTCGCATATGGGCACAGACAACAAATACAGATGTTATGGTTCTTTCAGAAACTTGGTTAACAAAGTCTGTATTAAATAATGCTATTCATATTGATGGGTACAGTGTACCAGACTGGACTGACCATCTTAGAAGAGGTGGTGGTGTTGCGATCTTTGTAAAAAAATACCTTTTATTCTCTTTAAGACAGTGAATAAGCAGTTTGAGTTTCTGGCATTGGATCTTGAGGTTTCACAATCTTTACATTTATAGTTGTCTGTGTTTATAGGACACCTTCAGCTGAAAACAGTGCTCTTCCCTCTTTAATGCAGCTGATATCAGCTCTGAAATATAAGGAGTTAATAGTCTTGGGAGATTTAAATTGGAATTGATTACATCCTGTATCTGATGATTGCAAAGCACACATTACCGCTTTAAATTTGTTGTGGACGGGCCCACTAGACCAAATATGAAGGTTCCTGAAAAATCACCCTTAATTGATTTAATTATAGCTAATGTTCCTCATAAATATTCTACACCTTTCATATTTGCAAATGATATCAGTGACCACTGTGTCATTGCAACAGTTGGAAATACTAAAATTCCAAAAACCAAACCTTCCATTATAATCAAACATGATATGAAGCATGTTTCTGGACAAGGTTTTTTACATGATCTTTATAACTTTGAATGGGAGAAAATTTACCTTATAGCTGATGTTGAGAACGCTTGGGGAGCATTTATGATGGTTTGATTGAACTGATAAACAAGCATGCTCAACTCAGGTGTTACAGAGTTAAAGGCCGGAAAAATCCCTGGTTCTCCAATTATCAGATATGTTTCATGATCGTAATCTAGTTTGGGCAAAAGCCAGGCAAACTAAAGATGAGTCTGACTGGCTGCATTTCAGGCAGTTGCGAAATTCTTGTACTTGTAACAGAAAAGCTAAGACTGATCATTTCCTCATTCAAACTTCAAAGAATTTAAAAAACCCTTCAAAATTCTGGAAAATCTTTTACTGAAAATGAGGTCCTGATAAATTAGAGCCTTATTTTTTACGCATAGCAGCTGATCTTATTGCATTTCCTTTGACATATATTTTTAATTTATCTTTTTCCACCTCTGAAATTACAAACATCTAACAACTATCGTCCCATTTCCAAACTATCTGTCCTGGCCGGTGCTGGTCATTTAGCAGCTTAAGGAATTCCTTGAAAATTATAATATTTTATCTGTTTTTCAATCTGGTTTTATGAAATCACATAGCACAACCATCCATCCATTATCTATACCCGCTTATTCCTAACCAGGGTCACAGGGATCTGCTGGAGCCTATCCCAGCTCTCTTTTGGTGAAAGGCAGGGATACACCCTGGACAAGTCACCAGTCCATCACAGGGCCACATAGAGACAAACAACCTCACACACTCACACTCACTCCTATGGGCAATTCAGAGTTACCAATCAACCTGACATACATGTTTTTAAGACTGTGGGAGGAAACTGGAGTACCCAGAGTAAATCCATGCAAGCACGAGGAGAACATGCAAAGTCCAGAAACTCCACAGAAAAACCCCTGATGGGTTGCAAACCCAGGACCTTCTTACTGTGAGGCAACAGTGCTAACCACTCAATAGCACAATCACTGCAGTTTTAAAAGTTCTAAATGATCTCACTGACTCTCTAGACAATAAGCAATACTGTGCTGCTCTCTCTCTCACAAGGAATTCGGTGTGTACAAACAAATTGTCTTATTTCCAATCCACTTACTGTTACTAAGGGCCTACCACAAGTGTCTCCTATTCATTCCCTATATCAATAACATCGCTCAAAACATTTCCAATGCCAGCTTTCATTTTTATGCAGATGATACCGTCATATATACTTCAGCACCCACACTTAATTTGGCTCTTATTCAGCTCCAAAGTGGTTTTAATATTGTGCAGCTGCACTTTCATGATTTAAAATTGGTTTTAAATGCAAATAAAATAAAACTGATGATCTCAAAAGCAAAGGCAAGGCCTGTGGACCTGCCTTCAATCATCACTTCTCAAGGTTATCTCATCGAATCAGTGTCTGAGTATAGATATCTTGGGATTTTAATAGATGAGTCACTTTCTTTTGACTCTTTTTACAGGTTGTAAAAAGACTGAAACTGAAACTAATTAAAATATATTGACATTTCCGTTAACTAATAAAAACGAGACGAAAATGTGAGAGACATTTTTGGAAAAGATCCAATCAGAATTAATCTTGTAAGACATGTAAGATGCACGCGCACATTTGGAAAGTAAATGATCCTCCCGGCGACGCGGGATGTGCGAGTACACAACATCATTGTGCATACATTGGGTGTCTGTGTGACTTAAAACTATAATGAAATGGCAACAGCTGGGAGAAAACACAGACAAGATATATGGGTCAATTTCACATTTGATGTCAAGACAAACAAGACTGTGTAAACCGTGTGGAGCAGTTTTTCTTTTTATATCATATTTTGGAGTTGCACTTTTGCTTTAAAGAATGAAGAATGTCACATGCAGGTTATAAACAATGCATATCTAATTTTTGATGTTTTATAAAAAGGCTATATTCCATATGTTTAATGAAATGAAACTTGTTTTTATTTAATTTTAAGTTATTTTTTATATTACAATAGTTTAACTAAATTACACTTAAATTAAATCCAATACTGTAGATTTAGTTGACTAAAACTAGACTAAAACTAAAACAAAGCAGATGACTAAAATATGACTAAAACTAAAATTGCATTTTTGTCAAAAGACTATGGCTAAAACTAAATTAAAATCTGCTGTCAAAATTAACATTGATGGTGACATTGTTTATATGCATGCTTCTTGCAAGTGAGTGCATGCCCTTGCTACTGTTTATCATGGTGCTCTGTGATTCATAGCAAATTATAAAGCTCTCACTCACTGTGCTCTGTATGCACATGTTGGATGGACAGATTTATCCACTCGCAGGTTAAAACATTGGTATTTACTTATTTATAAATGTGTCTTAGGTCTGCATCCTAGGTATCTTCAGATTTTTACGTCAGAATTCAAATTATTATATTCTCCGGTCACAAGATTTCTTGACATTGTCTGTTCCTAAGGTAAAAATAGAGCTGGGAAAGAAGGTTTTTAAATATGCTGTTCCCTCGGCCTGGAACAGTTTGCAAATCAATCTGTAATTAAATGAGCTGGTGTCATTAAATACATTCAAAGAAACATTGCATAACCTCTTAATAGGAAATTCTGGCTGTAGATGTTTTAAGTAATGGATGCTTTAGGAACACTGAAGACTACACTTGTTGGTACCTTGTATTGCATGTATGTTTTATTGCGATGTTTTAGTCATGTGTTTTACAATGTGTTTTATTGTATGAGTGAATGGTTATAATGTCTATTTGTAACTGATCTCTGTAATGCTGCTGTCTTGGTCAGGACACTCTTGCAAAAGAGATTTTTAATTGTAATAAGGTTATTTCCTGGTTAAATAAAGGTTAAATAGAATAAAAAATAAAAAATAAAAAAAAAATCCCTTTGAGCTTGTCTCTGAGGATGATTGGCTGGATGGTATTGAATGCACTTGAAAAATTAAAGAACATAATCATTACATAACTTGCAGATTCTTCCAGATGAGACAAAACATGGTGAAGCATCTAGAGGACAGCATCATCCACACCAATGTGTTCTCTGCAAGCAACCTGCAGGGGATCTATTGAGTGTTTGACCTCAAGTCTCAGAAGATGGAGAATCATCCTATTGAATGTGAGAGCCACCAGCCTGTAGTCATTTAGTTCAGTGGGACACTTTACTTTAGATTCTGGAACAATACCAAATGTTTTCCACAGAGCTAGGACCTTCCCCAACTGTAGACTCAAGATCCTCTGGAGAGTTTCACCCAGTTCAATAGCACAGTCCTTAAGCAGCCTAGGACATAAACCATCTAAGGGAACCATAGCTGCAGTGGTGGAGATCCACACAGGTGGAGGACAAAGAGGAGGAGTTGAGGGAGGAGACATTGAGGAAGAATAAAGGGGTATGGCTGGACAGGCTGGGGAAGAAGGTATATTTGCATGAAACCTATTGAAGAACTTGTTGAATTCATTGGCTTTGCCTACATCACCAAATGGTGCCCAGTTTTTGTAGCCAGTGAAGTTGTTAATTCCCCTCCACAGCTCAGATGTTGTTGTTTCTAATTTCTTTTTGTAGTCCTCTTTAGCCTTTATTTGACTGCAGTTTTAAATGCCTCCTTTCTCTGGTTAAAGATTGCCTTTATATCGCTAGTGATCCAGGGTTTGTTATTATGGAAACAGTGCACAGACTGTGTAGGTATAACAGTGCCTCTACAGACGTTTATGTTAGAATCCGTGAAACAGTCAACCTGTCTGTCAATGACCATGCTGTTCGTTTCTGCTCCCAGCAATATGTTCTAGTCTGTGCATTCAAAGAAGTCTCTTAGAGACTCAGTTGCCTCAGGTGTGTTGATAATGTTGAGTTTGTATCCTGTAAACAGTCTGATGGAAGACTTCATATGGAACATTAGCATTAGCTCTTGGCTGAATGTAATCAAGTATGGTGATGATATGACTGATCTCCCTGGGAACATACAGTAAGATCTGAGACCAGCTGCCAAAAGCTCAATGTCCTGAGAACATATCCTTTCCTTGGCAGTAATATGACCAGGTTTACACCATCTCTTGTTCACAAATAAAGTCAGTCCTACACCTTTTCACTTGCCACTTGCCTCATCATCTCTGTCTGCATGTACCAGGGTGAAATTAGGCACATCCACACAGGAGTCTTTGGTGTTTTGATTCAACAAGGTCTCAGTAAAACACATCAGGCTACACTCATGACATGCTCTCTGGGTCTTAACCAGTGTCTCCAGCTCATCACTTTAGTTCAGTAGAGAGTTGACATTCCCCATGATGATGGATGGTAAGAAAGGTTTCTATCTCCATCTCCTAGCCTTTAGTTTAGCACCAGCTCGGCATCCGGCATCAGCTCAGCTGATATAGGGTTATATAGTCCATATTTGTTACTTTGTAGTAAGATAAGATCATCTCTTGTGTAGATTCTTCTCCCCACAGTAAGATCCATAAGTGCTTTTAAGGAAAATAGAGCAGTAATTGTCAACAATATGTCAAAAAAAAAAAAAAAAAAAAAAAAAGACTGCAAGTGACAAGCCTTGCTGCCAGCTGCTCAGTTATGCAGTCAAGGTGCAAATTCACATTCATTGTTACAAATCAGACAACACGTATATTTCCTTCTACTGAGAGGGTGGTGCAGAAATTTTAAGGGTGAGGGCCTGAGGTAATGCCAAAGTTTTACAGTACAGTATAGTTTTAAATGAAATTCATGGCCATGTAAAACACGCATTCCCCAATGTCTCAAATGTCAGCTTATGAGCACACATGTAAATAACCAATAGCTGTGATTTGGCAAGAAAACCAAGCTTTCGAAGGCTGGATTTTTGGTTCATCATGAAATAATTTTGGCCTGAGCCATAAGCATGGTCCAATTACATGTGATAAATGGTGTGAATATCTGAATCATGTGGACAAAAAGTAAAATGTACTGTTATTAGAAGTTTCACATTTTGTTCACTGGCATGAGAGAAGAACCTAAATTGTCAGAAAACAGACTTTAGTGAACATCTAGAGAATTTAGATGGTGAATCTGTATCCTGGGACTTACTTGTTCATTTTGATAGCAACATAAAGACACTGACTCAAAGGAATATCATAACTTTACATCTTCATTCACAGCCCTTCGTTTTCAAAGATCTTACTTCAACATAAATGCCGGTGTGATGCCTAGATCATCTCAGTTTGACGCAACTCTTTTTCTGTGTCTTCTTGTCTAATTCTCAGAGGATTGTGGAGGAATTTCATTCATAAACCCAGAGATATTCCAAGTCCATTCCAGCTTTCACCGAATCATTTTGCTTTTATTTCTAGTGGTGTAAAGTATTTCATCATAATTCCCATTTTCAGTGGTTACATTTAGATTTAAGTTTCAATTTGTATTGGAAAAATAGGCTGTCATTGCATTTGTACTTCTAGTTAGTGCTGCTGTATTAAAAGTTAAATGCTTTATTAAACCTTTGTAATAACATTATCCTTTTTCATTCTTTATCTTGCACAGCCTCTATCTTAAATATAGTTATAGAGTATCACTGCTAATCCCCATAATTAGCCATATTGTACTTTTAGCAAAACCAAGTGTAACTGGCATGCCAACTATTAATTTGCCTTGCAGCAGATTAGCAGCTCTTTTATATTCTAAAATGTGAGCTCTGATCATCTCCTTTGCTATACTTATGGCTACTCAGCCACATTTGAAGCAAAAATGGAAAACCCTAACTCTGCAAATTAAATATTTATTGAACTCACATATCAAATAGAAGCATCCATTTCTTGTCAGGTCAATAAACAAAATATATTCCAGTTTGCTTTAGAATTTAAAATGACCACTTGATAAGCAGATACATTTATTCACAGGGTTAAAAAATCTGTGATATGCTTTGACTGATTAAAGGCCTTTGCTGTGCAGTATATCAGAGCCCTTAATGTCATGGATTTTTAAAAGGAGATTCTGTCAAGCACTTAAGACCAGCAGTTATCCTATCTCTCAGTTTCACAAAAGCACTTTAGGGAAGCTAGCATGTCACATTTAATATTGAGCTCTTAAAGGGGGTAAACAAGTAATAGCTAAGGAAGCTGCATTGGTAAATTGAAGTTCTGGTTAATTATATTTTTTAGAATAGTTTACAGTGTTTTGTGGCATAATTTGGAATTCTTCCTGGTTTCCCAGGAGCAACAATAGGTTTGTTGCTATACTGGCAGCTCTGGTTCATTGTCCTTTGATTTGGGACGTCCTTTGATTTGGACTTTAACAATTGACTTCACATTGAAAAACAGAAAGCAATATCTTATACTTCCCTGCTCAAAGATACCTTGTCGATCATATCTTTAGGCTGTTCATGAAAAGTCTTAGTCATCATGGGGACAGGATGTCTGGATGTGCAAAGTTAAATGCAACTGGATGTAATGAAGACAATGAAGATCAGAAAGGGAAAGGATTCTACTTTCTTTTAATATCTGTGTGAGGCCATTTACAAATTGACAGTTACCTCTCAAGATGTCACTATGCTTCAAACAAAGTGATGATAAAAGTGGAATAAGTGCAGTTTTTATCTAGCACTTTTCAAAATCAGGGCTTTTAAGATCTTCACAGATGTGCAAGATGAAGAATGATAATGCACTTACATGAATAAATACAACAAACAAGAAAAAATGGCTTCTAAGCAGTGATATTAAATCAAGGTCTCTTTGGAAGCATCAATAAAATAATAATAAATTGAATTTGATTTGGAAAAAGATCTATCCTCCAGTATGTCTAATGTGAAGTGCCACTTGTAGTGACAAATCAACAAAATATCATCACCTTTCCTGCTATAGGAAGCTCAACATTAGTCTCAGTTAGTTCAAATGAAAGGTTAGTTAGTATGAAAAGCAAATAAAATGCAAAACCTACATTACAATAGCCACCAAATGAATGAACAACGAGTATGCTCTGCACTTCGCTGGCACATCCTGTGGGGCATTAAAATGTATTTTGTGGTGTTACTGGTGTCTGCCCACACCACTGTGCTTTTAAATCCCTAAGACTCCCACAGTGTGGGTGCACAAGCCTTTTCATAGCAGCCTGGCAACCTCACTGACTTCACTGGATAAGCTCAGTGTCATAATGCATTAAATTTGAAATATTTTTTGGCTGAGCTGGCAACATTCACATATAGCTTTCTCATTTATGTGTGTGCAATGCAAAAACATTTAGCCTTAAAAAACAGAAACTAATTGTTGCCAGAGGCAGATATTCTCAAATTGTTCCCATTTTATGGCTCTGTCAGGGACACTGAATTGTGGGCCAATTGACTGAGTAGCGGATGAGGCCTTCACTTGCCTTTAGTAACAAGAGCCTGGATCAAAAGAAGGGTAACTAACACACAACACATAGCAAATCCTCTTTTTCCCTCTCTCAGCCTTTTCAATCTTTACCTCTGTCTCATCTCGTCTGTCTTTTCATCTTTCAGTTGCATGGTTATCTTAGCCTTTATTAACCTTTCCTCCATAAACCCTTTCCTTTTGCTGCTCTGTTTATTCTCACTTCAGTGGCTTGCTGATGAAACTGGCCTGTGTGAGTGCTGGCAGTGCAGGCTGTTATTCAGTCATCTAACCAAGATCAGGAAGCTCTGTAGTGAAATAAAATCAACTTTTCCCCCTGATCCACTTGTTTGCAGTTTGGTTTTCCCTGCAGTATGAGCAGCAGAGTTTTCCTCTACAAGTGACTACAGTTTATTAACAGAACTGTAAAATCCTAAAACTGACAAGTACTAAATGTTGGCACTGAATGGTTAGAATGGTCAGAATCTTGATTATTGGTCAACAATTTCTTGGTGTGATTGTTGTGCTTTGAGTTGGTCTTCGTGTAGGCAGGCATTTGTATGTGATCGTTTTAAGTCTAACAGAGAAACAAATCTGTTGCTGCAGTTAAGAGAGAATTCTGTAGCTCCTTGTGTTATTCCATCCATCCATCCATCCATTATTTATACCCACTTATTCCTAACCAGGGTAACAGGGATCTGCTGGAGCCTATCCCAGGTCTCTTTGGGTGAAAGGCAG
The DNA here is from genome assembly GCF_900324485.2 of Mastacembelus armatus. Classification (NCBI taxonomy): domain Eukaryota; kingdom Metazoa; phylum Chordata; class Actinopteri; order Synbranchiformes; family Mastacembelidae; genus Mastacembelus; species Mastacembelus armatus. The sequence goes on along the minus strand of NC_046655.1, from coordinate 1,914,449 downwards.
GGGTCCACCCTGGACAGGTCTCCAGTCCATCACAGGGCCACATAGAGACAAACAACCTCACACACTCACACTCACTCCTATGGGCAATTTAGAGTCACCAATCAACCTGACATACATGTTTTTGGACTGTGGGAGGAAACCAGAGTACCCGGAGAAAACCCACACAACCACAGGGAGATGTGTTATTCCACAGGGCTCAATACTTTTCAGTATGAAAAAATAGTTACATGGAACAAAATAAGATATTGCAATGATCCATGATTCACTGTAAAAAGTGTAAGTTGACCTTTAAATGCAAAAGAATAAAATATACTTAGAAAACAGTCTAGTTCTCTTTGCTGGTTATGTCAAAATGGCCCCCTGTTAAATATGACTTTGCTATGTATATGTACTTTAATAGTAAATGACACCAACATGGTTCATTAAGCTAAATTTCTGGGCTGAATAATGTTTATGAGTCACAGTTCAAACATTTAGCTGGGACATCAGGTATCCCCTTTTAGAATTCTGACATTCAGCAAGTAAAAGTGCAGTCAAACGCAGTTTGACACCTGATTTGAATTCATCTCTTGTGAGGTGAAACAAGCCACTGCTGAAGAAAAAGAGAATTTAATTTGATTCAAATAGAAACAGAAAGACATTTGTTCCTATTAAATTACACACTGGGTTATTATTCGAAGAGGAAATTTCACTGCAAATCTTCCTGCTGTATGCAGGAGACACAGCCCACGGCATGCACATTAATCATTCAGAATATCATTTGAGCATTAGTGTTGCATAGCAGTACATCAGGCAACTCACGCAGAGTAGAGGATAAAATTTGTGTTAGCAAGAGAAAAAGAATTCTCAAACAAAGGATTGAAGCCTTAAATTAAAGATGCGTGAGCTGAAGACAAACCTAGAAGAGGGATCCAGGCATTTTAGATTTAATAGATATTATTCAGCAAGCTCTTGAACAGCAGCTGAAACACTGGTACCCACAGTAGAAAGTGGCTACTTTCTTTGCTATCTTAGTCAACATTACCAGTTATAATTTACTGACACTAAAGGGACAGTTTGATCTCTTGTTGTTATAGTCACATGAGATTCAAATTTCATGGATTCAGTTTTAAGATGGTGCTTGCACTGTGTACCATTACAGTTGGCAATTGCTGCTGGGTCCCTACTATAATAATACTATTTACCTTTACAATATAAGGTACTGTATGATATAAACAATAATAGTAAAATCAACTTAAACCATTCTATTAAGGACAGTCTCATACACCTCATAGGATGCTTCTCATCAAAAGCTTAGTAAAGCAGTTTTTAATATAAAGTAGGGAAGTTTTCTTCCTCCTTGTCTTTTCTTTTGTACAGCATGCTACTTGAAATGTCCAAGTTTGTTTTTAAGGGTGACATCTTTAGGTATGCAAAGCTGGAATGGGTAACTGATGTTCTTTAACTCTCAGTACAACCAGAGTAATGAAGATGGCTGTTGCAATGGTGCTTTTCCTTCCCAGTCAAAAGACCTAATGATAAGATAATTTTATCCACTTGACTATCCACACAGAGATACACAGATCTGTGTATGGAATCATTCTAAAAAATGTGTTAGTTGTACAAGAGAAAACATGTCAAGGTTGGCAGTAATAATTGGTAGTTGGTTGAGTAAATTGGAAAAACAGCTTTATCGTTTGAATGGGAAGCATCTATTCCTGCTCATCTCTTAAGCAGTTGACGATTGTCCAGAAAAAGTTTGAGGTACAGTATATAGAGTTTCTGGAAGATGGAAGATAGTCTAGCAACACTGAGCATTAATATAAATTGCATGTATTTATACATGTAACGTTATTGCCAATGTATTTTGGTCTGTGAACTGGGCAAATGCCTTTCTTGTCCTTTATATAAAGCTACAATGTTTTATTTCTCCTGTGGATATTGATCTAACTGGTCAAGACAGCAGCCAAGAGTACTTTCCCAGATATGGGAAGTGAGCTTAGCAAGATATTCTGCATGCAAAGACTTCGGAGGTTTTAGTCCCTGCCAATAGCAAAGTAGTACTTAAAGCATCAATGCTGATATAGAAGCTGAAGCCAAAGCAGTTTTTCCAGTGATATAAGGGATCATTACCTGGTGAGAGCCTCTATTGGCTTGTCAGGGTGGAAAAGCTTTCCACAATTCACACTAAAACAGAACAGGGAGGGAAGAAACAGTAACAAAACAATAAGTAATCAAATATTGCCTTCAAAATTAAATTCAGTCATGCAGCATGAAATAAATAATAATACAAATTATAACGTTAAGAATAAAAATGGAAAACATAAAACAAGTGAATAAACAGTTTTCACAGGAGGTTAATTTTTAAAAAAAATATCTGTTCTAATGAAACATCATGTGAATCCATGTGAAAACAGGATGCTTTTGTGGTCAAAAACTCTTGATCTAATATTGCCTGCCACCAGGCTATCTGATTATTAATTTAAATCTACACTATTCTTCCATCAGCTTCCTGAGACATGGCTTTGATCAACCCTTCAGCCCACCATTTTTCAGAGCCTCACATTAGCTCTCTTTCTCTTTTACACATTTTCAGTCAGTCATGCATGTCAATCTGATATAATTTTCTATTGTTCTCCCATCCCTGTAGCTTTCTGTTGTTTGTACATCCAGACAATTGATAATATGTATGTAGAAACTGATAATTAAGTCAGGACACATGCAGAGTAAATGGGAAACGAGAAAGAAAAACAAGTTCCCGAAGGGGTCAGAACTGAGGCAGAAGAGCAGGCTTAGACTTGGTAGGATGGAGGGAGAAGTAGGCTATTACCAATAACAGAACACAATATAAGTGAGTCAAATATATCAGAAAAGAGACCAAAAGGAAACTGGAGAGTCATTAATGAAAGCAGGAGCTGCAGACGTACATCTTAATGAGATAAGAAGAGGAAAGCTTCCCCCAGGGGAAAAAAGCACATTTCTGTCTGCAGGTATTAGAAATCTGTTAATTTAAACTTCTTAGTGAGTGACATTTCAATAGGCGAGGAGCTGTGCTAGACTGACTCCCAATAAATAGCCTCAGGCAGAGCAGGGGTAGATATCGAATTTGTAAGAGAAGTCAGGGCAACACATGATTAAGAGATGAGGAACGAAAATGAGGCAAAATAAAACAAGGGAAAAAAAGAGAATTCAGAAATGCCAAAAACCAACAATCCAACATTCACAACCCTCTTGATACAGCGATTGTAGAGGTGAGAGAGAGTAGGGCTTGAACTTCTCTCTCAAGCTCTCTTTTTCATTGTCTTCAATAACAGCGCTTGTCAGTTTTCATATGTACAACTGAGTGCATGACTTCAACAAACAGAGTTAACGTAACAACTAGTTATATTACAGCCATCATTGTAGCTTACAAACTGTGATTTGGTTGTAGTATTGTTGAAGAACAATAACCGCACCATTTAGCATTTGTTTCATGTGGTACACTCCACTAGCTTATTAGCTATCTACCCTGCAAACTGATACAAGCAATTCACTTTCCCCTGGTGAGTGTTCGTTTGCTGGCTCATTCAGCACGGAACAGCACAAGTCATGTTTACAGCTCAGAAGGGCACATTAGTTTGATTGCTAATTTGGGCTGTAGCTGTTTTTGTTTTGTTTTGCCTCAGAAAACTACTGGTTAAATCACCAGACATTTTATGTGGATATTAATGTTTCTCAGTGTCACTTGATTACGACAGTGACTGAAATTTTTACATTACTTCGTTTGATAAAGCTCTGAAAATAAAGAAAAATCTTGAGTTTGTTGATTGATTCTTTTAGTACTTTTAAAGGACCACTGCAGCCACAAACACCGAGCTTTGTATGCTGGCAGGTCTAACAACATTCATCATGTCTGCGAGTTACCCAAACTGAACTTTAAAGTGGAAATACTTTGCTTTCAACTTTCATCTTCATGCCAGCCAGGGCAGAACAAGGTGAAGTTCTCATTAGCAGCACCGCTGCCGTTTAACACCTTTCACTCCCTGTGACTTTCTCACCTCCAAAATACAAACCATGCACACCTCGTTTACATAACCTACACGCACACACATACACGTACAAGAACACACATCTACACGGACACACAGAGACACACACACACACACACGAGCACTTCTCCACTGGAGCAGTGTGACAGAGGAGCTATTTGGGATGGGAAATAAATAGGGTGTGTGTGAAAACGACAGAAAACAAGTGTGTGAGGAAGTTAGTGAGAGGTGTTAGCATGGAGAGCTCCAATGAACTTGTTAGCAGTGTGTGTAAATGTGTGTGTATGTGTGATGGTGGTGTTGGTTGGTAGATGAGAACGGATTGAAATACCATCCTGACGTGTCTTTTGGAGGTGAGGCGTGTAATTGCTGCAGTTTGATTGTCTCTCTCAGAAGCTCTGGTCCTAAATTTCATTTTAACCCCATCATCCTGACTTTTTGTTGTTTTGCAGTTTGTCTCATGGGGAGTAGAAAGTATTTTATTTCTAAAAATTGTGTGCATCTCCCACAGAATGGATCCCATTTCAGAGCTGATGGCAGCATCCAGCAGTCAGTCATTCCAACAGCAAAAGAAAATAAAGGAGGTAAAACATTGAGAGAGATTTTCTATTACAGTTCATTGTCCAGTTTGTAGCATAGCCACCATAACCAAGTAGGGAGGCTGAGATAGAGAAGAAGCACACAGAGCATAAGGAATTTGAGAGACAGACAGCACGTGATAGAAAAAACAGAATAGATAAAGACAGAGGACTAGACAAAGACATTTAAAGAAATAATCTAGTTCTAGCTGGTGTGGCCTGATACTTCATGCTTTGGGAAAAATCAGTGTTGTGTTTATGAGGAAGACATGAGGTGAGCCTCCCTGAGTAGACAGAGACTCATGTTTTATTTCAAAGGTGATGGCACTGTACCCTTCCTCAGGCCTGGAAATAGGGGATTGCGGGGTGAGGGGTGCTCAGAAGGTTGCATTCTACAATCTCACTACCATATGCTGCTAAATCTATCACATTGTACAATTTGCAAGTTTAAATTAATTCAGAGAAATCACTACAGTGTGTGACACACAAGTAGTCAGCTGATCAAACAGACTGTAAACAAGTTAACAACTAGGTTATCACAACTCAAGAGGATCACGATTGATTTTGACAGTTTGAACTCAAATTTCTTTTGTTACACTCTTTATATATTTATATTATAAATTTGGGGGTTGGGTTGTGAAATACTACATTTTAAGTGACAATCCATTGGTCCTATTGTTAAAATCGTCAAAGTGTGGGATTAAAAGGTCTTGTGATCTGTCATAAATAAAAGTCCATTTTGCCTAAAGCAAAGACCTGACGGAGGATTGGGTGTGGCATACATAAAATGGACTGTGATAAGCACACAGTACTTACAGCATACTCTCAATGTGGGTGTCAATGATGCTGAGAGCAGCAGCTTGTCAGCTGCACACTGATGCTCTGTTTAAGCATCACAGCTGCATGGATGCATATCACTGTCTGTACTACCTCTACCAATTTATATTCCGTGGAGGCTGTATTTGTAGCTCCAGAAGCCGAAAAACTTCAACACTGCCTCATTTTGTGTTCAGTTATTTTCTGTTGGGGCAGCATGGTGATTTAGTGGTTAGCACTGTTGCCTCACACCAAGAAGGTTCCCGGTTTGAAACCCAGCAGGGACCTTTCTGTGTGGAGTCTGCATGTTCTCCTCGTGCTTGTGTGGGTTTTCTCCAGGTACTCTGGTTTCCTCCCACAGTCCAACAACATGTATGTCAAGTTGATTGGTGACTCTAAATTGCCCATAGGAGTGAGTGTGAGTGTGTGAGGTTGTTTGTCTCTATGTGGCCCTGTGATGGACTGGGGACCTGTCCAGGGTGTACCCCTGCCTTTCACCCAAAGAGAGCTGGGATAGGCTCCAGCTGATCCCTGTGACCCTGGTTAGGAATAAGCGGGTTTAGATGATGGATAGATGAATGTTTTCCATTGTCATTTTATACCTTTCCTATGCACTCAATTGTTGTAATCCAACAGACCTGCAGTAAATCCTCCTTCATGAACCATATTACTTGCAAACTCTTTAGATAATAACAACCAAAAAATATTTTCAAAAGTCAAGACTATCTTTACTTTATCTGCTTTGCGGTTCTTCATTTCCAGGGCTGCTGTCATAAAAACGCTTCATTATCACTACTCTGTACTAAACCTGACACCTACTGTAGTTTCTGTGTCATGATGTAACTCTGACAGCAAGCTATCATAATTACCTTTTTCATCCCCGTGTGTATTTATTCATAGTAAGGGTGAGACAACAGTGCTATAATTAAATAATCATGAAATCAAACTGCAAAACACTGTCACTTGCATTCAGTAAAAAAGATTGCACTCCTACATACCTTAGGTTTCTAGTGGCCCTAGAGACTTTAAAGAGAAAAACATTAGAAAACATTGACTGAAGCTTTGTCCTTTTTTTTTTACATCTCAACAATAATTTAATTAATAGTGTATCAGACTGGGTCCACTTGAAATATGCATTTAAGGGTTAAGTAAAGGGGACAGTGGGTACCCTGGATGTTCCAAATAACTCTTTCTAACCAGCCTCTGAGACACACTGAAAGGGTGGACTTGAGACCTGGCTCTGCTTTGGCTTTTTGAGGGTCTGGTATATCCATTCACATGATGTCAAAGTTGCACAGTGCGACCAAAGTTTTCCTTTGACCTTTTCAAATCAGTGCAGAAATCAGCAGCAAGCACAATGCTGTGTGGGTGTGTCACAGTGCAGACAGACTTACTGTTCATTTACGACAAAGATGCAGTTGTCTTGTGAGGGGACACCTGACACCGGGTGCTTACAGGTAACCTTTCGCTCATTGTGACTGTAGAGAAAAGTCAAACAAAGGAAAAAGAGCATTAAATCAGTAAAACAGGACCACATGAACTGGACAAAGAACTCAAGACAAGGTACATGCATGTCAAAATGAATTACGAGACAGCTGAAGGAGTAACACACCTGCGTCATAAACAAAGTGATAAATCAGGCAAGAGTAGAGACAGGGAGTAAACAAGGAAATTGACTGCAGCACACCTCACAGTCACATTAGAGGCACAGTCATTCACACCTGGAGCACCGGCTGATGCCACTGTATAGTAAATTTCAGCATAATGTCTAGTTGCTACAGATCTACTACAATAGCGATATCCACTATCCATCCATCAGCATCCACTTCTCCTGAATGGAAGTACAGAGCATTAGAAACTCTTCTAAAAAACTGGGACGTGTGAGAGTGACTTCAGCAGTACAAGAGTAAAGGGATGATCTGCATCAGTCTCTGCTCCACTTCCACTTCCTCAGGCAAATTTTCCTTTTACTCCCTGTTTTTTTTCTCCTTTATTCACTTCTTCTCTCTTGCCTGCTGTCATTTTCTTTCTATCTTTTAGGTCCAGCTCTTTCCCTGTCTTCTGTTCTCCTGACTATCTTTCCAATTGTTAAATCAGCAACGTATCACCAAACGTATCACGTAATAGACACATCTTTAAAATAATGATAAATTATAAATCATAAGCCTCCATTTTCAAATAGGCAGTAGGCCTCACCAATCACAGGTGACAAATGACATCACCAATGACATCACTAAATGAAATGACACACAAGCCCACTCCCCACATAGAGTCCTAACAAAAGCTGAAATGTCCATGGATTCTAGTCTATGGACATTTCAAGGTAACACAAAATAATGGAGTAGTTGATAGCAGAATCTTTGTATATAAAAACAACATGCTCAGAAAACAACAAAGGTAAGACAAAATTCATAATCATCGCTTCATAATTTATTTCTACAGTTCTTTGGCTGGTGTTTCAGTCATTTTAGTGGTATAATAGTACTGTTGGAATCTGCATAGTATTAGCTTTCAAACGGTGCATATCTTGTCGCATTAGCATGTCGTCACTTTCTTAAAAAAATGGCCAAAGTCATTTTCTGACAAAAAGGTTCCAAAGGTTTTTTTGCCTAAGTCAGCTCTTCATGATGCTGGACACCTCTGGTAAAATCACCTACATCCTCAGTTGAACAGATCGTGCAATTCTAACCTCTATATTGCAATGATGTTTGTTTCCTATCATGTAGTTGCTGGGCCATCATGTCTAGAAACTATGTTCTTGTGACATGTATATTTTGTCTAAATAGTAGATGCTGGGATTATATACCAATCTGGGAAAAGATTGATCCATCCATCCATCTTCTATACCCGCTTTTTCCTGGTTCAGGGTCACGGGGATCTGCTGGAGCCTATCCCAGCTCTCTCTCGGGTGGAAGGCAGGGGTAAGATTGATCCTAATTAGGTAATTGCCTGGTGAAGTACTATTAGAAATAAATATGAGATGAGATCTATGTACATTATGAGCACAAAGAATTAATGCTTTAGCTGTTTTAGTAACAGTTAGATATTGTGTTTATGAAACATATTGTGTTTGTAAAACTAATTAATTAATTTGTGTTTAACCATGCTAAAGGTCCCACTGATTGGTTCTTTTTAAATAGAAAATGGGGAAAAAGGGAGAGAGGAAGACAAACAACTTTTGTTTGTCAGTGTTTTTCTAAAAGAGGATGACTTAACTAAAAAGGAAAAGAGCTTATTTTTAAAGCTGGGAAAAAAACCAACTGTAAGAAACTGAAATAAATGCCGTTATATTTTTGATTGGCAAGAATCCTCTTTTTTTTTTTTTTTCTATTTCACCGAACACTGGCCTCTCCACTTCACAACATATAAAAATATAAGTTAAAGTCAAAGACTGCTTTATTGTCAATTCTGCCACATGTAGAGCACATACAGAGAATCAAAATTTTGTTACGGTCAGACCCTTGGTGCATATAGATAAAGTCTAAACACTAAATAGTGCAATGTATAAATTACAAATTACACGCAAAACTTAATAAGATAAGTGCAATCATAAACACTGATTATAGTTATAAAACTATTATGGTGTGTTTAGGTTTGGCAGCAAAAACTACTTGGTAGCGCGTTGAGGACTACAAGTGAGAAAATTATTAATGTTAATTTTTTGACCAAGACACACAGAAAAATAATAAATATGTATGTCAGTTTAACAAAAAGATGAGTTTTTGTTAGACTTTTTATTAGTTTTTTGCCCTCAGATGCGACACCTGAGTAAGAATCCTTAAATAAGCTCAGTGGGCTCTCTATGGGGGTATCAGTATGTGTTTTCAACAGATGGAGGCTCAGAATGTACACTGCTTCCACATACACATATGGGGATACCAGATGTGCGGATGCTGCAGGAAGGGAGGGGCATGGGGACTTTTCCGGGGTCTGTTCTAGCTAGCCATGCAGCACTGTGGCTGGGGCAGCACCATTACTTCTGCCCCCTGAAACTCGAGGAGAACCTGAACTGTGTCTTATGAAAACAAAATACACACATACTTTTGACTCTAAATCATAAAGCAGAACATCTGTCACATCTTCTGTGTGACTAGTCAGTTTGGAGAATAGAAAAGTAAAGGACAAGCAAAATAGAATGAGAATGAGAGAAAACATAGAAGCATCCAAAAACAAGGCAGCATAGTGAAGTAGTAGCATACCATAAAAAATGACAAGCAGTGAATATATCTCAGCCGCTTTCAGCTCAACCTTAAAGCAGCATTTCCAAACAGAAGCATCATTACACTCAGTTTCAGATACACAGCACGACAAATCAGAGTGAGGTGTCAAGTGACTGGACTTGATTTGAGCTGTGTCTTATCCAATTTGAACTTCAGTCACATCTCTGCTGCTTCCATGCAAGGCCTGGCATAGCTCTGATAAGACAGAAAGTCAGCCTGAGTCATCAAAGACACACGGTCACTTTCCCACAATCCCCACACATTTATTTAAACACGAACAGCTTCAAGCTGCTGTGAAAATGAATGTCATGCATGGAGTTGCCGTTTAACATTTGATAAACCTGTGATCTTGTGAATGTTGTTTTAATCCCAAAATGCAAAATTTTACTGACAAGTAGAATGGCTGCCCCTCTTTGAAAACACATCTTGCTTTTACTGATAAATTAATACTGATTAAGGTTAAAAGGCTTCCTGAACATTTGGATGTTCATGATACATGCAGCACAAACCCATGATGACTTGTGGATCACTGCTCCACACAAGCTTTAATAAGCTGGGTCATTTGTTTAAGAAAATGTCCTTTGAATGATTTTTTCTCAAATTCCAATGTGTAGAAAACTGACCTGCAAGTAGTCTTTGGCTTACTTTTGCCCAAAATTTATTTGCTTTATTTCAGAGAGTCATCTGAGAAAATGGATATCACCTTCACATATTTGCAGGGCTGCAAAGTAGCTAGCTCAGACTAAACCTGGAAACAGAGGAAAGAGCTGGCTTGCTCATGTTCACTTTCAATATCCTTAAAGCTCACTAATTAAAGTTATAATAGAAGATTTTAATCCTGGTTGAAGAGATGCTACCCTAATGCCCAAACCTCTTGACTGGATAATAAGGCCTGGAATACATTCAATGTCAGAGTTTTTAAAATGAACAATATGCATGTGACAACTATTGTTAACATACGAAAGAGATTCTGAAATGGAAAATAAAATGGTTACAGTTAAAAACTAACTATGATGTCTATGATGGTATGGAAACAATGAATGTCAGAACTGGATGTAAAAATCACTTGGTAAAACTAAGTATCGCCAATAATGTCACCAAAACAGATGCAATAGAAGGAGCCCCATCTGGGCCCATGACCACTTGAACATGATGCCACACATGCAAACATAACACTTGAATAAGCAGTGTGTATGGATGTGTTTTGCTTATTAATCTAATAAGAGGGGTGCAGAATCCACATGAACCTGTTTTTTCATTAAACATTCCTGAAAATGCCCAGACCTCCAACAGCACTGGTTGGTGGTTGCTAGAAATGAAGCTGTTTTTAAGACAGAGTCCACTGTGAGAGTAATAAAACAGAGAGCACTTAATGAAGAGAGACTGAGGCAGGACAGAAAGAGAAGCAGGAGGTGAGAAGCAAACTGTAAGCAAGGGAGGCCAAGACAGTGAAACCAAAAAAAAAAAAAAATGGAATAAACAAAGGAAGCAGAGTGCCAGAACACAGCAGCTTCCTACTCTGGAGCAAAAAAGTTAAAAGTGAAATGTAATGTTATCAAAAATAATTGGTTGGGTGGATAAAGTAGATAATGTGTAGGATGGTAGGGCTGTCAATGCTGGTGGCCTTTCTCAAACAGTATAAATCACAGTTCTGTCATGACATTTGCACTGAAAGAACTTTCTGCAGCATCAAGGTCTGTCTATTTACCAGCTGTGTTTGTGCTATGAAAGCTATGATGCAGAGTAAAGAATCTGTAGGAAGCACTGTGGTTCTGTATTTCCAAATTCAGACTGTTGCATGGTTAAACTTCAGTAACAGTCAAATAAATTGGTATGGCAGTGGCCTAGGCAACGTAGACAACTCGTTAAGATTACGGAAAAATTTGGTCAAGGTTAATCAAAAAAAGCTAATGTTAACTGCTTATCTGTGATGGGATGCAAAAATGTGGTCTATCGTATGAAGGTCACATATGCTATATGCTTCTCCACCAAAATGTACTCCAGACGTTTACTACTTGTGTTTACTACTACCTCAGAAATTATACTATTATACTATACTATATAGTATATTATACTATATCTTCATCATTGATCTATGCCTCTTTAGGCTTACCACGGTGTTTTAGTTTCTTAAACCCCCCAGTCCCAGATTGGTGCCGAAGTTATGTGCTTATACATGTAGCGCTAAACCACTTCTGTGCAGTACAAACTTGTATTGGAAATAAAATGCAAATTAATTTAATCAATATGACGAAGCGAATTAGTAAGATATAAACATTGTATTGTTCCTCCTACCCATCATGCAACACACACAAATTTCAGAATGATTATCACCTGAGCAGAGGAGCTAATTGCCACAGAGATGACATTTTAATAAACCATATACACTGTACGCACATGATGCAACACCAGGCTGCTTAGTGCAAAACAAACCCACATGTGCACAAACACACTCAGACACATACATAATATTTGAACAATAATTCAGCTAATTCCATTTATGTGAAATGTCAGCGAATGTTTAATGTCATTAGTCCTCAGTGTGTATGGATGTGTTTTGCTTTAAATGCCATGTGAAAAAGATGCCCTGTGGTCTGCTGACTGTGTGTGTGAGAATGTGTGCGTCAGTCATGTAGCCCTGCTTCCACAGCCTGGACACAGCTCTCACTCCCTCCCCGCAGAGTGGCTGCCATTCACCGTTTCTCCCTCCGGCCAGGCCACTAACCTTTCAGAAAGGCCACCAGCATTGACATCCCTCCTCCACTCTTCTGTTTTTCACTCCATTTATTTCTCCTTCTCCACCTTGGTTCTCTCTTTTTTTCTCTCTCTCCTCTCAATGACCTTTTCTCTCTCATTCCCTATTTTATCTTTTGAATTAGGTCTCTCTGTCTGTTAGCCCTTCAGCTGCTTCTCTTCATGCCCTCTCATCTTTTAACTCCCTGCTTTTCTTAGCTTCACCTTCCTCTGTGCTGTGGCCTGCACAGGTCACAAATGTTTCAACACCTCGCCTCAGGGTGATGAGATGAACCTTAATCAAAAACTAAATGCCACTGCAGCTTAGAAGTCCTGTGAAATAAAAAAAAAAAAACATTTACAGATTGGTCTTCTGAGTCTTTTTCTATAAACCATAAAAGGTTTCTGTTGGCTTGAATTAAAAGAGTAACTATTACATATTCAAAATATACAGTCAGTCTGAAAACTTTTTTAAAACCTGACTTGTTTCACCTCTTGCTACGTTTCATTTGGGCACACTCAGGTGTGACCAAAACAGTTACCCTCTACTGGATGTGGTCTCAATCAAACTGCAGAGCTGTTTGTCTGTGGTGTGAAGGTAATCTGACCTCGATCTGGATTAACTACAATGAGTATTTTGTCTATGGGTTAGCAAGTTGAAATTTTTAGTATGTTACAGACGCTAAGTATTTCTGTTGGCAGAATTTTGTTTGGTATGCTACAGTTATGAGCAAGTGCCAATTGTCCATTTTCTCCATGTATGCATCCATTTAAGTTTATTGGTGCAGCATTTACTGAGATATAAGCCAGTACTACCCTTGTACATATTTTCTGGTCACATTATTTAATTGGTTGACAAAACTAAGTGCATCCCTCTCAACATCTGTGAAAGCCATTTAACAGTGTAAATATGTGATTTTCTCTGTATTTCAACATCTAAAAATATAACTTGTCATCATTAAGTAAAAACCTGGTGAGCATTATAAAGTAGAATATTCATCTTGAAGACAAGTTACTGATATGTTATTTATGAAAAAATATAAAATTCTCTAAGAGATACAGTGTCTTCATCTGGCACTGATAGTCAACTATGATATAATATGGTTGGCATTTGGGCCCATCCACATATGTGTGGATGGGAAACACCCTAATGTGTTCTACCTGAACAAGTTCCTGGCTTTTTATCATCTCTGCTTTTGTTTTAACAAACAGGCATCTGATTTGCTTTTGTGGCCTGTCGAATAGATGTTCGAGTTCGCTGCTTATAAGAGCTGCACTGCTGCATTAACAGAACATGCCGGTGCTCCTCTCTTCACGTCCCTCTTCACTAGCTTTTTCTCTCATGAGCTAAAAATAAACAGTCATGACAACTTCTACAGAATGAGCTAACTGAGCTAGGAGCAGAGGTGTGTGTTTGTGTGTGTGTGTGTGTGTGTGTGTGTGTGTGTGTGTGTGTGTGTGCATGAGCCCTACAGTCAGGCATTTTGTCGATGAATTAATTAATTAATTCATTGACGTGATTGTGATAATGATCTGAAATCACAATGTCTTGCAGGAAACCAGCTGACAGTGACTTACAACAAACAGACGGGATCTTCATGTGAAGAAGAGCAATAATGAGACATTATTCATCAAGTGTGAAGAATAATTCTGACATTTGCACAAGCACTGTTATCCAAAACAATAATTATCTACTTGATACTTGGGCACATACATTTAGTAAAAAAAAAAAATCCAGTAATCATAGAATAACCCAGAGAAACAAGTAACTCCAATTACTTTCAAACTGAAATGCCTATAGCTCAATGGAAATAGTGTGTCTTGGCCAGAGACATATTTGGAATTAGTTTACATGCTGGATTATTTCCAGGATTAGTAGACATGTATGTGAACTACACTTTAATAATAAGTAAATCAATGGGAGTATGTAGGGAAACAACCAAATGACAGTTACAATTTCATTAACAGGAACCTGTGAGGAGAAGTACAATTTACTAGGTCCAAGGGTGAAAACCCTATAAACAGCAGCACAGATCTACATATCTGTTTATGTAGAACTTGAGTCTCAGTTAGCAAATAATGTCAAGATATTAAATAAGTAATGACAATGCCACTGAACATTACATTAAATGTCATGAAGAAGTCACTGGCAGCCGACATTAACGAATGACAGCAGATGCTTTCAAACAACAGGTGAGGTTGACAAGGCAAGACTGACAAACTAGAGCTGAAGCTGACAAACAACAGATGAGGCTGACAACATATTGCTGTGTGTGATGAATGACAAATGAACCTAACCCAGAATAGATGAGAGTGAGAAAGTACAGCTGAACTTAAGGGAGTGTTTCCGAAAATGCATGTCGAGTTTAGCCTAAGTTCTGGAAACAGGTCAGCAGTAACAGTTTGGTAGATGTGAGAACTTTTACTGTTTATACAGAGGAGGAGCAGCATGTGACGGTGACAGCATCAGCTATCAGAATGCATTCCCCCCTGATTTAATTGGTGCATACATGGTGCCAAGAAAGATGCAACTCAGAGACCCTACCTGTGGTGCGGAAACAAGTCAGCAGTAACAGTTTGGTAGATGTGGGCACCTCTTCCTGTTTGACAATGCTAATGACAATGCAGAACTACTTCAGACACCAACTTGGCTTTTTGTGTTAATGTGCAGTTCCACTCACACAAAGCCATCTGGATGCATGTGCCAACACATTCAATGAGCAAGGAGCCAAAACTCATTTCTTACACCATAACCCAGCAGCACAACAAATGCCCTTTGTTGCTCAGTCAGAAAGCAATTCCTCTTAAGTTATTACTCGGGGATGAGTCTTAATCAGGTTAGTTAAGAGACATGCTGTGCTGTTGGACAAGTCTGTTTACCTGAGCGTTATGTCTCACTTGTATGGTGCTTGAATACCAAGATGAAGCAATCGTGCATAGTGCTTCGGTTTTAGTTCTTGGTAATTTTTCAAACACAAACAGTTGATTCTAAGCTAACCACCAAAGACCACACAGTTTGTCAAGTCAAATAATATCCGAGTGAGTTGAATTTCAAAGTAGCGTGGGAGGATTTATCTACATGATTTAGAATAAACTGAATTAACACAAGGCTGCTCTTAATAAACTTATATTACTATAAATGTAAGTTATATCCAGAAATAAAATGTTTTATGCCAGCACATGCACAGACAAGCTTGTGACGTGCAGAAGGACGGAGGACTAAAGCTAACTCACATAACGCAAAATATACCAAATGGCAACATTTATGTGAACAGAATAATTAATGCCTACCTAGCAGATTGATGACCTTGGCTGCTTAGTGCTTTATCATGTTAAAATCCCTCTAACCAAGCAGCAATGAACAGAGTAGCCAGTGTACACAAATACACATGTACTGCCTCTTAGTGGTAGTTAGAAGTAACCTTGAGTTATGTACATGTAACAGCAATGTCAGTCACACAAAGCACATCACTCA
This sequence comes from Mastacembelus armatus, assembly GCF_900324485.2. Classification (NCBI taxonomy): domain Eukaryota; kingdom Metazoa; phylum Chordata; class Actinopteri; order Synbranchiformes; family Mastacembelidae; genus Mastacembelus; species Mastacembelus armatus. The sequence continues at coordinate 1,898,620 of NC_046655.1, read as the reverse complement.
AACTCCTCTATTGGTTTCTAGGTTGCTATTGGTTACTACAACAGATGGCTGATGGGATTGCAATTGTGATGAAGGTCCCTGGAGTTGAGAGCTATCAGCCAGGCAAGGATTTTACCAAACAGATGATCCCAAAAAATACTGGAGAGGAAATCTGTGAGAAAAATAAGGCATTTCTTTCCTTCTCCTCCTCCATATTTCCTCTCCACTTATCATCATCATCATCATCACCTTCAGCTGCAGTTAGCCTTGACGCCCACAGCCTCTCAGTGCATAAAAAGGACATTGATATCATCCTCCTTCTAGCCTTCAGCCATACAAAACCCACTCGGTTTACATTTTCACATTTTACATGGACAGTTTGGCTGATGGGTAACTTAACAGTGAGGACACTGCTACACTGAGCTTCAGGACCTTCCATTATCTAGCCATTACAGGGGTAGGGGCTGGTGTTGTTTTAATGTGAGCACCTACATTAGTTGCTGGGTGAAGCCATATATCATATACTGGGCACTTAAACCTTGCTCAAATAAGGGGCGTATTATCACATGAAGGTTTATGTTATTCATGTTTCTGAAGTATTAAAGGTGCTGCAACAGTAAAATTCCACATACTCCCTAATATAGAGAGACTATTGGTGGGGTGTGTTTTTTTATCTTTCACCTGTTTAGAAAAGACATAAGTAAGATGCAGAATAATGTGTGGCACTATATGAGATAAATTGCAATCATATTACACATACATATACAGTGAAATCTCCGTAGATCTTTTCATCTGGTGGGAGATATTGTACCTGTCAGCGCCCCTCAGTGTCGCTGACTTAAAAATAAAATTTGGAGCCTGATGAACAGTTTTCCTTTTGGGCCCATTTGTTTGCAATGACAGTCACAAGGATCTGACTTAAGTAGTGCATTACAATGAGCAGTTTGGGTAATTGTTTTCATCTTTTGTTTGTTGTCCCAAATATGGTTGTCTAACAGTTCAGGCCACAACATATGTGTAGAATAATATTGGTAACTTCTGACGTTGCAGATGAAGTTTTATCCTGCAAACCAGCCTTTAATTAGCACCACAGACAGCGACTAGAGGACCAATTTTTAATGCTCAATTAACAGCCTGGCCTGACTTAAAATTACCATGTGGGCCCCTGGCAGCCTCTGGGCCCCAGTGAACTGAACTGTTTGCACTGTCGATAATTATACTAGTGGCGCATGTAGTGCAAAACTCTAACTTCTCACCTTTTCTTTTTGGAGAGTTAAGGGGTTAACACTTAAGACAGTTAAGACAGATAAGACAGTTGTTTGTGTTTCTTGCTCTATTATATATTTTTTCATTGGTATCATGTTGGCATTACTGTAGCTTGGTGAGAATTATGTTATTACTACCAACTGACTATGAAAAGGGAAATGTACTTGGAAAAACACTACAATTTAAAACCCCACAGGTCTGAGATAATTGCCACTGGTCTGTCATGTATTCTGACCTTTGTTGTGTTTGTTTGTACCAGTTAAAGTCAGGATTCACACTTAAGTTTGACAGTGACATAATGACTGTGCAAAAATGCTGAATGCAGGAAATAAAAAAGTAGAACATCAGTGTGAGGCAGGGACATGAAGACAAGAAATGGTCAAAGGGTGGAAGAATCTACACAGTGCATTATGCTATGCTGTACAATGTGCCAAGGCATGCCTGAATAGTGCACCACTGGGTGGAGGACTTGATGCACAAATAAACAGTGACACAAATAGACAGCATGGTAAGTGTGCACTGCACTGCTAAAGGAAGCCACAGTGAAAATTTTGTTTCCACTCAATTGCATTCAACTCTAGTTGAAAAGAGCAAGCAAAAACAACCAGCTCATGTTCCATTCATTATTTCCTGGTCATGTCAGAACTTGATCCTGAGTTAGTTCTCATTACTTTGTTTACCAAAAACTGAACTACAACTCTCTTCAGGGCCATTTTTTTTTAGAAAAATGATAACAGCAGAGATCCATCCTGTCACAGTGATGGAGGTGCTTCATTACACTGCCTTTCCTTTTTCTGGCTGTGTGTAATTGCCAAAGCTTTGTTTGACTTCCGCAGTATCCATCAGCTCAAACATCCCCATTCTTCACTCCCATTCTCACAACCATTAGTGCTATGATGATGCTGTCCATACAGTTGATGAATCAACCAAGCTGAAGCTATCTGATGTGACTGTCAACAGTAGGCACAGGTACTGGCAACGTCCTGGGTCTCAATAGGTAATTCAATAGCAGGTAGGTAGAGAGACAGATACAAATACCCTTATTAGAAAGTAGAAATAGATCATGTGATTATTTTACAACTAACAAATGGGGGATTTATTTTGTCATTTTCTAGCCCCAACAGATAAAAAATGTATAGACTTTGTGATGTATTACAACTAATAGAAAATATATGCTTCTCTAGTTCTAATAAATAGAACATTTATATTTTCTGTAACAATTGATATATTATGTGATTTTACACATAATATACACAACTATTAAAAAATAAATGTAATCATTTTCCTGCTGATGTAAAAACATTATAGCCAGCCTGCTCATGCTACCAAGACCTATGAAGGTGTCCACTGGACAGAGTTTAGCAGCAGATCCTTTGAATCCTGGAAGTAGTGAGGCAGGCCCTCTATGGATCAGACTTATTTTACCAGCACATCCCATCTGTTCCCCAGGTAAATGAGGCCCATGCACTCATTCATACACATGATGTAAAAGAAAATGTGATTCACAGGTAGACCCACGTTCCAAAGACCCCTGCTCTACTTCCGACCTAGAAATTTTGGGCATTCCCAAGAGGACGGGAACGAAGCGGCTTTGGTTGGGATCTAAATGGGAATGGTGCAGCTTCGATTGGTAATGAAGCAGCCTCAATTGGCTAGAGAGGGATAATCAGAGCTGTCTTTGAATCTGATCAAAAACTTCTCCCAACCCCAAGGACGGAAGTTAAACAGTAATGGGACGGACATTAAGCGGCAACAGCGTGAACAGGACGGTATCAGTTTGGGAGTGATGGACCATTGCTAATTACTCCTTCATTAATACTGGTGGCACCAACGCCATTTAATTCCCATTCTACTCAGGCCCTGTTGACAAAGATAGTACCTGCGCCTGTACTTCAACAGCACTGCCAGCTTTGTGTCAGGGCAGCGAGACATGATCGCAGCTAGGAACGAGTAGACACTAAACCTAAACTTGTGCTTGCAATTGTATGATTGTATGCACTGACTCGTCTCAAATCTAATGAATTGTGTGCATCACCTACACTTAAATATGAGGAATTAATTCCATACCTTCCATATTAAGTTAAACTGTTGCGAATGTTTCTACTGAAAGATAATTCTCAAAGCAATTTATCCAACTACACCATTATCTACTGACTCAGATGTTTATAACAAATAACTGTTGAACAGCAGAGAGCAGCTGCTTTTGTGATAAGAGTGTGTCTTAGTCAGGCTAAGCATCAGTACAGCGGTAATGCCTCATGAGTTGGTTGTTGGCAGCATATCCACAGCGTAAGACGATAAGGGAGCATAGTTGATCGTATTGTTCGTAGTTGAAGCATGTTGCTAGTAGGTGGAACGTGACTGAAGCATGAGTAAAGGTAAAGGTAAAGGGTAAAGGTTTTATTCATGAAATTTCTCCCAACTGCTCCCGACCTGAGTATAAAAATCAAGGGAGAGAGCGGGAACAGGTCCTGAGTCTGTGGAATGTGGGTCATAAGGCCGTCTTTTTCATTGCTTCATAGTCAAGTTATGATGTGCCCATTGTAGAATGGGGCCAAATGGACTGTTTTTTAGCAGTTTGGGATAGCTCTTCTTGGAAATTGGACCAGATGTGCTAACATTCACTCCCCATGTACATCAGTGAGTCTTGTCACCTGTTGCTGTTTCACTAGTTGTCATTCCTTGGACCACATTTAATAAGTACTGAGCACTGCTGACCGGGACCACCCCACAAGACCTGCCATTCTGGAAATGCTTTGACCCAGTCTTCTAGCCAAAATGTGGACCATGTTATAATTGCTGATGAATGTCCATTTTTCCTGTTTCCAACACATCAATAGAATTTGTGTTTTTTTTTAACATAGACATAACATCAATTTGTGATTTTTAACCTTTACTATATAGTAGATAGAAAGATGTTCTTTACCTTAGCTTCCCAAACATATATTTTCAGAAATTCACATCGACCTACAATGAAACCTAGATTAAATCATTAATTGATGTGAGAAACAAGGCAGTGCTACAAGATAAATATCTGTAATGACATTGGTTGCTGTTTGGAATCTGCACCTCTGAATCACTCAGCTGTAACACCATACAAACAGCTCAGAGCTTCAGAGGCGGAGTAGATCATTTTAGTTTGCTCATATTTTGAAAGAAAGCCCTGGCAACAGGATGTGTGAATCTTGCATCGCAATCTACACTGCCAATAAATAACCTCTCAGCATATGCCAACTGTACGGCATGTTTCACAGTGTCTGCATACCAGGAAAACATCCACATGCCATAAATCAATTAAAAAACACAACATTAATAAAGTCCATAGCTTGTTGACTCACCAAAGGAATTGCAGCAGGAGTTAGGGAGGCAGGTAGAGCAGGCAGAGCAGGAGGAGGACAGCTGCCTCTTCCATGGGCTTTGCACGGGTGAAGGCGGCAAAAATGCTTGTGCGAATGCTGCTGAACAGCCCTCCCTCCCTCGCTTTCTCTCTCCTGCTCTGTCTGCACCACCATTGTTCCAGCCTCAACAGTCAGATATGTCAATGTAGAGTGGTAACGTGCAAGAAACCCCTTGTGAGGCTGACCCGTGAAGAAAGCTGAGACAAGTGGACATGTTTGTCCAGATGTCAAACAGAAAAGAGTAGGGGTTCTGTGCAGAGCTGTACTGCCTTCATGTACATGACACATGTACTGTACAATGGCAATTTATTTCAATGTGCCAATGTCAGTTTTATCTCTGCGGCTTACTACATGATCAACTAATTCATCGCTTTCTCATTAAAGCTATGAGCTATCATTAGAAATGGAGTGATGATTAAACACAGCTCATAATACACACAAACACAAAAGCATTTCACAGTTTCATCTCTGCTTCGACTGACACTCAAGACTGCAGTAGCTCTTTTCCACTGGCATTATGTTTTTTGTCAAACACTTATTGGAGCTTACTGCTGTTTATTGTAAGTTTTTGTGTGACACACTAAATGAAGGTCACGGAAGGCAACATAACCTTCAACATTTCTGGGGACCAAAATTCACTGTCTGCCGCTTGTGCATCCAAAATTTACATTCAGATTCACATGGTTGGCTGCATACTGGCTTAAGGGGACTTCTAGCTGTCAAAAACTGATTTTGTGCTATATGCATTGCGCAAACTAAGAACTAGTGGCCTCGATTTAGCTTCTCCTGTTCTCATGTAACATCTTCAAAACTCATTCACATTCAAAGATGATTGTGAGAGATTTTACTGTTTGTTTTCACGTTTGAAGTGGAAAACCTGTGAAGTTTTGTGTGTACTTTTCTGCTTCAGCTTCTCTCAAACATCTTCCTTAACTTTCCAGCAGGAAAGAGACACACTTTTGTGGGTGGGGAATTTGCTTTGACACCGTCTCATTCCTGCATGAACGCCTTCATTTGTTTTTGAGGCTGAAAACCCTTTTCAGTTGTGAAATGAATGTTTACTTCTTAAAGTTATGTGATTTTTCCATTTACATTAGGCTGAACCATTTTGTACAGCTATTTCCAGAACAAGACATTGTGGGTGTAAAGTCTTTAAAATTCAAAAAATGTATCATTCATTAAACATCTATAGTGTTTGCTCCGAGCTGAAACCTTACAAACAATTAAGAGACATACAGTCTACAGAAACTGGCATATCACAGACTGTGCAGCAGAAATGAAGGCTGAACATTAACATTCTTTTAAGTATGTTTTGTTAGCGAGTGATTGTTATACTGTCTAACACAGTTTCAAACGATTTTCCCATCAGATTGGTGCAACTTTCAGAGGAGACTTGGGATCAACGCAATCCCATATGAAAGTGGTTACTGTATATCATCTCCTTCTGCTAACTTGCTCTATTCAGAATCTGCTTTCTTAAGACAAACCATAAGAGCAAGATAATGGTAGAAAGTTTACTGAGAGAAAATAGTGATGAAACTCATCTGAGTGTGAAAAATACTTTAGGAATGCAGCTTAAGAGCACTTGGGGGGGAAAAAGATCAAGATGACAAGATTAAGATAGCTTGAAAATACAGTGAGTATTGTATATCAGTAATAGAGGTAAAGATGGGAAAGTGTAAAAGCCGAATGACTAACCTGGTTATGAAGAAGTTGGAGCAGCAGATGCAGCTTATTAAACATTTGTTTTATGGAATCTTTTCTCATATTTTAGCACTTTGGGCTTAAAATGGTCTTCAAGGTCTTTGCGATAGTCATGTGTTTGATATTAGCTAGAAATTTTGTAGTTTAGTTGTTCATGTAGCTTCTGTGAAGGAGGTTTTCTGTGGACACTTACAATATGGGCTGTTCACACACACATGTTGAAAAGCTGAGGCAGTGATATGCTGCTATGGGACTTGACATAGCCTGCTGGGCTACTGATATTTACAGTAAAGGACACCCAGCAATGCTTCAGAGGTTATATGAGAAAAGCTCAACATCATGCAAATATCCTCCAACACCTGTGAGTAATTTCCAGGCAAGAGCCAACTGCTTTTGATTCAAGGAAGTTGTTTACTACTGTGCTTGATGAGTGGGGGTCACTATCAGCATATCAGCACAGATACAGGACTGCAATGCTAATCTGTCTTTGTCACCTAGGTGTTTTTGTATTAAAACTGTTTTAACAATCTGTTCAGCAAAGTTAAATATATAAAAAAAAAAAAAAAAAAAAAAAAATTCCTGTCTCACCCCTATGGGTGGTGTGTGTGTCTTCCTCAATCTCGGGTCCTCTACCAGAGTCCTAGGAGTTTGAGGGTTTTTCGCAGTATCTTAGCAGTTCCTAGCACTGCGCTCTTCTGGACTGAGATCTCTGATGTTGTTCCTGGGATCTGTTGGAGCCGCTCTCCCAGTTTGGGGGTCACAGCCCCGAGGGTGCCGATTACCACGGGGACCACTGTTGCCTTCACCTTCCACATCTTTTCTAGCTCTTCTTTAAGCCCTTGGTATTTCTCCAGCTTCTCATGTTCCTTCTTTCTGATGTTGCTGTCACTTGGGATCGCTACATCTACCACTACGGCTTTCTTCTGTTGTTTGTCCACCACTACTATGTCCGGTTGGTTAGCCATCACCTGTTTGTCGGTCTGTATCTGGAAGTCCCACAGGATCTTAGCTCGGTCATTCTCCCTCACCTTGGGAGGTGTGTCCCATTTTGACCTTGGGACCTCCAGCCCATACTCGGCACAGATGTTCCTGTATACTATGCCGGCCACTTGGTTATGGCGTTCCATGTACGCTCTGCCTGCTAGCATCTTACAACCTGCTGTTATGTGCTGGATTGTCTCAGGAGCATCTTTGCACAGCCTGCACCTGGAGTCCTGCCTGGTGTGGTAGACCCCGGCCTCTATCGATCTTGTGCTCAGGGCCTGTTCTTGTGCCGCTACGATCAGTGCCTCTGTGCTGTCTTTCAGTCCAGCTTTTTCCAGCCACCGGTAGGACTTTTCGATATCAACCACTTCTTGTATCTGTCGGTGGTACATGCCGTGCAGGGGTTTGTCCTGCCATGATGGTTCTTGCTCTTCTTCCTCTGCATCGGGCTTCTGTTGCCTGAGATATTCACTAAGTATTCCATCTCTTGGTGCCATCTTCCTGATGTACTCATGGATCTTGGCTGTTTCATCTTGGATGGTGGCTCTGACACTCACCAGTCCCCGGCCTCCTTCCTTCCTCTTAGGGTACAGTCTCAGGATGCTGGATTTGGGGTGAAGTCCTCCATGCATTGTGAAGAGCTTCCTTGTCTTGACATCAGTGGCTTCTATGTCCTTTTTTGGCCAGCTTATTATGCCAGCGGGGTATCTGATGACCGGCAGGGCGTAGGTGTTGATGGCTTGGACCTTGTTCTTCCCATTTAGCTGACTTCTTAGGACTTGCCTTACTCTCTGTAGGTATTTGGCTGTGGCTGCTTTCCTTGCAGCTTCTTCTTGGTTCCCATTTGCCTGTGGGATTCCAAGGTACTTGTAGCTGCCCTCAACATCCGCTAAGCTGCCTTCTGGGAGTTCAACTCCTTCAGTCCTGACAACCTTCCCTCTCTTTGTTATCATCCGACCACACTTGTCCAGTCCGAATGACATTCCAATGTCGTTGTTGTATATCCTGGTGGTGTGGATCAGTGAGTCGATGTCTCGCTCGGTCCTGGCATACAGCTTGATGTCATCCATGTACAGGAGGTGGCTGATGGTTGCCCCATTTCGCAGTCGGTATCCGAAGCCAGTCTTAGTGATGATCTGGCTGAGGGGGTTCAGGCCTATGCAGAACAGCAGCGGGGACAGAGCATCTCCTTGGTAGATGCCGCACTTGATGGAGACTTGTGCTATCGGCTTGAGGTTGGCTACTAGGGTTGTTTTCCACAGTCCCATTGAGTTCCTTATGAAGGTTCTTAGGGTCCTATTGATGTTGTACAGCTCCAGGCATTCCAGGATCCATGTGTGAGGCATTGAGTCATAGGCTTTCTTGTAGTCAATCCAGGCGGTGCACAGGTTGGTCTGCCTGGTCTTACAGTCTCGAGCGACCGCTTTATCCACCAGTAGTTGATGTTTTGCTCCCCTGGTGTCCTTACCCATTCCTTTCTGGGCCCCGCTCATGTATTGAGCCATGTGCCTACCCATCTTAGCCGCTATGATGCCCGACAGGAGCTTCCAGGTTGTGCAGAGGCAGGTTATCGGACGGTAGTTGGATGGGACTGCTCCCTTTTGGGGGTCCTTCAGGATCAGGACTGTCCTGCCTTCAGTTAGCCACTCTGGGTTAGTCCCATCCATTAGCAGCTGGTTCATTTGAGCTGCCAGGCACTCATGGAGGGCAGTTAGCTTCTTTAGCCAGTAGGTGTGGATCATGTCAGGCCCCGGTGCTGTCCAGTTCTTCATGTTGGAGACCCTTTCTCGGATATCTGCCGTTGCGATGGTTACTGGTTCCTGTTCAGGGAGGTTGCTGTGGTCTGCTCTCAGGTCTGCCAGCCACTGGGCATTGGTGTTATGTGATGCCTCCCTCTCCCATATGTTTTTCCAGTATTGTTCAGTCTCCAGCCTTGGTGGGTCTGCTCTCGTGTTACTGCCCCCCCACTGAGAGTACACTTTGGATGGTTCGGTGGAGAACATCCTGTTTATTCTCCGTGCTTCTATTTCTCTGGTGTACCTCTTCAGGCGTGTGGCCAGGGCTGTGAGTCGTTGTTTGGCAGTCTCCAGGGCCTCAGGTATGGACAGCCTGCTGTATTTCTTACCCAACTTCATCCCCCTTCTCTGCAGTTCTGATAGTTGGCTAACTTCTCTCCGTGTTGCCCTTATTTTTGCCTCTAACCTCCATCTCCACGCAGGGTACTGCTCCTTGTTGGTGGAATGGATTTTGTGGCCAAGCATCTCAAGGATCACTGTTGCCGTGGTGTATATCAGCTTGTTGGTCTTGGTGATGGTCACAGTGGGGATTGTTCGTAATGCTGCATTCACATCTTCTAGTAGACTTTCAGAGAGTACTTCACTTAGTCTTGGTAACCGGCTGCGGAGGTTCCAGGTGTCCATCTTGCCTACGATCTTCATTCTCAGGTCAGCTGCTCTTGTGTTGAGCGTGTCGGGGCTTGTCATTGGGGCTTGATACCCAATCTCGGGTGGGGGTGGTGTTGTTTCCCCCCTGACCTGGCGTCCTGGCTCCCCCTTGCCGTAGCATTTGTGTTGTATTTCTTCAATCTATAGTTGTGATAGCAGCTGCCGTTTGCGGATGTTGGAACACTGAGCTACTAGATGCTTTAGCCCTAGTGTGGTGGGTTTTGGAGTTTCCATAGGTCCCACATCCTCTTCATGTAGCCCCTATCGCTGGGGTTACTCATGTAGTAGCATTCCAACATGGAATGAATGTATATATATAAACGACTGAGCTATCCAGTCGTATATATATATATATATATATATATATATATATATATATATATATATATATATATATATATATATTCTGTACTCAAGAAACAAATGAACAATTGCAACTCCACAAATGCCTTTGAGAAAAGTGTTTGTGCCATTACTCCAATAGTTTCAGTTTGTTCTCTTTTCCTCTGTGATGGTTTACTGAGCTTCTAAATGTGGCCACTCAGAAGAAGCTGCAAAAATTATTAACTTTAGACTTAAGTTTAACTTTAGTTCAACAGGCCTTATCAAGCATACTCTGCACTGTAAGTAGGCTCTTCAGATATTTTGGGAGTTTAGCAAATGCAATTGCAGTTCAAAGCCAATTCGAGGGTTATACAAAGGTAATGAAATCCAAGATTGGGGGGCATGGTGTATTTTGTAATATGTAAACACTTAAAAAAAACTCTTTCTGTAAAGTAAAATAACTTTCATCACACCATGCAAATGGCAAATAACTTCAAGGGTACAGTAAAAGTACAGTTATGGTTCATTAATGATAAAAAACAAAAGCTTCTAGCCATGTTTGCCCACATTTTTGCTAATGTAAGTGAAGATCTGTCATGGTCACTGCATAGGGAGTAAATAGTCTACTCTTCTCATAAATACTATATAGTTTGGAATAGCCAACATCTGTGCTAAATCAAGCTAGCCTGGAGATATCTAAGTAAAGACAGGAATAATATGTAAAAAACAAAGGTTTCACTGGTGCATGGATCACTGAGTTGGGCAGATGAGTTTTTGTCTCAGCTGACAAGGTCATATTTAAAGTTTCTCCTTACAGTTGGTATTTCTTTTTCCTTCCATCTGCCTCTCCCTCTGCTTCTCACTGTTAACTTTGATGTTTTCTCCTCTTTTCTTATTCTTTACATCTAAAATGCAGAAACTTTGAGCAGCCTCTTAGAGGCCATGGGACAAGAAAGGACAAAGTGTATTTCTGCAATGTTTTGGTTTTATTATCTTTATGTAGACCAGCCTGTGTTGTGGAATTCACCCACAGTCACTCAAGGAAAGTACTGTATGTTGGTGAGTTATACACTGTGCTGTACAGTGACCAAAATAGTCTGACCCTTTAGACAAGTAATGTCATGTTTTTTCTGCTTCCATTTCTCTAAGGCGGTAGTAAAAGGCAAGCTCTTGAGAAGCTGCCCCATCAATAAAAGTTGCACTTGGGGGCTCAGTGGTTAGTCTAATGTAATGACTTTGGACCTTTGACAGAGTACCATGCACTTTGGCTTCAGTGGAAAAAAGGCAGAGCAATCGTTCAGCTGTGGGAGGAAATGGCACGGAGATGGACACAGAGTGAATACACATTAATTGAGCTATTGGCATTCAAGTGTACATGAAGTGCAGGGAGAATGTGCGTTTGTGTGGGTGATGTAGCAGAAAAAAAATCTCCACTACACAACAACACAAACACACTTTAAAAAAAGCAAGCAGGGCTTCTGTTTTTTTATGTTCCTGTTTTTGTTTTTTTGTTTTTTTCTAAGAAAGAGCTAGTCTTGGAAAGTCAGCTAATGGTCACACCAAATCATCATCAGTCATGGAAATGTTAAATGCTGAATTTCCACCTCTTGCAATCTCCCAACTTTGTGAACAATTAGAGTGTTTAAGGTGATCAGATTGGATATTAACAAAATTGCTGTTGCATCAAATGAATTACAGATTAAAATTCAGTGGAAATGTGACATGATCTCTGAAATATTTTCAAAGCATTTTTTAAAATTGTCCGTCATAAATCTGTGAACACATGGCAATTGTTCATATTGAACGTGAATTTTTACATGACTTAACATGAACATAAACAAATGAAAAAACAGCTAATGTCTGTCTAACTGACAAAATGTTATCAAAATGTGTGCACATAAAGCAAACTGACACACGTTCAGTCACTGTAATGGTGATACCCTGAGTGCTGGGAGCAGCCCAGTACACCTGCAGCCCTGTGCTGCTGCCATCCTCTGAGGACACATCTCAGAGGCCTCCCTGACAACACACAGCAAGCAAGGATGGAGGAGTTGACTCACTCTTCTTGAGTGTGGTGGTTAGCCACTTCTCCATGCACTTCACACACATTAACTGTATTTCAGGCCTGTCATGTTTAATTCACGTTACCAAGACAACAAGTGGAGTGTCCTCTATGATTACTGATGTGTAAGAGAGAGTCTGACAAAGACGAGGGGTTTAACCAGAGATTTTAACAAGGTGCTCTACTCCATTCTACTGATTTCGTATGTTGGCTTCAGGAGGTCTGATGCAGCTAGTGCAACATTTGCTTTAGTTCAGCAACTATAATAATGAATTCTTCATTAACTATTTATGGTAAAGTGAGGAAATACAGGGATATACCGGCATACAGGCCAAAACATTGAGTAGCCTTCTACAGAACTACAGAAGACTACCTAAAACTCAAGAGGCTCATGAGTTTGTATACACACAATTTACTGTTTTTCAGTAAATAAAATTTAGATTCTTAAAATAACCACTGTAACAAGACTATGATTTCTGTAAATGGGGGAAAGTGAATGCCAAGACAGTACAAGCAACGATTATTATATATTTCAGTCTGGCTGAAAGTGGTGAACAGAAGCCAGGGCATGCTAATAGTATGGTTAAACAAGTGGATAACATTTTTGAAAAATGCCACTGGCATATTTTACCATATTACTGTGGTGTAGGTATGAAGGGCAGGGTTATTTCAGTCAGGATGTAAAAGAACAGCCTGATTGGTGTATCCAATTCCAACTCAATGCTTTTGTGTTTGTCCAATCACATCTTAAAGAATTTACCAAGCTTTCCAGTAGAAGTCAGCAGAATTCAACCCCTCACAGTGGTTTTCTCCCAGTAGAGATGATTACCAGCTCCTGAAATGTAGGGCTGCAGCAAATGAGAACTAATGATATTACAAAGACTTATTTGCCAGCTGTGGTAAAAGAAGGATATTAAAACTAGGTTTGTCTCAGAAAAAGACTGAGGTAAGATGTGATAACACCAACATCACACCCATATCATCATTAGTTAACCACAGATGTTTCTCAAGCTCAGTATCAAGGATCTCAATTAGTGAGCTATTTGAGTGTAAGTTACTTTTTCTTGAAGGACATCCACATTCCAGGGGCTCTGAAACACACTCATGTGTGCATGCATTTGCTTCCTCTTTAGCTCAAGTCTTCCTAAGCTCAAGCTTACGCTGACTACAAGACAAAATGTGTTTTATTATCAAGAACCCATAATTCCAGTTCCCATTTCCCTGTCATCCTTGCATGTACTGCATATGGTACTGCATGTCATGAAACTGAACTAGCTCAGTCTTGTAGATACAGTACCTGTGAATCTGGCCTCACAGCAGTCTCACTTTTAAACAGCACTTATATATCATAAATATCTTACTCATCACTGCATCATTGTGTACTGTATAAGCAGAGTGATCCTCACCAGCAACAAAAAGAAAACACTATGTATTAAAAGAGTGGAATAATTAAAAAAAACTTAAAGATTGTGAGAACTGAACACCTCATGTGATGACCCACCATGAAGAAATCCAGAAACTGTATACAGTCAAACATACAAAGAAAAGGAAGAACAGGAGGTTAATAGTAGCTAATTTTTGTCCCTGTGGCCCTCTACAAGATTGATGTCCTGTCAGGGAGCAGTTACATCATATCCTACTGGGTGCGTTGGCTGCTGCCGATGGCTAATTAGCAACCAATGAATTCAGTAGCTACACACATCTTCACAGCTGTGTGAAAAACCAACAACAACCTTTGACACTTCCTTTGTGTTGCTTGGCAACAAAAGCCAGAATCTTCTTGTGCGTACAAAAGGATTCATGACTGCATTTTGATGCTTCCCTGAGAGCTGCTCCGAGAACAGCAATTTGACAGCTCCATAGAGAAAGAGAGGAAAGGAGGGAAAGGAAGAACATGGATTAAATTCCTGCAGTAAAACGCATGCCACTCATTCATGTGTGTCTGTGGATATACACATGGGGTTTGATTCAATAATATGACATTTATTTATATGATAGTAAGAGTTTTTTTCTTAATTACAAATGAACTTTTCTGGAATGTAAAGCCTGTAACCATGTAAAGCTGTTTAATTGCATGCTTGAAGTGCATTTTTTTGTTCAAATATCTACACTTTCATTGCACAAAACACACAAAAACTACTCTAAGATATGCATCACAACATGAATGCAACTCAATATCAGATATATCCTTAAAACTATACTATCATATTAAAAAAATAAATATGCTTCAATGTTCAATGTGGAAGCAACTGGAAACTTAACATCAAATTAAAACTATGGATATCGACTGAAAAGATCACAGGTAAACATAGAAGCATTATTTGGTGAACAGGTGAAATTAGTCTCTAAGAAAGTCTGTAAATATGGTGTGGGATCCTTTCCATACTGAAATACTGATCATGTTTGTTGGATCCAGCTTGTTCTTTGGCTGTCCCTCCCTCTCTCTGTAAGTCTCCACCATCTTCCCCCTTTCTCTGATTCCCTCTCCCCGCTCTGCAGAACACAGAGCGCCAGCGATTGTAATTTAACATCTAACTGTGTTGTATTTATTGCAGTTGCCCTAAAGAAAACCTTTTTCTCATTTTGCTCCGTTTGTACTGAGCTTCACTTCATCTTCCTCCTTCCTCTTCTCTGTTTTTTGTTCTTCTCAGCCAGCATGTGCTTCTGTCTATGTATGTTTCCCAGTATGTTTCCCACACCTCCAGCCTCTGCTTTCCAGCAGCATCCTGGGAGGTTTGTGTCAGAGCAGAGGCAGCTGTATTTTTAACTCCCCTTGCTACCCAGAGAGGAAGGATCTGAGCCACAAATTCATCTAATGCATTTTAGGTCCACTGTGGAATTCCAGACACCTCCCACCACTGCAAGTTGCAAATTAAGACTTTGCTGTAATGCAACTTCCTAAACAACGTTTTGAACACCTGACACCATTATCAAGTGAAGTCATTAGTCTTATATATGAAGTTGTTAAAAGTAGAGTGCTGCTGACTAATCTCAGCAAAGTAGGATAATTTGCTGCAAACATTTTCCTCTAAGAGACAAATGTGTTGTGGGAGTGACTGGGCTTTGAATCATGGGCCACCTGAAGAGGAAAGTGGGAAAAGTGAAGTAAAACCAATTTTTGATATAACTCAAGAAGCAACCTTTTTCTGCATTACAGATTGATAATGTGCATATTAAGAACAATATTTACTCTCCTGCATAGATTCTCTTGACTGTCCGAGTTGGACTGTGAAGGCCATGGCAAATGAAGCACACCGACTTTATTGTTTTTTTTTTTCGTTAGGTTCCTTTAGTAGGATTTTTCTCAGCCATCACATCCAACTAATGGTACTTCTAAAAAAAAACTATTACTGTTTATTCAACAGCTCTTTCAGGATAAATACTGTCTATTGTCTGTTAGTAGACAAATCTAAAACATTTCTACAGGTTCACAAGATCCTCTAAAAACAAAGCCGCCACTTTTAGCTTGTGGAAACTTGACAATTGACAAAACACTATTGAGTCTTTCCCTGCTAGGCAGATCTGCAGACTCATAACTGACAAAAAATAAAAGGCCTGCTTTCATACAGTAGCACCCTGGCCATGAATATTCTTGTGAATAATCCCCTACTTTAATGCTAGCATGTGCACTAATGACGTAGCCGACCAAGCTTGTGTGTGTGTGCTGGGGAGTTCTGTGCTCTAAAGTGCTGTAACTGCTATTCGCAAAGCATTTCTTGGTCACTCTCAGGGATTCTGGCAAATAACTTCTACAGGAGTGATGGACCGAGTGCTGATGCACTGATATGCACCACAGCACATTCTTTCCTTGTCCCTGTCACATGATCGCACCCAATCACAAGTGGACACTAAACTAACTGCCCTTTGGAAGTGAACACACACACAAGGACAAGCTCCTGTAGCACTGTAATGTAAAATGACACATGGTTAGATATGGCAGAACGGAGGGGCAGCCTGTGTCCTCCAGCCTGACACGTCTCACCTACCTCTGAGCACAAAGCAGACATACACACAAACACACTGGCAATACATGACAGGTCACAAACTCTGACACACACACAAACACACAAAAATGTCAGGCCAAATGACAAACCCTGTCTATCACACAGCTCCCTTTTAGAGCTGCTGTCTTCCATCCTTCAGCAGGACAATGAAAGTTGAAGGCAACATAGTAGGCAACAACTGCATATAAGCTTACATTTGGGACACTACAAATGTGTTTAAACAGAAGTGTATCTTCCACACGACATACTATAAATTAGGTTATGTTGTGTAATGTGGTATGCTTGTTTATATAGTGTGTTATGTAACTTTATACTGAATGTACATAAATAAATTATGGCCTCCCGGGTGACCCAGCTCCTCACCCTATCTCTAAGGGACCGCCCGGCCACCCTGCAAAGAAAGCTCATTTCAGTCGCTTGTATCCAAGATCTTGTCCTTTCGGTCATGACCCAAAGCTCATGACCATAGGTGAGAGAGGGAAAGTAGAGAGCGATTATAACGATATGAAACAGATTTTAAGAATCGCACCCATTATAAGCTGCTGGCTAAGGCTAATCGTAAATATGGGAAAATTGTTATTCACGTCGGCAGCAATGACACCCGATTACGCCAATCGGAGGTCACTAAAATTAATGTTGAGTCGGTGTGTAACTTTGCTAAATTAATGTCGGACTCCGTAGTTTTCTCTGGACCCCTCCCCAATCTGACCAGCGATGACATGTTTAGCCGCATGTCGTCGTTCCGTCGCTGGCTGTCTAGGTGGTGTCCAGCAAACGATGTGGGCTTCATAGACAATTGGGCCACTTTCTGGGGAAAACCCGGTCTGATAGCGAGAGATGGCATCCATCCCACTTTGAATGGTGCAGCTCTCATCTCTAGGAATTTGGCCGAGTTTCTTAGCCGACCTAAAGCCTGACAATCCAGGGTGGGGACCGGGATGCAGAGACTCAGTCTAAAACGCTTCTCTGCAGTTTCCTTAGAGCCGCCGCCCCCCTCAAACCACATAGAGACTGTGTCTGCCCCTCGAACATATAAATCAAATAAATCAGAAGTTAACAGAAGAGGAGTTATTCATAAAAACTTAATAAAAATTAAGACCACTCCTCTTATTGAACAGAAAAACAGAACTGTCAAATGTGGATTATTAAATATTAGGTCCCTTTCTTCTAAATCTCTGTTAGTAAATGATTTGATAACTGATCACCAAATTGACCTACTTTAACTTACTGAAACCTGGTTACAGCAGGATGAATATGTCAGTCTGAATGAATCAACCCCCCTCAGTCATAAAAATTATCATGTTCCTCGAAGCACAGGTCGAGGTGGAGGAGTAGCTGCAATCTTCCAGTCAAACTTATTATTAAACTTTCATCCTCAGAACAGTTATAACTCATTTGAGAGCCTCACTCTTAGTCTCTCACATACAAACTGGAAAACACAAAAACCAGTTCTACTTGTCATTTTGTACCGTCCACCTGTTCCTTACTCAGAGTTTTTAACTGAATTCCCTGACTTCCTGTCTGATTTAGTGCTTAGATCAGATAAAGTCATTATAGTGGGAGATTTTAACATTCATGTAGATGTTGAAAATAACAGCCTCAGCATTGCATTTAATTCTATATTAGATTCAATTGGTTTCATTCAAAACGTTAATAAACCCACCCACTGTTTTAATCACACCCTTGATCTTGTTCTGACCTATGGCATCGAAATTGAACATCTAATAATTTTTCCCCCAAATCCTGTTTTGTCAGATCATTCTTTAATAACTTTCGAATTTAAAATGATGGATCATGCAGCGTTTGGAAGAAAATTCCACTACAGCAGATGTTTATCCGACAACGCTGTTAATAAATTTAAGAAAATGATTCCATCTTTATTTGCATCTATGCCAAGTATAAACATAGTGGAGGGCAGCTGCCTTAATCCTACTCCCTACCAAATTGATCATGTTGTTGACAGCGCTGTAACCTCACTGCGTGAAACGCTTGATTCTGTAGCCCCTCTGAAAAAGAAGTTAGTGATTCAGAGAAGACTAGCCCCATGGTATAATTTACATGTTCGTACCTTAAAGCAGGCATCACGAAGGCTGGAAAGGAAGTGGCGTTCCACAAACTTAGAGGAAATTTTTCTAGCCTGGAAAAACAGTCTACTAACATATAAAAAAGCTCTCCGTAAAGCCAGAACTGCATACTATTCATCACTAATAGAGGAAAATAAGAACAATCCCAGGTTTCTTTTCAGCACTGTAGCCAGGCTGACAAAAAGTCACAGTTCCGTTGAGCCCAGTGTTCCCTTAGCTCTCAGCAGTGATGAATTTATGAGTTTCTTTACAAATAAAATCACAACTATTAGAGATAAAATTCAGCAGATGCTTCCTATACCTGCAATAAATGAATCTTTTACTACAGTAGCTCTTGAATCATCTGTAGGACCTCAGTTATGTTTAGACTGCTTCTCTCCTATAGATCTCTCTGAATTTACATCAGTAGTTGCTTCATCGAAATCATCAACGTGTCTCTTGGACCCCATCCCGACTAGACTGCTTAAAGGCACCCTGCCATTAATGAACTCATCTTTATTGGACTTGGTAAATTTATCTCTAGTATCAGGCTACGTACCACAGGCCTTTAAGACTGCAGTAATCAAACCTTTACTCAAAAAGCCTAGTCTTGATCCAGGAGTCTTGGCTAATTATAGACCAATATCCAACCTGCCATTTATTTCTAAAATCCTAGAAAAAGCTGTTGCTAAGCAGCTATCAGACCACTTACACAGGAATGAACTATTTGAAGATTTTCAATCAGGATTTAGAGCACATCATAGTACAGAAACAGCACTGTTGAAAGTTACCAACGATCTTCTCTTAGCCTCAGATAATGGACTTGTTTCGATACTTGTCCTCCTAGACCTTAGTGCAGCATTCGACACCATTGACCACAACATCTTATTACAGAGACTGGAGCATGTGATTGGTATCAGAGGAACAGCGTTAAAGTGGTTCCAATCCTATTTATCGGACAGATTCCAGTTTGTTCATGTCCATGATGAACCTTCCACACGAACAAAAGTTAGTTATGGAGTTCCACAAGGTTCTGTGCTAGGACCGATTCTGTTCACCCTGTACATGCTTCCTTTAGGATATATCATTAGGAAGCACTCTATTAATTACCACTGCTATGCGGATGACACTCAGTTATATCTATCTATTAAACCTGTTAACACAAACCAGTTAACCAGACTTCAAGCCTGTCTAACTGACATAAAGGCCTGGATGACCAGTAACTTTTTACTTTTAAACTCGGAGAAAACAGAAGTCATTATATTTGGGCCTAAAAATCTCAGAAATAACTTTTCTAAAATTATAGCTACTCTAGATGGCATAGCCCTGGCCTCCAGCACTACTTTAAAAAACCTTGGAGTTATTTTTGACCAGGACATGTCCTTTAACTCACACATTAAACAAATTTCTAGAACTGCATTCTTTCACCTGCGCAACATTTCCAAAATTAGGAACATCCTGTCTCAAAATGATGCAGAAAAACTAGTCCATGCATTTGTTTCCTCAAGGCTAGATTACTGTAACTCATTACTATCTGGATGTCCTAATATCTTAATAAAAAGCCTCCAATTAATCCAGAATGCCGCAGCCAGAGTCCTGACAGGAACTAGCAAGAGAGATCATATTTCTCCTATATTGGCTTCTCTTCATTGGCTCCCTGTAAAATATAGAATAGAATTTAAAATCCTTCTTCTCACATACAAATCCCTTCATAATCAAGCTCCTTCATACCTTAAAGACCTCATAGTACCATATTATCCCAATAGACCACTTCGCTCTCAGAGTGCAGGCCTACTTGTGGTTCCCAGAGTTCTCAAAAGCAGAATGGGAGGCAGAGCCTTTAGCTATCAAGCTCCTCTCCTGTGGAACCAGCTCTCAGCCTGGGTTCAGGAGGCAGACACTCTCTGTACTTTTAAGGCTAGACTTAAAACCTTCCTCTTTGACAAAGCATATAGTTAGGGCTGGCTTCAGGCAACCCTGAACCATCCCTTAGTTAGTTATGCTGCTATAGGCCTAGACTGCCCGAGGACCATCGGTGCACTGAGCTCCCCTACCCTAACCCCCCCCCCTTCCCTCCCTTCCCCTCCTCTCTCTTCTCTCCTCCCACCTCATGTATATTCCACCATTGAATGTCACTAACCTTGTGCTCTCTCTCTCCCCTAGTTTGTGCTCTCTCCCTCTCTCTCTGTTCTCTCTGTACCTTCTGCAGGTGTCCCTGGTCCTGGAGCTGTTTATCGCTGATGTGCAGTTACTGGCCCCACCACCTTGCAGTGTCTATTTGTTGTTTATTGTTGCTGTTCTTTTCTCTCTGCTCTATCCACTCACCCCAACCGGTCGAGGCAGATGGCCGCCCAAACTGAGCCCGGTTCTGCTGGAGGTTTTTTTCTTCCGTTAAAGGGAGTTTTTTCCTCTCCACTGTCGCCAAGTGCTTGCTCATAAGGGAATTGTTGGGTTTTTAGTTTTAGTTTTTGTAAAGTGCCTTGAGATGATTTGTATTGTGATTTGGTGCTATACAAATAAAATTGAATTGAATTGAATTGAATTGAATTATAACCATGTAGCGAAATTAAATACATGTATTGAACATAAAGGTTTATTATGTCTTGTTTATGAATTATGAATATCATATAATAAGATGCATACCATCTTAATAATTTGGGCCACCAGATCCTTTTTTAGCAGATCAACCAGTCAATTAATGAGTAATACAAGATATCAGTCTACAATTTGAGGGAGAGTTCTCCTGATTCAGTGACGTATTTACTGTGTGAAATAACATTAATGATACCAGTCAGTTGTCTTTTTAAGATTTAGTCAGCTAATTACAATATATACATGCTATTTACATAGGGGGAAATGGAGGCGAGAACTGATCTGAGAAATTAGCTGAATTAACGAATAAAACATAACAGTCTAACAGTTGTTTGCAGTGATGGTAAAGAAATCTTGAAATTAATTTATGTTCTGTGTTTGAGTCTGAGGTCTAAATACAATTTAGGAGGAAGCTCTAGTAATTATGGAGACCAACTGAGATTAGTGTGAGACAACCAGCACAGCCACAGGTCACTTGCTTGTCCTTGGGTTTACTGAGGTTCGGTCTGTTCATCTGTGGGCTGGTATGACTGCAGTCTGCCGGCGGGAGTCAGAGAGAGTAGATGTTCCCCGGAGTCTTGGGCTTCGGGCCTAGGTCTGTTTGTCACCTTTTCTCGCTCCCTGTGTGGCTGCTGCAGGGTTGTCTCATTGAGTTGGTTGATGTGAGATGGTCAGCTGGAGGACAGCCACACGCAGGGAGGATGTCTTCGTTTCTCCTCTGCATGGGCAGTAAAACAATCTCTACATGGTTCTCCTGTAGCTCTTTTTCTGAGAGTGTTTCTCCTCAGAGCAAGAGGATCTTAAGAGTCTGGACATCCCATAACTTTCTTTGAATCTGTCTGGAACTCCATTTCTGTTCTCTTCGGGGTGTTCAGTTCCCCAGAGTTCAGTTCCAAGTGTTCATTCTTTCAGAGTTCTCTTCAAAGAGATCTTCTCTTTCAGAGTTCTCTTTCAAGCTTGCTTCAAGTCTGGGTGTGTCTGCCTGTGTGATGTGTTTTTGATAGTTAGGGCTGGCTTCAGGCAACCCTGAACCATCCCTTAGTTAGTTATGCTGCTATAGGCCTAGACTGCCCGAGGACCATCGGTGCACTGAGCTCGGTGAAAATCCATTTGGTTTGTCCCATGACTGTGCTTGGCACGATGTGACTGGTCCAGGACGTTCTCCATATTTGGTTCAGTCCCCTGACTGTGATGGACAGTCTCACTAATCTCTGTGAATCAAGAGATTACCCTTTTCTTTAAGTGTTGTAAGTTTTAAGACTGTTTCCTAAGATGGAAAAATCATTTCTTTTTCCACCCAGCAAAGTTTAAGCACATGACAAACTTAGTAACTAATCAGAGTCAATAGTTCATCAACAACATAAATGAAAATCAATCAATCACAACAGTTATATGGATTAACTATAAGCATGAATAACAGATAAACAATAATAATAATTATAAGCACAGCTGCTATATCACACCGTAGTCTGACAATGATGCTCTGTAGGTCTGGTCGCACAACCAAAGCACAAATATAACAAGAACAGGATATGAAGACCAGTTCATAAGTCACTGTATAGTTTTTAGATCCTTTCTGAAAAGGAGTAGTCTTAAGGTATTTATGGCAGGAAGTGAGCAGGGGGAGTCTGTTCGTTAAGAGGGGTTCTCTCTGTGAGGGCCGTTGGCCTGCTCTTTGTCAAAAGGGAGTCTTGACATTGCAGTACTTGTTGTGAGGGCCTGTACCATCTTCCTGTAGTTTATATTAGTGGGTCACAAAGAGTTTCATAGTCATAAATTGTCAGAGGGATAGCACTCTTGCCTCAGTCAGGAATGTGAACATATTCTGCTGCTTTAGGTCTGCTATAACCATTAATGCTTATGAATGAATTTTGTTAGCCATGTTTCAGATTACAACTTATTGTAATCAACTTATTACAACTACATCTGCATTGGTTTTTAGCCCAGATATGAACAAAGTCCATCTTCCCAACTAGACTATGGATATTTAAATGACAAAAGCCAAGGCCTGATCTGTGTTTAAAATCAGCAGGAGTGTCATATGTAGTAATTTGCTCTGGTCCAGGATTTGGTTGCACATTTCCTGAAATCAACAGCAACAAAATTATTATGCATCTTTGTCTGAACAGATTCCTGGGAAAATCCTTTTTTGATTTAGTTTTCATTTTATGAAAAACGGATGACTGCATAATAAAATTATTTCACAACATCTTGACAGTCATGGGACAGAACAAATCCATTGTGTCATCGTAGTAGTAGAAACTGCTGCAAAGGAACCTCCACAGCAATCTGATAATCTGCAGTACAAATGTCAGGAGGAGGATAATCCAGGAGTGGGATTGCAGATGTGACACGATCCTTGTAAAAGTTATCATTAACACTGCAAAGTGCTGACAAACACAATGCTACAAAGAGCAGCAGCATTATTCTGAGTTTTATGCAAACCAACAGCAACAGTTAAAAATGTCAGCTGATGAAGATGATAATAATATGATGATAAGAGTTTTAAGAAAATAAACTCCACTCTCTACCCATTAATCAAATTGCCAACAGCAAGAGTAAATTGAAACATGCCAAGATATGGACCATACATGGCGTAACATCAATGGTAGTTCCATACTGCATGAGGACAAGATGCAACACATCAGGATCCAGAGTAAAGCCGTGTTGGAGACTCTGAGTCCTCCTTGGCTCCTCTCTCCTATAGGGTCCCACGGGGCTCAATACTAGGCCCTATCCTTTTCTCTTTATATTTGTTGCCACTGGGGTCCATCCTCAGAAAACACAGCATTTCCCTCCACTGTTATGCTGTTTAGATGACATTAAAGCCTGGATGAATCTGAGTTTTTTTTTACATTTTAGTAACTCAAACCTAGGGTTTAAAATGGACATTTTTTTCTTTCATTTTCATTTCAAAATTGATTTCATTCATTTAATAAGCAATACAATACAAATGAACAAATAGAAAAAAATGTTATACGTATAAACTTATAATATCCAGAATATATATAAAAAAAAAAAAAAAATTCCCGTCTCACCCCTATGGGTGGTGTGTCTTCCTCAATCTCGGGTCCTCTACCAGAGGCCTGGGAGTTTGACGGTTCTTCGCAGTATCTTAGCTGTTCCTAGCACTGTGCTCTTCTGGACTGAGATCTCTGATGTTGTTCCTGGGATCTGTTGGAGCCACTCTCCCAGTTTGGGGGTCACAGCCCCGAGGGTGCCGATTACCACGGGGACCACTGTTGCCTTCACCTTCCACATCTTTTCTAGCTCTTCTTTAAGCCCTTGGTATTTCTCCAGCTTCTCATGTTCCTTCTTTCTGATGTTGCTGTCACTTGGGATCGCTACATCTACCACTACGGCTGTCTTCTGCTGTTTGTCCACCACTACTATGCCTGGTGTGGTAGACCCCGGCCTCTATCGATCTTGTGCTCAGGGCCTGTTCTTGTGCCGCTACGATCAGTGCCTCTGTGCTGTCTTTCAGTCCAGCTTTTTCCAGCCACCGGTAGGACTTTTCGATATCAGCCACTTCTTGTATCTGTCGGTGGTACATGCCGTGCAGGGGTTTGTCCTGCCATGATGGTTCTTGCTCTTCGTCCTCTGCATGGAGCTTCTGTTGCCTGAGATATTCACTAAGTATTCCATCGCTTGGGGCCATCTTCCTGATGTACTCATGGATCTTGGCTGTTTCATCTTGGATGGTGGCTCTGACGCTCACCAGTCCCCGGCCTCCTTCCTTCCTCTTAGCGTACAGTCTCAGGATGCTGGATTTGGGGTGAAGTCCTCCATGCATTGTTAGGAGCTTCCTTGTCTTGACTTCAGTGGCTTCTATGTCCTCTTTTGGCCAGCTTATTATGCCAGCGGGGTATCTGATGACCGGCAGGGCGTAGGTGTTGATGGCTTGGACCTTGTTCTTCCCATTTAGCTGACTTCTTAGGACTTGCCTTACTCTCTGTAGGTATTTGGCTGTGGCTGCTTTCCTTGCAGCTTCTTCTTGGTTCCCATTTGCCTGTGGGATTCCAAGGTACTTGTAGCTGCCCTCAACATCCGCTATGCTGCCTTCTGGGAGTTCAACTCCTTCAGTCCTGACAACCTTCCCTCTCTTTGTTATCATCCGACCACACTTGTCCAGTCCGAATGACATTCCAATGTCGTTGTTGTATATCCTGGTGGTGTGGATCAGTGAGTCGATGTCTCGCTCGGTCCTGGCATACAGCTTGATGTCATCCATGTACAGGAGGTGGCTGATGGTTGCCCCATTTCGCAGTCGGTATCCGAAGCCAGTCTTAGTGATGATCTGGCTGAGGGGGTTCAGGCCTATGCAGAACAGCAGCGGGGACAGAGCATCTCCTTGGTAGATGCCGCACTTGATGGAGACTTGTGCTATTGGCTTGAGGTTGGCTACTAGGGTTGTTTTCCACAGTCCCATTGAATTCCTTATGAAGGTTCTTAGGGTCCTATTGAGGTTGTACAGCTCCAGGCATTCCAGGATCCATGTGTGAGGCATTGAGTCGTAGGCTTTCTTGTAGTCAATCCAGGCGGTGCACAGGTTGGTCTGCCTGGTCTTACAGTCTCGAGCGACCGCTTTATCCACCAGTAGTTGGTGTTTTGCTCCCCTGGTGTCCTTACCTATTCCTTTCTGGGCCCCGCTCATGTATTGAGCCATGTGCCTACTCATCTTAGCCGCTAGGATGCCCGACAGGAGCTTCCTGGTTGTGCAGAGGCAGGTTATCGGACGGTAGTTGGATGGGACTGCTCCCTTCTGGGGGTCCTTCAGGATCAGGACTGTCCTGCCTTCAGTTAGCCACTCTGGGTGAGTCCCATCCATTAGCAGCTGGTTCATTTGAGCTGCCAGGCGTTCATGGAGGGCAGTTAGCTTCTTTAGCCAGTAGGTGTGGATCATGTCAGGCCCCGGTGCTGTCCAGTTCTTCATGTTGGAGACCCTTTCTCGGATATCTGCCGTTGCGATGGTTACTGGTTCTTGTTCAGGGAGGTTGCTGTGGTCTGCTCTCAGGTCTGCCAGCCACTGGGCATTGGTGTTATGTGATGCCTCCCTCTCCCATATGTCTTTCCAGTATTGTTCAGTCTCCAGCCTTGGAGAATTATACAAAATATACAATGTATTATGATTAAACCCTCTGGGGTCTAAGGGTGTTTTGGGGCTCTGGACAAATTTTGACATGCGCCCTGACATTTGTGCTTTTTTCAGTTGCTTTTAAACATATTAATGTCTAAAGTCTGGTAACACTGTAATCAACACAAACTGGGCTACAATAATATGTGACCAGCATTGTTTATGCATGATTGTTTTTGAGAAACTGTTTATGCATGGTTAGTGAAAAACTAGAATTTTTAAGTCACTGAAATAAGGCCATAAGAAACATACAGAACATTGGTCCACAAGACTCTTGAGAACTGTGATTTACCTGAGAAGACAAATACCTGCATAATGAGCCTTTTAGTCAGAAATGTGGATGAGAGGGAATTACTGTTTTGTGGTTTATGGTGTTTCTTTTACTTCTGTTTTATGTTTATTTTTCTTGTACAGCACTTTGGTTAGCCTTAGTTGATTTAAAAAGTGCTAAACAAATAAAGTTGCAGTTGCAGTACATATTTATGTGAGATTTTAAACTCCCAACATCTGCTAGAGGTCCCACAGTTGAGGTGCAAACAGTAGGTTGATCGTCCCATTGAGTTATGTACCATCACTGACCTGCCTCTGTTTAAACTTAAGGCGGCACACTACATTATGGACAAAATGGCTTTTGGCTCATAGCATCACGCTGCCACTTTTCTGTGTTTTTGGTGTATTTTACTGACATTTTTTAATTTTATATATATTCTTTACATTCTTTAGTCATTTGTTTTTAATGTTGTGAAGCAATTTGGTCAACTTAGGTTGTTGTAAGGTGCTATATAAATAAAGGTTGATTGATTGATTAATTTGGGGCAATGATTCTAAACTTTGAGAGCAACAGAAATAAAACATCTTCCAAAAGAAAAGTGGAACATCACTGATGCTAATGTGTCTCTATACAGCTAGTTTCTGGAGGCGTCATCAGGACTAGTTTTTCTTACTTTAACCTACATAAAGCTTTTGTTCCCTCTTCCTGCACTCCTCCATATTCACGCTATAGCTAGGAAGCCACATTTTCTATTTTCCAAAGATAAGACAGCAAAGATAATTATATTATCATATTGGCTGGACATCTTCATTAAACCTGTGTCTAATTGAGGCAGTGAATTAGTGGCCCAGGTTGTAGGGCAGGGAAAAACCGGAGGAGGGGATGAGAGAGGGATGAGATAATGAATGAGGGGAAGGGAAAGGAAATGATTGCATCCATAGTAAATAGCGAGTGAGATTAAAGTGCATGGCTTTATAATAATGATGGTGCTGCTCAAGGCAATTAAATGGATGACGTTTTCTTTTTTCATGTATGTTTAAATTTGGTTTAGAGTAGCAGTACACTCACATATATTGTCTGACTTTCCCTCGATCATATGCTTGCAGCCTTGCTGGGTCCTGACAAGGAATCAGGTTTTGAGTTAAGCCCATGTCATTGCACATAACTCCCAGGTATTGAATACTGTATGTGAGAGAAAAGATGTGTGACTTTTTGTGTCTCCAGAGAGCTCCCTCTGGAGTGACATCTGATAAATTTCAACAAATGATATCAGTTGAGTTGGTGTTGCTGGGACTGGATGCTAACTGTTACCAAATGAAATCCAAACTGCAAAAAATACATGAAATAACTGAACATAAATGGGTAACACTGATGAGACTCCTAATCTCATGCATTCTACTGAATTCATTTAAGGTGACTTATGATATTTCTGCTGAAGTCTCTTCCTGGCTCAATAGATGAGCAGGAGCACAAGGGGAGGAAAGATAATATTTCACAGGGTTAACTGAAGGCGAAGTTGACAGAATTGAAGTGAGCTGTGAAGACAAATTTGGTGGGAGTCAGAGAGAGGTGATGTGTGATGAAGTATGGAGACTCCTCTCAAACATCGTGTCACCATGTACATTATTCAGCACCAGCAGCAGTGGAGTGAGCTTTCAGCACCATATTCCATACCACAAGCTCAGTGGTGGTGGTACAGTGGGTGAGGGGCAGACAACAGAAAGACAATGGATTTCAGCATGGCTCACCGGCCTCTCTCCTGCTTCTCTTCAAACTCCTCATTTACAGTTGCTTGGTTCTTCCAGCTCTGTATGTCTCTGAGTGTATGTGTGCTTGCTTGTCAGCTGTCAGAGTGAAAGTGATGGATCTTGATGAAGCTCTTCTCAAGATTTGCACAAAATACTTTGAACTGTGCTCAAATTCTCTCAAGTGTCTTCTGTCATCATCAGCTGTGAGAGGTAAACACTCAGCTCTGCAATCTGGCTCCTTTTTATCACGTTTGCTACACGAATGGATGATCTGACAGAACTGCAGAGATCTGTGCTGCAGCCATCACCTCTGATATTCGACTGAACTTCACAAGATAACGTCCATTGGACTGCTGGCAACTTCTTACACAATAAGAAAGATGCAGGTGGGGTTGAATAACAGCTCTGATTCTAAAATTTGGCACCAGTCAGGTTCCATTAGGGGACTTTTATAGTCACAGGTATGGCTATGATTAAGGTCCGTGTTTTAACCCTCTGGGGTCTAAGGGTGTTCTGGGGCCCTGGACAAGCTTTGACATGCCGTGACATCTGTGTTTTTTTCAGTTGCTTTTAACCCTCTGGGGTCTGAGGGGGTTTTTCGGGCCTGGACAAATTTTGACATGTCCTGACATTTGTGCTTTTTTCAGTGTTTTTTAAACATATTAATGTCTAAAGTCTGATAACACTGTAATCAGCGCAAACTGGGCTACAATAATATGTGAGCAGCAAGTTTATACATGATTGTGTTTTTGAGAAAACAGTGTTTATGCATGGTTAGTGAAAAACTAAAATTTTTAAGTCACTGAAATAAGGCCATAAAACACAAACAGAACATTGGTTCACAAGACATTTGAGAAATGCATTTTTTGGCCTTCACAATGATATGTGAATCATCTTGTTCACTCATTCACAGAAAACAATGCACTGATTTAAATTTTCTAAAACACTTTTTTTTTAGGAGAAAAGACATATGCAAGGACGTGTGCCTGGTCATGAATAATCATGTGATTTACCTGAGGAGACAAAGACCCACATAATTACAGTACAGTTACATAATGAGCCCTTTAGTCAGGAATGTGGCTGAGAGGGAATTACTGCAATGCAATGTAGATGCAAACGTTCGTTGCGTTTTTCCTCTGAGGGCAAAGTAAACTCTTCGTCGCTATCTGAAGCACTTCTTCACAATCGAAGCATGCCATCATCTAAACACGCAAAAAAAGTAAGCAAATTCCATGATGAAGCTTGACGTTTTATGCCACTTCTTGGGGCTGTGTACATAATTACCTGGCTCACCTCAGATCACTTCCATATGAACAGTGGGCTCAGTGCAAGGCGGGATCACATTAGCTATAATGAGGTGAGACAGGAGAAAACGTACCGCTCCTTACGTTCATACAGATTAAATAAAAAGAGATGATTTGTTTTCGACTTGAATTGTTTAATTTAAAAGAAGCTTTCAAGCTTTCTAGCCATATATTTCTTATTTTTATGGTGCCTTATTTAAATGATTTTTGCAAGTGTACGGAGCTGATAAAAGCTCAACCCAATCATGGTGGAAATTTGCTTAACAAATTTTAGCAAGTCATCTAATAGAACACCCGGATTCAGTACCTGCAAGGACCTGAAAGCCTATAAAGGTCCTAAGTCGAACTTAAAGAATCGACAATTTGCTTTAAGAATCTAGGGTGGATGATATCATATGACGAAGAGGATGGTTTCAACTTAGCAATAATGTCTTTGAGTGACTGAAGCGATGCAGACAACGGCGGAGGGAGAGGCAGAAGCTACCAGCCCTGGTTTAACTACTTTATCCTTAAAAAACCCAGAGAAGCTTTCACAAAGAGCGACAGAGGCAGCAGACGTAGGGGATTTACAACAGAATTGATAACAAAGAACAAGACCTTAAGTTTAGATTGATTACGGAGAATTAAATTAGAAAAATAGGTCGCCTTAGCCAAGTTGGCGGCTCTGTGGTAAGCCAATAAACTGTCTTTGAGGAATTGTAGTGAGATGTATAAACTGTCCTTTATCCACTTACGCTCAGCCTTGCTACGTTTGCCTTAGCAGCCAAGTTTCAGCAGTATGCCACAATTCAGATTTAGGTTTAAACTTAAGAGGCTTTAAAGGAGCAGTCACATTCAATACATCGAGCGAAGCACTATTTAACAGACCCAAATGTTCATCTGCATCCAAGGCTGATAGCGGAGAGTCCAGGAGTAGATGAGAACAGGACTTAGAAAAGTATTGGCTAAAATTTACACTGCACTGTTTTTAACAGGAAAATAAAGTTGAATGTCGTCAGAATAGAGGTGATATGATAAATTATGAGTGGAAGCATACAGAGAGAAAAGGAGATCACCCAGAATAGAGCCCTGTGGAACACCGTAGGAAATACAAGCCCGAGATGAGAAACAATTCCCCAAATTCACAGAAAAGGATCTGTCCTTAAGGTAGGAAGCAAACCAGTTCAGCACAGATCCCTGAAAACCAGCTACTTTTAACAGAGGTTGGACTATAGCATGTTTAAAAGAAGCTGGTACAATTCCATTTGTTAATGAGCTATTGATAATAGCAGTAACAACTGGATTTAAAGCTGGAAAAACCTCTTTGAAAGTCTGAGAAGGCAGAACAAAGTGACAAGATGAGGGCTTCATACTAAGAACAAAGTTATAGAGCTGTGAAGGTGACACAGGTTGGAAAAGAGATAGGGAGCTCCGATGTGAATCCATTTTTAGAGGAAAAGAATTTTGAAATGGTATGTTAGATCTGATACACTCGACTTTATGGATAAATTGTTTTAAAGACTGTTCACACAAGACAGTGGTGAATTTTAATGAAGCACTAGGAGCAGGATTTAAAAAGACATTAATTGTACTGTAAAAGTATCTTTGGCCTATCTGCATTTTGTGCCACGTGTATTTCCTCTGAGATTCCTTAGCAACACTCTGATGCCGTTTAAGACATTCTCTGAAAATTTCGTATGATATCTGTTTAGCTTTCTTCCAACTGCGCTCAGCATGCCTACACTCTTGTCTAATGGCACGAATGGACCCCAGAAGCCATGGTTTTACTTTTTTCAGCATCTTGGATCTCTGTAAAGTTAGGGGAGCAACTAAGTCCAAGGTGGAAATGCTCCTATTAAAAAAGATCAACTAATTCATCAGGATGGACACAAGAGGATAGAACATTCACAGCAATTGGGATTTGGGTAGATAAATACACATCATTGAAAGACTTAGAAGTAGTGTAATCAAAACATCTAGAATAACTAGGAGAGTGATAGGATTTAAGCAGAGAACATGGCAATACAGAGTCAAAAAAAACTGATCAGTGATCAGAAATAACAGCATCACATAATTCAATATTATTCATAGGAAAACCATGTGAAAACACTAGATCCAAAGTGTAACCCTTCTGATGTGTAGGTCCAGTAACACATTGTACAAAATTAAAAGAGTCCATAAGACATGAAAACTCTTTGACCAGAGGTTTTGAGTGACAACAGACATGAATATTAAAATCACCCAAAATTAAAAGACTATCGGAGCATGACACTAGAGAAGCCAAGTAGTCAGAAAATTCTTGAATGAAGTCCTTATTAAATTTTGGAGGTCTGTAAACCAGGCCATAGAGCAAGGAAGTGGAAAAATCCACCTTGAACAATTGCACCTCAAAACTTTGCATGTGTTTGCACTTAAAACAGTTCCTGAAAATTGTTGCAATTCCACCTCCACGGCCAGTGGTTCTAGGAGGCTTAAAAAATGAATAGTCAGGAGGAGAGAGTTCCATTAGGGCTGTAGAATGTGTTCTAACGTAGTGCAAAAGTCACTTAAGATGAAAGATTTGTTGGACACAGATCTAACATTTATTTACATGAACCATGTCAGCCTAATAAATGACATTATTATCTTACTGTGATGAGCTGAAATGCACACTGGCAGTGTGAGCAGTTTGGATCTATCTATGATGCAGCCAGGCATCCGTAACTGGCCTGCAACACTCACTGTCTTCACCGCTTTGCATAATTTACTGCTGCATTTATGTGTCCTGAAATATTATTAAAACATGAAATGTCCTGATGGTAGGGTAGTAAAATATATCGACTTGTTTCTCACACAGGTTACCTCGTTCCAGAGATTGTGTGTAGCTGTTAGTATGAATATTGACAGCACCTTTGGGGAAAAAACTACCTGGAGGTGCTTCACTATCACAGATGTAACAGTTCACTGCACAGCAAAGTCCCCTGGGTACCTGTGTGAGTGCGTGTGCAGGCCCTGTGGTCTGATAAAACCACTGGATGTAATTTTTTGTGTACCTGATGGTGCCACATGCATTTCTTTGAGCTATCTGAAGAGGAGCCAATCTATTTTTAAAAGGCTGCTAACAAGGTTTCTATATTGAGGGTGCTGTTATAAGGTCGATCAAAATCCCTGTTTTCACCTCTTGTAAATTGTTTTGCTTCAATTGCTTCACTTGAAATATATACAAATTGGATCTCTGTGGTGTTTAAATGTTTAAGTGTTAAGACCGTCGCTAATATTATCAGTTACTGTCTGATGCCACAGGCTCAGAAGCAGATAATGGGAATTTAAATAAATTGTTATTCAAGAAGTCATTTTAGGGTGAGCCACAAAAATTTACTTATTTTCAGAAAATTTACTCACTTTCTTATATAAATATAAAAAGGAATACTGATATAATTATGATTTTACATTAAAATGGGAATGGGTAATTTAAACACTAAAAGGTCAAATTATAAATGCAGACTTATTTTGCAGGAAATTTCTTATGCATTTAAAGCTGCAGTTTAAGAAATTTTAGAAACATTTAATTTACCATGTCGGCTAAAGATTATCATTTCAAAATATTATTGTGTGCCTGTGGGGATCGACCTCACCATTCAACATTACTAATAAAGTAAATATATTGGAAACATTTACAATAATAATTGTGGCAACATTGCAACATGTGCAACAGAACAAAATAACTGCAGTACAAGGCTTCATGCATAAAATAAGACGTGCCCCTGAATATGGTACCCCGATGATAATTTCATCCAGAGTAACAAATACCTTAAAACTGCTTTTGAAGAACCAAATTAACTTGATTAACTGGATTCTTTTACTCAGATATCAGCACCCATGATTTGACTAGGTATGATGTACAGGAGATGATATATTTCCACTGTTGACTGGCCCTCATTTGCAGCGGAAATATCCACACAGAGCAAAGACAAGTTGCCACACAGAAAATAATATGCTTGCTACTTCAAGAAGGAATATGTGGTGATAGAATCTCATTTGAAATTCACAGAGAGGTCGACTATGTTTCCACCACATCGGGACAGCAACTGTTCAGGTGGAAAACTACTAAAAGCTCTTAAAAAGAAGCTTTAAATCTATAATCAATTCGCCCCAAAAGACAAGTTGCCATAGAATCTTTCTATCATGTCTGGCTCCATTCATCTTTTTGAAATCTTTTGGTAATGTGTATGTCTTTTTGTATATGGCATCTCAAAAATCTGTAACAGCATTGTTCATATTAATGTTGAAACTTCTACCTTTTATTCTTCCTCCTTACCTATGCATGTGTGTCCCTTTGCAAGGCATAATCAAAACAGGGACCTTGTCATTGAAAAACAGCTCCATAGTGCTGCTAGAGTTCTAAACTCTAAAGTGAACTTTACAATAACAGGTAAAAGAGACTTAGATAAACAGAGAAACATCTGCTTTAATCAAAATCGCTTGTTCCATATGAATGCTGGGATTTTAAATCTGAAGGTTCTTTTTAGAGAAGCTGCACTGACTAAAACAAACTAAAACCTTACAATGGAGGTGATTCTGTCTACCACATCCTCAGCAGGAAACAAGAGATATTAGTTATCAGCTACAGAGCCAGATGTAGCACATAATGACCAAAAACACAGCTAAAATGTATATATATTACTAAAAGTATACTAAAGTATACTTAGTAAAATCAATAACTGCAAATATAATGTAACAGCCACTTACAATTTTCAGTTTTGTGTTGTTGATTCTTAAAAACAGAACATTGTGTTGCACTCAGTATGTTAACCTGTTTTCCGCAAAAAGGAGATGAGAGTAACAATTCCCATTTGAAAGGAATGCAGCATAAAAACAAATACTGAGCTCTTTCCTATTCTAACAATAGCTGTACAGCATAATACAAATACAAATATACAGTTTGAATTTCAAAGAGATGTTTCCCCCAGCTCTATCATTAATCTTTTCACCTTTCACCCTAAAAGCATGAAAACAGTAAAGAAATGATCACATATACATTTTGTAATTGTATGTTGTAAGTAATGAAAAGATCTGTATGGTACAATCCAAGATATAATGTAACTCTGAAACAAATCTATTGCACTGGGACATCAATACAAAGCCACTACATGCCTCAGGCAGAATCTATACAAGTAAAAGCATCTGATATCTCCACCTGTCATCCAAAGCACACTGTGTACTGCAGCCCCAAGAAGTGGAGGAATATGAAACAGTAAACTAAACAAGAGCACATTAAGTCGAGATGCGTCCGGGTCTTACCATGACCACAGGACATGCCGGGAACCTCAGACAGAGAGGAAAACACAGATGCACAGAACCTGCTGCAGCTGCCTGTCTCTACTGAAGAAGTGGACGGCAGCCATTGGTCTGCTCTGTTTAGTAGCTCTACCCCTCTCTTTCTCTCACACACAAACACACACAAACGCACTTGACATTGAATGCAGCAGCAGAGCATTGCCAAACTAGGTCAGAGCATGGCCAAACTTGCAGCCATTTTCAGGAAGAGGCCAAGTGAGGCTCGAATTCTGCAACTAATGACATTTGAAAAAATACTGCATCCTTGATGCTACAGCTGCTGCAGGCATCACTGAGGCTGCTGTCCTCCTGCTGTGAGCCTGCATGCACTTGCTGTGTGCTGGAATGGAGCAAAATTACTAGGGAGTGATAATACAGAATTTTGTTAAAGGGGAAAGTGATGAAGAGGTTCACATCTACACATGTGTTCTAAAGAGTTGCAGATTGTACAGAGGAAATGATGGGCAGGAGGGGGAAGAGACCAGGGACAAATTGCAGCTGGGCTTAAACCAATGTGCTCACAGAGTGCCATACACAGCACCCGCCAAAACCTCTCAGCTATCAGGGCAAATCTTTGTATAGAATATGCTGGTAATTTTTTTATTGTTTTTCACATTAACTGTGGTGAGAGTGTGCACGTGGAGTGTTTGACACTGGACCTGTTGTATCCAGCTTGCAAAGACTGAAGTAAACACTCTCCAAAAAGGCAAATGTAATGTGAGAAATGAACAATGGGCTCGATGCTAAATATGATCTGTGATGTTTAAGTTTGGAACTTGGGAAAAACATCCAATATCTATGACACGCCTACTTATATTTTCTACATTCCAGTGTACTGAAAGTGCTGTGCACTACTTGCACTTTCACAGCCTTATTTCCAATTTGCAGTTCAAACCCATGACCCTTAAATTTGTGGAAGGCGTGCTCTGCATCCTAGGCCACAGCTGCTGGTGGTGGACACACTATAAGGTGAAATTTTCTAGTCCATGTAAAATGCAGTAGGTGCAGGCTGGAAGCTGCTGCATCAAGCCATGATGACATACTTTTCCAATGAAGTCTTGCAGTTGAGGATAGCTGCAGCTCAGCTCATGCAGGTCTGTACTGGTGACTGAAGAGAACCCTCTGTTTTAGATGTGTCTGTGTTCAGGATTCAGGTATCAGCCTAAATTTGCTGTTTGAGAAGGTTAGGTCAAGGAAGATCTCTTTTTTTGCATTCCGCTTGTTGTTCAGTGGGGTATATATTCTCCAGATCTCTTTCTGTCCATCACTTCTGCTTCCCCGTGCTGCTAAATTGACCTCTAGCATTACTCTTGACATAATCATATCTGACCATTGATCTTTCTACTTGTGTTCCTCCACTCTTAATCACTGGCTGCCTTAAATGTTATTGCAATTCTGTCTGCTTGCCTTTCAGAGCGTCAGTAGTGTTGAAAAAACCATCACCAACATAACCTCCATGATGTCCAGGGACACCACCTAAGGCATCCATCTACCATCCACTGGCCACCATCACCAGCATCTAGACTCTCCTGTCGTCACACTGACCTAACCCTAATGAAGACACTGCACATCAATGGAGTCCAATCTCATCATCTCTGTGTGGTTTAACTAGATACATTTTGTTTTCATATATTCCATTTGATCTCTTCATTTTCAACTGACTGCAATCAATGTTATATTACTGCAAATACAACCCAAACCTTTCCTACTGCTGCTGAGTGAAGTTACAGTGAATGCAATGTGTTTCTCACCAACTTTGCAGAGCATCATTAGTGGTTCAGATACCCAATTTTACCTACCCATTCCAGCTCCACTGATTGACGGCAGCATGAAAACCCCTTGGAAACATGTTTAAAGGTTAGAGAACTATACTTAAATCTTGAAGGCTGGTTGTTTAAAGGTAAAAGCTTTATTTCAGGTTTTTGCACCATCCAACCAGCAAATGAGAATGAGATTAACAGCATAATATGTTTTTGTATTTGTTGAATACTAGTATAACAGTAATGTTAAGTGCAGCAGCCAGTACTGGCAGCTAGTGCTCAATCTAACTGTGTCATGTTCTTTTATTCTGCCTTTTGACAAGGATCACACCAAATACAATGCAATACAATATAAATGTCTAAAATATGACCTAATATGACCACATATGTGCCTCTGCGCTGACAGATCACAAATCTGATTGCATCCATCTCAGTTTTCCCAGCCTACATACAAATCAGGGTTGAGTCAACCACCAGAAAAATAATAACTTCTGCATGTTAGCAGTTTAGTTTCATTGATTAACTGATATCAAATATATGGCTAAAAATCTAATCTAATCCAAACCCAACCTCACAGCATCTCACCCACAATGCTCTCTGACTCACTCTGATCTGATGTGATCAGGGATCACTTGAATACTGAAATAGCTCAGTTCACAGTACACAGTATACAAGTCATTGTTTGATTTTTATTTGTTGAGATAAAAGCCAGACCAAATGTGGTAAGAGGTCATTTAACTATTTCCCAGCTCTAAAGGCTGGGAAATAGATGCTTTGGAGATGCTTTGATGTGAAATAGATGCTTTGATGTGAAATTTTGGCCACAATAATTTTAGTGTGAAAATTCAAAACAGGTCAGCCATATGTCTAAGCCTATGCTGTGATACCTTGGTCTGAAAATAATTTCTATGTGCTTTGTTTTATGACAGCTTTGTTCACATTTGACATCTGGTCAGTAGGGACTGAAGGGAGAGTGCATGTTGTAGAAGGGGTTAGCTATTAATTTTTTCTGTTGACTCATATATATCCAGCAAATGAGACTGAAGAATCAGATTGAACTACTTCTCACAGTTCATGCCGAGATGCTGGGATGTTAATAGATTGCAGAACAACAGCAAGCTGTTGTAGATTTCTACATGAAACAAACATGCATGGAAAGAGGGAGATAGCAGAAGAAGAACTGGTATCCGTGCATTTCCATCCACAGAGAGAAAAGAGAGAAGGAGAAAGAGGGCACTGTGCTGTGCCTGCCACAAGCGCTCCTACTTCAGGCGGCTGTTGTCATGGTTACCTATCTCCACACATACTATATCTGTACATGCCCGTACCTAACATTCTGCAAGCATGCACAGGCAGACCAGTTTACCATACACTGTTTACATACCAAACTGAGAAAAGAAGCAGTAAAGGAAAGATGCAGTAATAAAGAAATATGAGTGGTATATGCTCCGATGATGGAGGGTCAGAGGAAAATAAAATCTGCCTGAATAAATCCACCCACTCATTCATCACCTCATCTTCTTACCTCCCATCCATCAGCCCCTGACCCCACAGAATCTGGGACCATCCCAAGCCATCAAACAGGAAACACACACACACACACACACACACACACACACACACTTTCTATCCAAAAAGTGTACACAGCTCTATATTTAACTAAGTGATGAGGAGCCTTGAGATGTGACAGCAGAGATGCAGCGTGACATTCAGAAGTCTTAGACCGACAGACAGAGATGGATTATTTCACAGAGAGGGAGGGAGGTGGAGGGCATCTCCAGTTCATGACTAATGCAATAAATAAACTAAGAAGAATATCCCTTTAGTTACAGACCAAGGCCGCAAGCTTCAAAAACACACATACACACAGAGCAGAAGCCACAGCATACCACCAAACTCGTACACAAATGCTACTCGACTCGACACATTTTCTTGTCCCACTTGCACCTACCAGGTCTCAGTACCTGGACAGAAACCCACTGTAACTGTGAAAAACATCAGATAAAATAGGAAACTGGATGATAGAGGAAAATTAAATGTCTTACCTGGTCAGGTGTACAGCAGTTGGACATGGAAATGAAAAGAGAAAGAACATCAGTTAGCTGATATATGCATGCACATAATACTGAATATGAAAAACATTTTTAAGCATGCAACATGGTGCAGTGATAATCCACCTGCTGAGAATGTTATCACCCGAGTCTATAGCCACTATCAGTCATTAGTCCTCCTTAACGAAAAGTTAAAGAGCACTAGATTATATTTATTTTAAATCCATTCTTGGGTTAAATAAAGATATGACTATTAATGATGATTACTTGATTTCATTACTACATTTTTTTTTTACAAAGCATGGGGGTAACATATAGTTAATTAAATGTTATCTGTTTTATTTTATGGATTTTATGTTTTGATATTTCTGTGACCCTAAATGTGATGTTCTATTTAGATTTTCTCTTTTCCAAACTCAGTAACAAATACTAGATTTCCCCCTGACTTCATTAATGAGTAAGACAGTCTTCTAGCTTGACCCAAGCTCTCTCAGCAGCACAGATTCTGAGAAGTAGAGCTTTGTCCTCCTCTTGTGGCCACAGATTAACATGACCCCTCCCTATTTATCCGTCATGCACATAATCCTTTGTAGCAGGGGCTCCCAAATATTTCAATACAACACCATGAAAAAGAATAAAACAGGTCATCCAAGACATCCATCTGACCCTATGTTCTGCCAGCACTGCAAGGGTGGAGGGAAAAACCTTTCAATTAATAAAATTGGTCTAAAAATGACACGCATAAATCTCTCTTTTACCATGGGAACATGTGGAATCCCATCAGGGTCCTCAAACAGTTCCTGGGCTCTAGTTTGGGAAGCACTAATTCAGCCATTTATTCATTAAACCCAGTAATTATTTAAATATAGTTTCAAAACCATTTGAGGTGAAGTGCTTTGGAAAACAGCATAGGGTGCCAATGAAGACATGAGGGGAAAGGATGTGAGGTTCACTCCAATGACCAGAACCAGCCAATCAAATCATGCAAGTACAAATTCCAGGTGGATTACTGTGTAACATGAATGCTGCATTACTACTGTTTATTTGATGGCTGTCACAAATGCAAAATTAGTTGTCACATGCTTTGGAACTTGTGGAATCCTCTCTGTGAGTACTACAAACCTCTGCACAATTTTTTTTTAGCATCTTAGAAGCAAAAAAAATGAATTCACCTTAAAGGAGACAACCGTTTGCACTAAATCACCTTATGACACTACTGATCGGTCTGCATGAGAAGTTGGAAATGAAGCTGAAATTATGAATCATCTCACTTATTCATGTAATTCTCAGTCTCAGACAATGCTAATGGACAACTTTAATCTATAAGTCTGATCTGCCAAAAGAAACACTAGGACAGACAATCAGTAATAACTGTGATATTAAGGTAAAATGAATGCATTTGTATTATTATTATTTAGGTTTAGAATAATAAGAGTGATGTACGGCTGACTCATGGCTCATTGTGATGATAATTCAGTGTGTAGAGTACTGTTCACTGCTGAAGAGTGACCTTTTTCATTCTCCCAGGAGCAGGACATTTCCTGAAGGCTTTCAATCAGTCAGTCAGAGCTGGTGTGTAGTTAAGACCCAGCTCACGGGCTGAAACTGCAACAGCACAGGGTGGCAACAGAGAGTGTGGGAGAGAAGTCTAAGCAACTACACCCTGAAGTACTCCCTGACCCCCCTTTTGCTGTCATATTTCTGACCTCTATAACAAGGTTGTTAGCGGAAGTACAACATTTCAACAAGTAATGGACCTATGTCAGACACTATAAAATGATGTGGCTATGCCCTGGGCCAGTGACCTCCTGGAATCTTTACTTTAGAATTCTTTTTATGCAGCTTTTATGGGTATGAATGGCCACATAAAAGTTGTGAGGACAGGTTTTTAGTTTTACTTCTTGTCAAACGTGAATGCATCAGATTTGGAAACCTTACAGTGACAAGACCACAGGAAGTTGATAAAGTATGTTAATTAGTGAGTTTTAATGGTGGAACTTTAGACAGGGCCAGGCTAAACACTCTCTGGGCATGAAAGCAAAAAATGTATTTCAAAAGTTGAATTACTCATTTAACTGCATTGAACATTTATTTAAAGTTGTACTTTAATGAAATGCCAACAGTGCTGAAGGGTAACTAATTGTAACTAATTACATTTACTCAAATATCATAATAAGCACAAACTTGAGGTATTTGTATTTTTGCTATTTCCGTTCATGCCATTCATGTAGCAGTAATAGTCCAAAAACTATATTATGGTGAGAGGGCCCATTTTACTGCAGAATTAATACTTTTACTTCGGATACTTTAAGTACATTTTCATGATAATACTTAAGATACTTAAATACAAACTGAATGAGGGACTTCTACTCATAGTGCAGCGTTTTAACAGCGTGCTATTGCTACTTTTACTTCTCATTACATACCAGTCTGTAACAAATGCTAAACAAATGCTAAATAAAAAGAGTAAAAGAGGTAAAACTCAACATAAATCAAGTTTCCATCCAAATTTAGCACACATTTTAGATGAATTTCCAGAGAATCTGCATAAGAACATGCAAATTCATAGGCAATTCCATCCAGTATTGTGAGGTATTGAGATGAAGAGCTGGTGCAACACTGCAACCACTGCAAGATGAAATCATTAAAAGCCCACTACTCAGATAGAGGAAAACCACAGAGAAAACATCATGGAAATCTGATATTTCTGTGTTTCATGAGAGAAGTTTTCAGTCACCTCATTGCTCCACATAGATTTAATGTTTTCCTTTGTTCTGTTTTTTTGTTTTTAAATCAATAAAACTTTTCCACTCAATTGAAAAGTGA
Source organism: Mastacembelus armatus (assembly GCF_900324485.2). Classification (NCBI taxonomy): domain Eukaryota; kingdom Metazoa; phylum Chordata; class Actinopteri; order Synbranchiformes; family Mastacembelidae; genus Mastacembelus; species Mastacembelus armatus. The sequence continues at coordinate 1,857,411 of NC_046655.1, read as the reverse complement.
GAATGTTTCTGACCAGAAAATAGAATGAAGGCCAAAAAGAAGATAAAAAGAAGTATTACAGGGCATTAGAGACGAAAAGCTGAAATAACCTTTCAAAAGCAGACACCACAACAAAGCAAGCACAAAGAAAGATAAAACAAACCGACAGATGAAAGAGGCATACTGAAATACAAGTTGCTGAAAAGATAGTTAGAAAGAATGACACAAGTAGCAGTGCACCAGCCAAGAAGCATTAACATGACTGGTGGAGGGGAAGGAAAAGGGGTAATGTGAGGAGGAGGCAGAAGATGGGATCTCCCTCCTCCTCTAAGTGTGCGAAGCACTGCAGTCAAGCGTACAGCCTTCATTATGGGCCATAATTAAAATAAGACAAGAGTGGAAAAGTGCCTAATACTACTTGGCTACGTCCCGGGAGAGCTCCAGGATCAAAGCCTGCCCAGATACACTCTGCGCACGCACTCAACACCGACAGCATCCACAGCAGCCCGCCACTCCGCCCAAGCTTCCCCTGATGGCTGTGATTAGTATGAGGAGGAGGAAAAGAAGCTGCAGAGAGGATGTGAAGTGGGGAGGGGGAGATATAAGAGAGGGAGCAAGAAGGAGGGTGTCTCACTGCTTTAACATGGAGAAAACAGAGATATTTTCTGCTGGGAGTTCAGACCCCTGAAACTCACTCTCACTTTTTCTTTCTGTAAAACTGCCTCCTCAGGAGTTAAACACATGGTATAAATTACAGTAGTTAGTTTCACATGAAAGTTTGGAAAAGATTTTATATGGAGAGTGTTATTATTCCAACAGTAACATGATTTTCAAACTACAGTAGCGCCATGAAAAATAAAATAAGCGTTTGTATGTTCCATTTCAGGAATTAACCTGGTCTGTGATTATGCCTGCAAATATGCAGTGTTTGACAGCTCTGCTGAATTTTTCAACCAAACATGAGATACAGAGGCAGTTTCTGAGAATTTGCATTCCAAACTAATAAAAAATAAATAAGATACTATAATAATATGATATATATATCCTTTATTGTTGTTTCTTGTTATTATTATTGTTATTATATATAATATAATAATAATAAAATGTCTAGTGTTAAACCTTAATAGGGTATGTGGAAATAAATGTTATTTTAGTTTAGTTAGCTTAGTCAGTCTTTGGCTGAATTCCACTTGTGCTGTGAGACTGAGCCAAAACAGTGAAGTTGTAGCTCTGCAGTACTGAGAAGAACTGCAGGGTTGGTGATAAATATCCATGGGATCAACATTACAAGGGACTCCTTTTCATGCCTTAGTATAACTATTGGATTCATTGTTTTTTTAAAAAACTAGCAGAGCTTTTATGCATTTAGTAATATTTAAGTCAAACAATACAGCATAATGCTCATTAGGAGGATGTGCCTTAAAATAACATCCGCATAAAACATGCACACTGGACTGACTGCAAACCACACAGCTGTATTATAACACATTTAACATTCTGCATTCTGTGAATTAAAAGGTCATCAAGGTCAAGATATTTTCACACCACAAATTTATATCTCAAAACTTTCCACAGCCACAGTTGATGATCTGTGATCTGTGAGCTTCCTGTACCACCCACTCCTCATAGTTCCATAGAGCATTGGTCTTTTCTAGAGCAAAGTAGTATTTATAAAATTCTGTAAATAGATTCATGGGTAGTCAAAAAGACTCATTTCATCAGGCTATCACACATTTTAAACAGAACCTCTTGCATTAATGTTGAAGTCGAAAAGCAGAGAATGTAAGTTCGTGTTAGGACAGCTAGAAGAAACTAATGTGTATGTCAGCAGGGATCAGGGTCAGTGTTTACATTCTGCATGAAAACATAATTCGAGTTACAATGCCGAATAGAAAAGGCATGCAAATAAGACTTAAGTTGCAATAGGCCTTGAATAACTTTAAACTTTAAAACAAATTATATTCATATTAAACAATCCAGCTCTACAGCAGGAACACTCTTTGTTAAAGTAATTTCTCTTAGTTTGACTGCTGCTCCTTGGCACTGCACTCGACAAATGCCTACAGTTTCATTACATCTGGGGAATAAAGTGGCTGATGTTTTAACATGTGCATATATACCTAATAAATGTTTGGGCCTGAGTATGACAAAGACAATGACACTGTTCTGTTATATAGTTTTTCCCCAGAACAGCTCCTGAGGGCAAGCAGAGCAGAAGGATCAGCAAATGAGATGGCTTCACACATCCATCAGCAGCCACATCGGCTAAATGAGAACAGATCTGTTCATCAGTTAATATTACACTAAATATTATGCATAATCCCAGGGAGCCTTTGATGCTGATTGAAAGAGTTCTCATCTTAGAAACAATTTTGGTATTTTAGAAAGAAGATATAAAAGCATAGGTTAAAAGTTTCAGGTTAGAAACTGTCACTATTCAGACTTGTCAAAACAGGTCTGGTGCCCATGTGAACACTGAAACGGGAGAGTGTGTTTAAGGCAGTTTTAATGTCACTGTACCATTAGTGAATCTCTCAGCATGCCACATTGATTTGGAATGATTTGGGGCCAAATCACACTTTAACACCTTTACATCAACTTTGAGAACTCCTGAGACATAACTGTACATGGTAACACTCAAAGGAGATTACTTTAAGGGACCTGAACAATCTAACATAGAATGTTTCCATAAATCATTCATGAAGTAGTACCATGCTCATGGCTTACCTAAGATAATGATTCAAAGCACGTCCGCCAGATTTTTGTTAGATTGATTAGTTAAATTTGTGTTTTAAAGAGGGTCCTGAGGGTACATGGGCTGCTGAAGCACAGGGCATATCTCATTCAATTACCCACAGACAAAGTTTTCCCCACAGTTCTTAATTAGGTTCAGTAAATATCTCATCTGCTGTATCGGGCTTGGCAGGACCTCTGGTCATTCCTTCAGTGAAACAACCAGGGAAACTTATGCCCGTGACACACCAAGCTGTCAAATATCGGCCAGGGTCAGTAAGCATCTGTCACCCTGGCCTTTGTGGTGTGTCACCCACCATTGAGACTACTCTGTCCATCTGCATCTTTTCTGTAGCCTAGTAAAATGGTGTAATAGCCATGATTTTGACACATTTATTGTAATATATTCTTTTTGGCCAAGACAAAGGCAATATTTGTCACAGCTAGTTCTATGCTGTCAGCTTGGTGTTTCTCTGCCCTTAAACTCTTACCACTCTTCTGTGTAATAATGGGCAATAATATTTTAGCTTCCCTGAGCTGCAGCTGTCTCCTAGCCATGGCTGCCTACTGGCCGGTTTACTGACCATTGAACATACTAATCTTGTCCTTAATAGTATGAACTTTATCTTTAACTAATTTAACTTTATCTTTTTGTCAATACCATGTTTCAAGTTTCATTAGCTTTTGCATGCGATTCAAATGAAAGCTTGTTGTAAGACTAAATGACAAACTAGAAATCTGTGGATCCGAGTTTAAACAAGGCTCACTTGTGTTTACAACCAGAACACCAGTAGAAAGCCATGTCTGCTGGAGTCTGTGGTACAATACTTAAGCCTGAAAACATTAACATTCTGTGCATCTGTATAATGTAGTGTGTGGGACTAAAAATGTAAAAAAAACAATGCAGAGATTCGGAAGACATGTATCTGTGTTGTTATGTAAGGATCACCTATTTATACTTTAGGAAAATCCAAAAGGAAGAATGAAGAAGGAAGACTGAAGTGAGGAGGGGAGGGTTTGCAGCATAACGTCATTAGACATTTCACAGAGTCTTTAGTAAAATAAAGGACACTTAAATATTTAAAAAAAGCCAAACCTCACTAAATTACTATTGCATTATTGCTCCATTTTAATGTGGTTTTAATGGAAACTAATGACACACCAGATAAAAAGGTGTAAATATGTTACACAGCATGTGAGGGATCTGATTTGTTGATGTTTGTGACAATTACAAGTTTCATATTAGTAAAACACTTAAAATCACAGCATGAAAAGAAAAAAAAGTGCATCCAGAACCAAATCCAGGGATGGATTTACATATCTTATAATGTCAATAGCTATCACACTGCTAGATAGGGATTAGCAGTTAAAACTTCCATGGATGGATAAAAAGTACTGAGGTGCACCTTATGCTGCAAATTGCATACATTTTTGGCTCGTACAGAACATGTGCTGTGGCACAAATGACCCTTAGGATCAGGACATCTCTAAGTAGGATTTACGGTTCAACATCAGGCCAAGAGCTTCACTCAAACGAGAAAACTTTTATACGTCGTTCAGCTGTGCCATAATCATAATATGCATTTCCAATGCACTGAGAGTAGGCGATAATGGCGCTGACCTGTGACATTGTGGGCTTTCTTTGGTGCAGAACCAAACTGTGATGGTCTCCTCTCTCAACCAAGCTATGCTCTCACTATGAGGTGACTGGTTGAACATGTGTGGTCATGCTTAACGTACAGCATAGTGTGGGTACCCAACTTCATGGAAATTCAACACTGCACATCAAAGAAATGGCCTGTGTCCGCTGGCAGCAGCAATTTAAAACGCGGTTGCCGTTACAACATTGCAGTCTGCCTTGGATGTAAGGTCAATGTGCTTCATCGGGATTCACTTCATGTTCATGGAAGACCATACTGAATGAATTATACTGCACGTTGACAGTCAAATAATAATATAAGTGCCAGTGAGGAAAATCTTTCTGGATGAATATAAACTGCAATGAAGTTATTCAGCACCAGGTAGGAGAATACCTGCCAAGAACTACAAGGAGAAAAGTGCAGCCGTAGATGTAGTAAGGAGCAGATAATAATAATAATACTTTTATTTATAAGGCACTTTAAGAACAGCAAGAGCTGACACAAAGTGCCGTACACCAAAACAAACAGAAAAACAAATATACATAAAACAAGAATAAATAAAAATTATCAGTAAAAGGAGCAGACAAGAGTCCAGGATCCCAGCCTGAGTAGGTTACCATAACCTCTCAACATAAATATACTCAAAGGGTTATCCATTCAGGACAGCACCTGCTTACTTGAATGGCTACACATCTTTATGGATAGAACACGGATGAAACAGAACAGAATGCACAGAGGACTGTAGTACAACAGCTCTGGTCAATGTCAGACACACAGCCAGAATGAACATACGGCCACTAGCCCGTGCCTGCAGAAAATGGCTCCAGTTGCTGAATTACTTTACACTTTACAGTGTCTAATGCGAGTGTGATGTCTAGTGTTAATGTCTGTGATTTCTACTGCTGCTTTTTGCACATTCAAGTGAGGTCTGACACCAATCTATTGGAGGTTATTTAGTCTACTGAGTAATGGACATGCAAACTATTGGGGAACTGCCTCTGACCCCTGCCTCCACACTGCTGCCTGCTGGTAATCATCATCATCAGAGCTGACACTGTTACAGTTTACTCTGGCTAGGCACTTCAGCATTTGTGACCCACATTGTTCTGCAGTTTCTAACAATATACCTGTTCTTAATCACAATGTGCGGTCTATCATATCTGCTTGAACTACCAAAGGGTTGACAAATATTTCAAAACTAAATTCCAGTGTCGGGAACTGAGGCACCACTCAAACTTATATTCCGCGGGGCGGTGTGAGGGCACTGACGGCAGTAAATTTTAGTCCCATCTCTTCTGTTTGATTTAGTTTGTGTAGGCCAAGCCAAAGATCCTGTGGAATTATATTTTTTGTCACAGTTATGAGCATTATGGGTTATTTTGCACCAGAAAAACATTTCATGCAGGCAAACAAATTATATGCAAAAATTACCTTGACTTTTCAATTAGCTTCTTGAGTAGGTTGACATTTTTTTAGTTCAATATTAAATAAATATTAAATAAGCCATAAAATTCTAAATAATATGTGTTTCTAAACACATTATGCTCTAGTCCTTATGACTTTGGTACCTCCAAAAATTAATGACATTTCTCCTTAGCTTCTTCTCTACTTAGTATTTAGTGCTCAATAGCATGCTAACATGCTAAACTAAGGGGGTGAATATGATAAACATTGTACATGCTAAACAGCAGTATGTTAGCATTATCATATTAGTGTGCTGGCATTAGCATGTAGCTCAAAATACTGCTGTACCTGATAGTAGCAGTGGTAACACGTTTTAAATGTGTTAAATCTTTTCTATTCATCTCCACTGTTTTATAGTAGAGGGGCAAATAACATATGCATCAAAACCTGAAAACAAACAAAAAGGCAACACTAATAATGTGTGCAAAAAAAAACTGGTCGCCCACAGAGGACTGCTGCACAAACAATGTTGGTCCTTGTGTATCCTATAACTTAGAGCCTATATGCTGCATATCATAGATTTTTCTAAAAACTCTCCACTCTTGCTTTGTCTTCTCTGCACATACTGACAGCAGAGTGTCCTTTTGGATAGTGTCTCCTCAGAAGAGAAGGTTGTGAATGATATATGAACTAAAAGGCATCTCATCTGTCACTGCTCCAATCTCACTGGCCTCAGCAGAGGCTTCACAGCTCAGGCCCACAGAGTGTCATCACTACAAGAACAAAAGGTGATCCAAAAAAAAAAAATCTCCACCTATCTAAACTAACTCTTAGATGTAATGTTTACTTTAGAGCTGAAAAATTATTTATATACTACTCATTTCTGACATGAGAAAGCACAGTATTTGTATCAGATTGAATTCTGTCATTCTCGTTTTAACAGGAGCTTTTTTACTTGGATGTAATGTGGAGTTTAGGGTTACAATGATTACACGATCACACAAAGGGTGACATGTTGCAAAAAGAGCAGGTTCATGCTTTTGACAAGCAGTTTAATATTTCATCACAGCATGCAGATGAAGCGGAAGAGATTCCTTCTTTGTTGTGGTGAAAGGCTTTGGAGTTGGGAGGCTGTGCAGAGCTGAAATATTCATACCTCTGCTGGAGTGTTACTGGGACTTCCATTGAGGTGACACTAAAATGTGTGTGGCAGAGGAAGGGGGAGGGAGAAGTTGGGGTTTATTCAACTGTCAATCGCAAAAGGTGCATTTTTGAAACCCTGCAGAGAGAAAGTGTGAATTAACACTGTTCCTATTAGACTAATGAAAAAATGAACAACCATTTCCAGACACACTCCATTTGTTTTTCACTTAATAAAGTCAGACAAAGTTCAGCAGCACCACACATATAGAATATAGGTTCCATCCTGGGAAAAACTCGCCAGAGGAGGTTTGATCCTACACAACATTATCTTTTTCTGATGACCAACGGCTAATGTTGCCTATGTAGTGGAAGGTCCCCTCAGAGCAGACAATGAACCAGCGCATCCCCCAGAAGAATGATGGTCAACAACACAGACATTAGTGTCTGTGTTGTTGACCATCATTCTTCAGGGCTTGACTCAGAGTGCCCTGACACCACTGTTACAGATATGGATCCCCTTTTTCTTGCCAGGCCAATACATCATTGACTGAGGTACCTTTAAAACCCTCACAGAAATAAGAAACAACAATAAAGGAGTGGAGAGCCAAAGGGGTCCACCCTAAACCATCTTCTCAGAAAACTCTCTTCCCACTAACTCTATCAACATCCAGGCAATTTGCTTAAACCCTGGTGCTTTGCTGATTGATAACTTTAATTCATATTCCACATATAGGCTGTTGTGCTATTGATCAGACTAGCTGCTTCTCAGAAAAAACGCAATTTCAGCTGTCTATGAAATACACCCTTCTACTCACTGAGTCACTCACAGCCTTGTATTTTCATTCCCAAAGTCATTCTGCACCAACTATTATCAGTACAACCGCAATGAATTAAAAGTATACTTGAAAGTAACAAGTCTTATGTTGAACACTTCAATCTGGACACTGCAAATAATAGTTTGTTGTCAGTTTAGAATGTCCCTCTTCTACCTTTCATGATCCATATATGGTCTGCCTGTTCAAATGATCTATCTCCAAGACAAATGAGCAGACTCAATGCTATGGGGAAGACGAGCTAGTAAGAGTTAACATATTTTTGTCAAATATGTGATGTAATTTTTGAGAAGTGTAAAAAAAAAACAAAAAAACATCTCAACAATGTCCGTATTTGAGTTCTAGAAGCAGAAGAAAGATACGGGGAATTAGGGGTGGTATTAAGCTCAGTCAAGAAATGTGTGATAGAAGTAGAATTATAATTTTTAACATAATTCTGAAGAATAAAACCACAGTGTAGTCAGCAGTAGGGCGGTAGCACTTCAGCATACACAAAAGTACACACAGTTTTAAAGTGGATTATAAATTGGAGCGTGTGCCAATGACACAACTACTCAAAAAAATGGAATAGAATTTCTGTAGGAAATCATGTTGTTGGTTTTTTAACTGTTACTTAGCACAATGGCAATAAAATTTATTTTAAAATTAGTTTCATGAAATACAAATAAATAGCAAAAAAGGTTGAAAAGGAAGCTGTGACACACAGGATGAATCAGCTCCAGTATCTGATGTCCCCCATGTAAACAGGCACAATACTGCATAACAGCCATCCAGTCTGATGCGTGTAGAGGTGTGTGTGTTAGACTCTTCTGTTGGCACCCTGGTGTCATATGATTTATTGAAGTTAAAGACAGTGGGCAGTCATGCATAATGTAACCACACTCTGATGCTGCACATTTCTAATCAGAGGCTGCAGATTCATCAACATATGTGTCCTGCTGCCTTCAGATGCTGCAGGGATTTAATGATCTGAAGAAGCAGCTCATTAAGAATTACTGTTGTAAATGCATGTAAATACTGACCAATTTACTGATGTTCTTACTTTAACTGCAGTCAACAATATTTTTTTCATTATTGAGATGCATTTACTGGCAAGACAGTTTAGATTAGATTTTAAGCAGTATTCCTGTGTATTTGTTCAAAGTATTTAATTTGCTCTTATGGATAAGCTCAAGAAAGGGGGAGCAGATTGATGTTGCTCAGAGCATTGTGCTTGCCATGAAATAAAGGCAAAACCAAGCAAATAAACCTATAGTTAAAATATTCTAGAAGACAGGCTAAAGTTCAGAAGTGTTAAATGTTATCCACACACAAGCAGTGGTACAGGAAGTTTGCTGAAATAATGTGAACTTAAGGAGAATCTAACAGATCAAATGGTAAGCTCTGCATAGTTACAAATCTGACTAGATGTTCTGTGCCGGCTGTTAATACAAACTAGTTTTTAATATGTAGTGCCACAGACATGAACTGCTGTAGTCAGCGGTTTCTTTTAAATGAAATCCATCCTGCTAGTATGGCTCAGTAATGTGAATTGCTTTAGTGCAGTTGCTTTGTCTTTATTTTACAGATTCTGATTCTGTTGCCAAAAGTAATCACTAACAGTGTCAGCAGTCCTGATAGGGTTCACTGCGCCAAGCAGTCAACTAATCATCATCACTAATGTCATCTCTTCCTCATATGTATTATACAGAAGCTACTTGTCTTTTATGTTGTGTCGGTTGAAATATGGTGGAGATGAAGAGTCAGTCCTAGTCCAAATGTTCCTGCCACAACACATCCATACTCACATGCTCTCCACAACAATACCAACTGTCCTCCTGTTATCTTTACAAATGCAGACTTTGACTTCGCTAATAATTTATTTTTTTGAGAAGGACAGTTAAAGCGAGGGGCCAAAAAAGTTGTGAAGATGTACAGTACCTCGAGAGACAGAGTGTGATGTGAAATGCCACACTGGCTGACTGATTATTGAAGTCAAGTGGATTCATTACAACCACAGAAGACACAGAGCAGCACATTGGACCATTTCTGTCACATATCATAGTGAAAAGTCACTGCATGGTTCAAGAGTTGGGATAGAGCTGCCAGGCATCCTGTCATTGCAAATTGAAAGGTTAGAAAGATGTAGAAATAAACCACAATGTGACTTAATACCTTATCTTGAAAAAATGAAATGACTAAATGGTAAAGGACTCTGCTTTCAGAAGAAGCAGAATGAGTTTGGTAGCAACATTTGGTCAGAGGGAGGAGAATTGGAACATGTTGCTGGTTTAAAATGAGGTTTAGTTCTGCAGATTGACTCTTCCATGTGAGCTTAAGAGAGGTGACTGCACATGCTGCTCTGCAGAACCAGCAACTCACTGTTTATTTGCAGTTAAAAGCTCCATCCTTTTCCTCTGTGAACCAAGGAGTTGTGCACAGACATTCTTCCAAAATAGAGAATGAAGTTCTGTGAGTGTGAAAGTGTGTTTGCAACATACCTAACAATCACTGCCAGCGTGGCAGACACAGTGAAGTGAGAGGTCAGAGAAGAGGAAGAGGTGTGAGAATGCATGACTGAGGTACAATGTGATGATTAATAAATGCATTAAAAAAATCAAAGCCTGCAGGTTTTCTGCAACACTTTTGTAAAAATAAAAAAAATGGTTACTGAGACATAGTAAAAGGCTTGTGAAACTTGAATCATTATCAATGCAGAAATAAAGACGTTCCACCAGACAACCTGCACCTGGGATGGACTGATAAACACTCCCATTCCACCAGCTGCATCATTCAAAGGACCCAGCCAGATTGGTGTGGCCTTTATGGGCTGAGAAAATCAAATCAAGTCTGACAACAACAAAAACTAACACTTTATTTGACTCTGCATCTTGTAAAGTCAGATATTGAATCAAACAGCAAAAATTGTGGTAAAGATTGATTATATATTATATATATATATATATATAGCTTATAGATTATATATTATAGCTTAATTAGTGAACTGACAGCGATGCAGAATAAGATCTGCACTGGATCATTTCATATCTGATGGATAGTATAGTATATGGGAGTTTAACTTTAGTATCTTGTTTCCTGCTGCTTCAATTTTGGCCAGTTCCCTGTTTGTATTATATAACGGTGCAAAAGGATGCTGTATGGTGTTGTACCTTCTGCACAGTGTTAATTTGTTGATTTTTGCTGCTGTTTCCTCTGTTAAAAGGGTACAATTCCAAGGGCCCAAAACTAACAGTGGCCCATAAAGCCTACAACATATTCAACATAATGAAAGGGGCTTAGAATTATACTATCACGTGACCCATTTGTCAGCTAAATGCCCTAACAAAGATCTATTTGTTCTGTCCTGGTTTGTGCTTCCATGCTTAATAAATGAAACCAATCCATATTAAACCAATCCAATTCACCAGATGCCTTAGTGAGTGAACTGGGTATTGGCCACATGCACTACTTAATACTAAACCTTTTCAATGTCACCACTGAGCTCACACACTGTTTGTTTAGCATTATAGTCATTATTTTGTTGTGAAACTACATGTATTTGCAGCTTTACCTTTACAAGCGAATGCTGTCAGTATGTTCCACAGGATGTGAACTATATTCCATGCCATTATTTGGCGTGTTTTGATTAATTCAGTACAAATCTACCATAAACATGTGTCCTTGGAGACACATCTAGCAAGCTACGTTTTGAAGGTGAACCTGCTGTTTAATGCGCATCAGGCAGTCCCTGAACACAAAGGAAATACTGAACTAGTATTGAACTAGTACTACTGAACTACTTTAAGAGAGGCCAAGTATGACGCTCCCTGCATAGACCTTTGCTGGGTGGTTTGTCCTTCCTCAGCAAGTAAAAAAGGTGAAAGAGCAAGTACACAACCACATGCACACATGCAAACGCAAATGACAGCACACACATGCATGCACACGGGCACACACACACTTCTACCTTTGTGAGGACACTCATCTCATTGACATAATGCATTCCCAAGATCCTTAATCCATCCATCCATTTTCTACACCCGCTTATTCCACAGGGATCTGCTGGAGCCTATCCCAGCTCTCTTTCAGGTGAAAGGCAGGGGTACACCCTGGACAGGTCACCAGTCCATCGCAGGGCCACATATAGACACACAAAGACAAACAACCACACACAACCACACACATACTCACTCCTATGGGCAATTTAGAGTTACCAATCAACCTAACAGAGGTGTCAGGCTAACCTACCTCCTACTGTGGGAGGAAACCGAAGTACCCCCACACAAGCACGGAGAACATGCAAACTCCACAGAGAAAGGCTGGGTTGCAAACCCACGACCTTCTTTGCTGTGAGGCAACAGTGCTAACCACTCCACCACCATGCTGCCTACCCATAATCATCACGACTTAATGCCTAACCCCTACCCTTACCCTAACCAAACCTAATTCTAACTTTAACCCTAAAACCAAGTCTGAATCCTCACTCAAAGGTGAATACCAGCCAAAACATCCTCACTCATAAAATGCTGCCACTGTGTTAAAATTATGATCAAAATGGTATATTATAATAGTATAATGGTACAGTGGGTACGGAAAGTATTCAGACCCCTTTAAATTTTTCACTCTTTGTGTCATTGCAGCCATTTGCCAAAATCAAAAAAGTTCATTTTATTTCTCATTAATGTACACTCAGCACCCCATCTTGACAGAAAAAAAACAGAAATGTAGAAATTTTTGCAAATTTATTAAAAAAGAAAAACTGAAATATCACATGGTCATAAGTATTCAGACCCTGTGCTCAGTATTGAGTAGAAGCACCCTTTTGAGCTAGTACAGCCATGAGTCTTCTTGGGAATGATGCAACAAGTTTTTCACACCTGGATTTGGGGATCCTCTGCCATTCTTCCTTGCAGATCCATCACAGATGGTGAACGTTGGTGGACAGCCATTTTCAGGTCTCTCCAGAGATGCTCAATTGGGTTTAGGTCAGGGCTCTGGCTGGGCCAGTCAAGAACAGTCACAGAGTTGTTCCGAAGCCACTCCTTTGTTATTTTAGCTGTGTGCTTAGGGTCATTGTCCTGTTGAAAGGTGAAGCTTCGGCCCAGTCTGAGGTCCTGAGGACTCTGGAAGAGGTTTTCTTCCAGGATATCTCTGTACTTGGCCTCATTCATCTTTCCTTCAATTGCAACCAGTCGTCCTGTCCCTGCAGCTGAAAAACACCCCCACAACATGATGCTCCCACCACCATGTTTCACTGTAGGGATTGTATTGGGCAGGTGATGAGCAGTGCCTGGTTTTCTCCACACATACCGCTTAGAATTAACACCAAAAAGTTCAATCTTGGTCTCATCAGACCAGAGAATCTTATTTCTCATAGTCTGGGAGTCCTTCATGTGTTTTTTGGCAAACTCTATGCGGGCTTTCATGTGTCTTGCACTGAGTAGAGGCTTCCATCGGGCCACTCTGCCATAATGCCCCGACTGGTGGAGGGCTGCAGTGATAGTTGACTTTGTGGAACTTTCTCCCATCTCCCTACTGCATCTCTGGAGCTCAGCCACAGTGATCTTTGGGTTCTTCTTTACCTCTCTCACCAAGGCTCTTCTCCCACGATTGCTCAGTTTGGCTGGACGACCAGGTCTAGGAAGAGTTCTGGTCGTCCCGAACTTTTCAATTTGAGGATTATGGAGGCCACTGTGCTCTTAGGAACCTTGAGTGCTGCAGAAATTCTTTTGTAACTTTGGCCAGATCTGTGCCTTGCCACAATTCTGTCTCTGAGCTCCTTGGGCAGTTCCTTCGACCTCATGATTCTCATTTGCTCTGACATGCACTGTGAGCTGTAAGGTCTTATATAGACAGGTGTGTGCCTTTCCTAATCAAGTCTAATCAGTTTAATTAAACACAGCTGGACTCCAATGAAGGAGCAGAACCATCTCAAGGAGGATCAGAAGAAATGGACAGCATGTGAGTTAAATATGAGTGTCACTGCAAAGGGTCTGAATACTTATGACCATGTGATATTTCAGTTTTTATTTTTTAATAAATTTGCAAAAATTTCTACATTTCAGTTTTTTTCTGTCAAGATGGGGTGCTGAGTGTACATTAATGAGAAATAAAATGAACTTTTTTGATTTTGGCAAATGGCTGCAATGACACAAAGAGTGAAAAATTTAAAGGAGTCTGAATACTTTCCGTACCCACTGTATATTATACAGTATAAGTAGCCTATTCAAACAGAAACACAAGGGCAACCAAATCATGCCAACAGTAATCTTCCTGTTATGTTATATACTGTTGACTGTATATGCTATTTCAGATTTTTGATATTTTCAAGTCTTGTTAAACTGCATCTGTCAGCAACCCCCAAGTTCACAAAACAACTCTTTTATCACTCGACTTCCAAAGATGGAACTGTGTTCCCAGATTTAGCTTTCCCATGAAAAAAGCTCCTCACCGAGCCCCTGCTCCCACTCCACAGGCTCCTCCAGTTAATCTAATCTATGAGAGAAACAAACAGTATCTGTGGCAGACTGGCTCAGTAGGTTCTCGGACATTTCTGCAGTCCCACAGCATTTGTGTCCCAATTTCTCTGCATCCAAGCTGTTATTTTTCTACTATATTCTATTGTTATCCATTTCTTCTATGTACTGTTTTTTGTTCTCTGCCTTATCTTCCCTTCATGGTTCATATATTTCTGTTTATTATTTGTATAAATTAATTTTATTATTTTATCATTCCCTTAACATGATTACAGATGGACTGTTCTTGGGCTGTACCTCCATGTTTGTGTTTTCAGATTAGTCATGATCATGTTTTGGTTGAGAACATTAATGTTGAGTCAGTGTGTAATTTTGCCAAAACAATGTCAGACAGACTCCGTAGTTTTCTCTGGACCCCTCCCCAGTCTGACCAGTGATGACATGTTTAGCCGAATGTCGTTGTTCTGTCACTGGCTGTCTAGGTGGTGTCCAGCAAACGATGTGGGCTTCATAGGCAATTGGGCCACTTTCTGGGGAAAACCTGGACTGGTAGCGAGGGACGGCATCCATCCCACTTTGGATGGTGCAGCTCTCATCTCTAGAAATTTGCAGAGTTTAAGAACCGACCTAAAGTTTGACAATCCAGAGTGGGGACCAGGACGCAGAGACTCAGTCTAAAACGCCTCTCTGCAGTTTCCTTAGAGCCGTCACCCCCCTCAAACCACATAGAGAGTGTGTCTGCCCCTCGAACATATAAATCACATAAATCAGAAGTTAACACAAGAGGAGTTATTCACAAAAACCTAATAAAAATTAAGACCACTCCTCTTATTGAACAGAAAAACAGAACAGTCAGATGTGGACTATTAAATATTAGGTATCTTTTGTCTAAATATCTGTTAGTAAATGATTTGATAACTGATCACCAAATTGACTTACTCTGCCTTACTGAAACCTGGCTGCAGCCTCACTCTTAGTCTCTCACATCCAAACTAGAAAACACAAAAAACAGTTCTGCTTGTCATTGTGTACCATCCACCTGTCCCTTACTCAGAGTTTTTAACTGAATTTCCAGACTTCCTGTCTGACTTAGTGCTTAGTTCAGATAAGCTGCCTCAATCCCACTCCCTACCAAATTGATCATATTATTGACAGTGCTGTATCCTCACTGCGTGAAACGCTTGATACTGTAGCCCCTCTGAAAAAGAAAGTAAATCAGAGGAGATTAGCCCCATGGTATAATTTACGTATTCGTACCTTAAAGCAGGCATCACAAAGGTTGGAAAGGAAGTGGCGTTCCACAAGTTTGGAAGAATTTTTCTAGCCTGGAAAAACAGTCTATTAACATATAAAAAAAGCTCTCTGTAAAGCCAGAACTGCATACTATTCATCACTAATAGAGGAAAATTAGAACAATCCCAGGTTTCTTTTCAGCACTGTAGCCAGGCTGACAAAAGGTCACAGCTCTGTTGAGCCCAGTGTTCCCTTAGCCCTCAGCAGTGATGAATTTATGAGTTTCTTTACAAATAAAATCACAACTATTAAACATAAAATTCATCAGATGCTTGCTATAGCTGCCATAAATTAGTCTTCTACTACAGTAGCTCTTGAATCATCTGTAAGACCTCACTTATGTTTAGACTGCTTCTCTCCCATAGATCTCTCTGAATTCACATCAGTAGTTGCTTCATCGAAATCATCAACGTGTCTCTTAGATCCCATCCCGACTAGACGTCTTAAAGACACCCTGCCATTAATGAACTCATCGTCACTAGACTTGGTAAATTTATCTCTAGTATCAGGCTACGTACCCACAGGCCTTTTAGACTGCAGTAATCAAACCCCTACTCAAAAAGCCTAGTCTTGATCCAGGAGTCTTGACTAATTATGGACTAATATCCAACCTACCATTTATTTCTAAAATCCTTGAAAAAGCTGTTGCTAAGCAGCTATCAGACCACGTACATAGAAATGAACTATTTGAATATTTTCAATCAGGATTTAGAGCACATCATAGTACAGAAACAGCACTGTTACAAGTCACCAACAATCTTCTCTTAGCCTCAGATAATGGACTCGTTTCTATACTTGTCCTACTAGACCTTAGTGCTGCATTCAACACTATTGACCACAGCATCTTATTACAGAGACTGGAGGATGTGACTTGTATCAGAGGAACAGCAATAAAATGGTTACAATCCTATTTATCGGACTGATTCCAATTTGTTCATGTCCATGATGAACCGTCCACGTGCACAAAAGTTAGTTATGGAGTTCCTCAAGGTTCTGTGCTAGGACCAATTCTGTTCACCTTGTACATGCTTCCTTTAGGCAATGTTATTAGGAAGTACTCTATTAATTACCACTGCTGTGCAGATGACACTATGAAGCCTGATGAAGCCTGATATCACAAACCAGTTAACCAGATTTCAAGTATGTCTAAGTGACATAAAGGTCTGAATGACCACACATAAAACAAATCTCTAGAACTGCCTTCGTTCACTTGCGCAACATTGCCAAAATTAGGAGCATCCTGTCTCAAAATGATGCAGAAAAACTAGTCCATGCATTTATTACCTCAAGGCTAGATTACTGTAACTCATCACTCAACTATCTGAATGTCCCAGTATCTCCATAAAAAGCCTCCAGTTAATCCAAAATGCTGCAGCCAGAGTCCTGACAAGAACTAGCAAGAGAGATCATATTTCTCCTATATTAGCTTCTCTTCATTGGTTCCCTGTAAAATACAGAATAGAATTTAAAATCCTTCTTCTCACATACAAATCCCTTCACGATCAAACTCCTTCCCATCTTAAAGACCTCATAGTACCATATTATCCCAATAGAGCACTTCGCTCTCAGAGTGTAGGTCTACTTGTGGTTCCCAGAGTTTCCAAAAGCAGAATGGGAGGCAGAGCCTTTTGCTATCAAGCTCCTCTTCTGTGGAGCCAGCTCCCAGTCTGGGTTCAGGAGGCAGACACTCTCTGTACTTTTAAGGCTATACTTAAAACCTTCCTCTTTGACAAAGCGTATAGTTAGGGCTGGCTTCAGGTAACCCTGAACCATCCCTTAGTTATGCTGCTATAGGCCTAGACTGCCCGAGGACCATTGGTGCACTGAGCTCCCCTCCCCCTCTTCTCCCTTCCCCTCCCCTCCCTTCCCCTCTCCTCCTGTCCTCCCACCTGACATGTATATTCCACCATTGAATGTCACTAACTTTGTGCTCTCTCTGTCCCCTAGTTTGTCCTCTCTCTCTCTATCTCTGTCCTCTCTCTCCCTCTCTGTACCTTGTGCAGGTGTCCCTGGTCCTGGAGCTGTATATTGCTGATGTGCAGTTACTGGCACCACCAGGTCTATTTGTTGTTTATTGTTGCTGTTCTTTTCTCTCTGCTCTATCCACTCATTCCAACCGGTCGAGGCAGATGGCCGCCCAAACTGAGCCTGGTTTTGCTGGAGGTTTTTTCTTTTGTTAAAGGGAGTTTTTCCTCTCCACTGTTGCCAAGTGCTTGCTCATAAGGGATTTGTTGAGTTTTTTTGTTTTTTGTAAAGTTCCTTGAGATGATTGTATTGTGATTTGGCGCTATACAAATAAATTGAATTGAATTGAATTGAACATTTTTAAATTTACTTTCTAATCTCATGCAAAGCTGTCAAAGCCAACTCTCTAAACACATTCTGATTTTTATAGTTTGATACATGAAAAAATACTATTAAAATTATGCACTGCATTTCATTAACAAATCAAGCAAAGCCTGCAAGTTATTTCAGGCAGTCAGTTCAAGTCTGTTGCTACCCTCGTATGGCATAGTCTCTTCACTGCAACAAAATCATCACTCCTGACTCTGTGCTTGCTGAGTTTGGCATTTCCTTGTGGAAAGTGTCAAGGTCAGAGTCTAAACGCCAAACAGCGTTGTATTCTACATTCACAGTAAAAGCCAGTGCACCTCAGTTGGATCACTAATATGAGCCAATAGTGCTGCCAAAAAAGTCTGCTTTTACAATGCAAATAGTGTTCAGTATTTGTCTTAGCATTGAGGTTATACTGGTGGTGATTAAACGGCCTGCATTATATTTAGGTTTTAGGGCTCAGGTTAGCACACACACACGCACGCACGCATGCACACACATACACACACAACACACACACACACACACACACAGACCATGAACAGCAGTTACAGGTACTTAAGTGCAAAATCTTTGCACCAGCCAGGCCAGTCAGTGTGTTCGGCTAAGTCTCATTCATGCACATTAGCTCCTTCATTCTCCACAGCACAACACATTTTAAACTGCTGCAGAATAACAAACAGCTTAATACTGGCTGCTGATCTGTTTGCTGACGTCAAACAGTCAGGCAGGAAATCAAGTATTCTACTGACAGCTGTCATTTCACATGGCTGCATTACTGTCAATAATTCCCCCCCCCCCCAAAAAAAAGACATTACAATTTACTGTCATTTACTATAGGAAAAGGTCAGTAAAGGTCAATGCCCAGTGTGGACAGAGATGCAGTCACAGCTGTGGTCACTCATACTTTATTTTGAACCAAAATATAAAACAAAGAGTAAATATTTTCTCAATTCTGTCTTTACATAATTTGCAATTACAGTTTATTTTACAGAAGACATGCACATTTTTGCAACTTTATCAATATTTCCACAAACTGGCCGGTAAAAATTTGTTAGTTACATGTTTTAGCATACAATAATGTTGATTTGAAGGGGATCCTGGTAAAGCATGACATTTAACTCCATTACTGCAGGACTCATCCTTTGATCAATTTACCTTTGTGCCCTCACTGAAATCATCAGTCCAGTCCCTTTCCCTGATAAGTTGATGGACTTCTCAGAATACTCAAGTGCATCTTTCACTCTTGCTGCAGTTCCAAAAAACAAAAGACATCACTGTGCTTTTTGGGACAACACACACAGTAGAAATCATGTTGCACTCCAACTGTTCAACTGCTTGTCCACCAGAGTGGCCTGGAATGGGGTCAAATTCCCAGCCTTAATCAATTTTTTAGTCCATCCCCGAGCGCCGCTGTTTCTCCTGTTTACTTTACAAAGGCAACACTGCCCACTCGTTGAAATCAGCTGGATTTTCATTCCTTCTGATTCTCCTCCTATTTGTTATTTATTCTGTATCTGCCCCTATTCTCATTTTCTAGGATCAAGAAGTTACTGTACACCCTTCCCTCTGCTCTCTTTCTCACCCTGTATTACAATCAAATCTCTGAGTCTCTTGAGATTGGAAACCCAAAGATAAATAGAACATGGTGAAAAAAGGACGAAGACCAGTTCTCCTGTTACACCCCTGACTTGCAGCAACCCAGATGGAGAAGATAATATATATCTCGTGACATGCAAAAAAACATCTTCTATAAGGCTGACATCACTGAGTTAACATGAGGACACTCTCAGATGACACATACGCACACATTCCTACTCCAGCTCCACACACAGCTGTGAATTTGAGGTCATATGGAGTGCTGCGGGTTTGGACGTGGATATTTGAAAGCCACCAGAATTGTTTTGGAATGGAAGACGAGCCGTTCCTTCTCCTGCCAGCAGGAGAGACAATACAAGCCCAAGTGGCCACAGATGGAAAAGTCAATAATAACGTTTATTTTTTCTGCTGTTAAAGTAATATCTGCAAGGTCGCCATGGTCAGGCCATCAACAGTATGTTAAGAATGAGAAAAACACATAGAAACTTACAGTCCAGGCCTGGATAACAACACAGAGGAAAAGCTTATCTTCTTAAACTATGATCTGTTATGAAAATACCAGCCCATGTGATACCCCTCATCTTGTCTCTGGCCCAGTCTCCAGGACAGAGAGGGAACACACAGAACCTGTCTTTTAGTTGGGCTAGAAAATCAAAGTATAGAAGTATACATGTATGCACACCTCAAGACTGACAGACAGACAGCAGGATAGAACAAACATCACAGTAAGGTTCCCTTTGCTCCATAATCTGTATCTAGAGGCATCTTTAAACCTGAACAATAGTCTATATTTTGTGTCAATCAGGTTAGTAACAACAGACTGTATCAACTGTTTTATAGTGAGCATAATAGGATTACAGCATATTGCATTAGTGATGTATCCTCACCAACATATAATGTACACTTCCAATGTTTGTTCATTTTGTGTGAGGGGGGATTCATACAAATATGTAGATCTTTTCAAAGCAGAAGATCATGTCAGCACTTCTCCAACATAAAGGAAAGTCCATATTTCCAGTTATTTGCCATTAACGTACCCATAATAAGCAATAGTCAACCTTGTCATATTAGTATGTCCTGTTTCCATGGTACTTTTAACTTGGGATTGATATGCTTATTCATACCAGTCATGTACCAAGATGAGCCATCTCTGACATTGCTCAAATGTCAGACAATCAAAGTACCCAACAGTGGGACTTATATTATAGGGCTGGTAAATATCAGACCAGTTTCAGAGACTGCAGGGTGAGGTAACAGGAAGCAGATCCATGACTCCCACACATGGCACATTTTGATGTTAGAGTTTTTGTAGCCTGATCCCAAATCAGCACTGCTCTGTTCCCAGCAGAGTCCTAAACTGGGATAAGGAGCTGGTAATCTGATAGCAGATCGGTGCCTGAGGCAGTGGGTGATGTGTCCTGGGAGTGAACTTAATTAGGCTATGACTGCTGGCTGTTAAAGGATCCACAGAATAAAGTGCTGTTCCTGAATGGCAAGGCAACCAGGCTGTTTCTACCTGCAGCATGCTTCACTCCAGTAGTTACAGACCTGCTGTATATTTGTCTAGTGGTGAGCAGGGAGTCAGTACAGGTTTCATGTCTTTGCCTGACTGCACCAAGAAACATTTTATGTTTTCCCAGCCAGTCTGGTAGTCCAACACCAAGTCTAATCACATCTGTCTTCAGCCACAATCGTGATTTTTGTGATTTTTTTGATGAGATGGTACAGACAAGGTGAGACAAAACAACAAACCTTTCATTCAGACAATACCTGACTTACAGAATATAGATACAGTATTAGCACTGGTGCCTTAAACCAGGTCTGCTACATTCCAAAAGAAACCTTACACATGTCTATCAAGCAACACTTTAAGAAACTTATGCTTCTGATCACAGTGAACAGTTTCTCAAACACCACAATAAGCACAGATTCTGATAAAACATCCATATCAAGTAGTGAAACATCTTTTTCACTGTCATGTCTTTGTGCAAGGCTAGCATGTGTCAAAGGTATGTGGTCAGAGTAAATTGAGAAAGAATTGAGAGTTTCCTTTCTCAGACACACAGCAAACAAAATTCTGATACAACACTGATTAAAGCTTTTCTATCAGAGGAGGCCATGTTTGCATTCATGCACTTGAATGTGTTACTATATTTATATTCCACACCACCCAACCATTCAGAACAATACTTAAGAGACCTGTAGCACAAAAAGAAGATAATAATTTAAATGTATTATTAGAAAGACGAAAGAGGGCATGTGACACTCACTCTCTCCCTTCCTATTCCTCTTTATCACACATAAAAAAAATCTTCCTGCCAAAGTCTTTGTGAACTAGGAGGAATGGTTAAACAACCAAGAAAACACAAAACACAGAAACACAGCCTCATTTTTTTGGTTAATCTTTGAAGCCTAAGCATTTCACTTTCCCCTCTCACATTGTGCTCAATGTGAGGATGAAACCCACAAACACACACACACACACACACACACACACACACACACTGTGCAAGCTCTCTTTGGCTGGAGTCACCTGACCAACACAGTACTAAGGCAAATCCGTGTGGCACAATTGCAGCTTGTCTTTTTCACTATGATCATAATCACTGTTTCCCTACAGGATAAATGCACTACATTGTTGTGTCACTGTTTTTTTGATCATTGTGAATCAACAGAGACTGCAAACACATTCAAAAGGGGGGGTGGGTGGTGGGGTTCTTTGAAACTTAACTTTAAAGTCAATATGGACAAAAACGTCCTATCAAAGTAATGCAATCTGACCAAATCCAGTGCTATGAAAAGACAGCAGTCTGCTGACTAAGGTGTGATATGACAAAGCTCTAAAGCTCAAAGTGGAACCTGTTTTGTCAATATCCTTTAGTTATTGTTCAAGGATACAAGCTTCAAACACACACAATTGGAGCTGCCTTACCATGCTGCTACAAACTCTTACACAAATGTGACTCAACTTTGAATCACACAAAAAAGGGGTAGCGTTCCAACCCCAGTATGCAGCAACACTAAGAAGAATTGTCTTGCCTGGTGAGGTGGTGTGACGTAGTCAGAGACCATATTTAGGGGAAATACTGAGCAATGCAAACAGTGTCCAACAGGGATCTGGTTAGTCATATGATCATCAGTTATGCCTTACCCTCCTAAACTGAACATCAGGAAAATAAAAAACAAAACAAAACATATTTTCATACCAATGACAGAATTTTCCATCTCATTGCATCAATTAATTCAGCTACTCATCACGAAAAAGAAACATTTCAATTGTTTCATGTGGAATGCTACACAGCTCTATAATGACGCTGCTATTTTTTTGGATTCTATATGTTAGATAAATGATGAATTTTGTCATCTTTTCTGTATCCTTGGTTGTCTTTCAAGCTCTGATCCTCTACCTGGGAGTTTGAGGGTCCTTCACAATATCTTGACTGTTCCTAGGACTGTACTCTTCTTCTCTCAGTTGTTGTTCCTGGGATACGATAGAGCCATTCCCAATAAATATGTATGTATGCATATATGTATGTATATATATATATATAGTGTATGTTTGTGTGTGTGTGTGTGTGTATGGCTGATAGCAGAGGTAATTGTGGAAAGCTGAAGGAAGAAGTAAGGCTCAGGGATAATAGATGCAGAAAAAAAGAGAGAGCTGCTCTGAGCTGCCTTATTAGTCAGCTTTAGCCCTGGTCTGATAACACTGCTGAGCTCAGTGGGATGGATGGTCACTTCTTCAGAGGAATGGTCATTTTCACTAGTGAACACAAGACCTGAGGTCAATTTACACTGATGGGACAATCAGTTCAATGTGGTGTAGTGTAAGTACCAAGCTGGATAAATTAGATTAGCTGCTGAATGAATGCCTAACAATCATTAATGGGGTAAAAGGTTGCACAGTCTTCTTTTAAACCATATGATATGCGGAATTAAATGTGTACTGACCAATACTGCACATTTTCTTTTGTTTGAACCATGAAAAGTAAAAAAAGACTACATACTGAGACAGGAGACAAAGTGAATTTTAGAGGCTGGGTGATTCTGTACAAATTTAAAGATTAATATATTGTGAGTATTATAATTTTCTGGAAG
Organism: Mastacembelus armatus; assembly: GCF_900324485.2. NCBI lineage: Eukaryota > Metazoa > Chordata > Actinopteri > Synbranchiformes > Mastacembelidae > Mastacembelus > Mastacembelus armatus. The sequence goes on along the minus strand of NC_046655.1, from coordinate 1,833,900 downwards.
GCCTAATTATTGTCCATTACAATCCACTGTGTCAGATCAGATGAAGCTGCCTGCACTTCGTTTTTATGCAATGCTTTTAAAGCATAACAGCTGTAGGACATCCGGTTTCAATATCCATCTTTTTACCTGTCAACCCTGGCATTCTGATTTAGCTATAGCAGCAGTTCCTTGGCAGATAGACACAAACACTGAGTTAAGAGTTGATCAAAGAAGCATATCTAAGTCCCACACAACAAGTGCAATAGATTTATGTGTGTGTGGCTCTAATGACATGTCTTGTCAACCACCACCCTAGCCACCAGCCGCCAGGACTGTGGGACACAAGTAAGTACATAAGCACACCACAGGACTGCCAGAGCAGTGTAACTGCTTCTCCCTTCCTTCAGTTTGCAGCAGCAAAACTGACTACATACAACACTGAAAACAACAATACAGTCTTAAAACACAACTGCAGTCACACATCTGTAACTGTAGTAAACAAACCATTATACCTAACAGATTTACTGCACAGTAGACATGGAGAACACTTGATTGTGATTGGCCTGTAGGATGGCTGCTATTGATACTCATTAGCTGATCTAATGAATCCTTACAGCTGGGAAGCTGCTGGTTTTAGCCATAGCTTCTCATACTTGTTGCAGCAGTAATGTTTAAATGTATAATGTAAAGGCTGGCACAGACTTCATTTTCAAAGCCCCAAAACACAAGTTCACAATTCGCGGGTGCTCTGGGAACCTAAACCCCTCAAATGTCGGGGGTTTACTATATATACCATTCGATAAAGGCAAAATACTCAAAGTGTCACTTACTCACCAATAACGTTTCTGTGAAAGTCCAGACATGCATGGAATCCCACAAAACCTGCTTTGTCCGTAAATATCCAGTTTCCAAAAAAACAACTTTTACTTTTGTATGTTCCAACTTCTATAAATATATACAAGTTACAGCTTGCCATGTGTCGCTAGTTTGTGGCTACCAATATTTAATTTGGGAATAATTTATTATCACACTAGGCCTAAACTCAAACATATTCAAACTGCCATCATAAGACAAAAGAAGCTGACATTTGATATCTACACAATCACTTAACTAATGGTTGCAGCTCTTCATGTGTAAAGCCATTACATGCTCAGTGCTTCCATGCTGTTTAAATATAGCAGCGACATAACAGCTAACGGCTCATCCCACAGCTGTCATGCAGCCACATTAAAAAAACCCTGATGCTAGGCAAGGATGACAGCTGTATGGTTCATAAAGAATATCAGTCCTTTATTTCTCGTGGTGGTAGTATCATGCTGCATTTTGTGTAGTGGCACATTCAAAAAGTTGGATGCTTTTAAAGTTTTACAGATAATGAACATGACAGAGCCTGATTCTCAACTGTGGACATTTGTGTTAATTCAGTTTTGAACATGTCATCCTTACAAATCTCCAACAGTCACTCTGACAACCCTTCCTCCAGTGTTACCTTGGCAACGCACTCACTCACTCACTCACTCACTCACTCACTCACTCACTCACTCACTCACTCACTCACTCACTCACTCACTCACTCACTCACTCACTCACTCACTCACTCACTCACTCACTCACTCACTCACTCACTCAACAGGCCCTTTTAACTTCTAACGGAAGAAGAGGCAGTGCAATCAAATAGCATTTGGAGCCAAAAACCTCTTTCCTGTAATTACCCCCTTGAATTCAAGCATGTGTGTGTGTGTGTGTGTGTGTGTGTGTGTGTGTGAGTGTTTTAACTGTGTACATAATTTTTTTTTATCTGTGGTGGTCTTGTGTTCATGAAGTCACACTGCACTTTATTTAAAACAGTGACATAATGTCACAAAATGACATAATACATCATTACAGAGCCACCTTAATCATCACAGTTAAATGTTTAACCCTAACCCTATCCTTTTAAGGTGTAAAGCCTAGTTAATATGTCCTCACGTTCCCAAAATATCCTCACCCAAAACACACATGAACAAGTCGACAATCTTCTTCTTTTCTCTCTCCTCTATCCACTCACCCCAACTGGCTGAGGCAGATGACCTTACATCTTCTGGTCGAATCAATTTTATTTATATAGCACAATTAAAAACAACAGAAGTTGACCCAAAGGGTTTTCCAGACAATGTAGAGGTGAGGCAGGTACAACTACACAAGGTAGCTCCAACAATCAAAAAGAGATAACATAAAACAATCAATAACATTAAATTAAAAAAAGCAGGTGTAAATTAAAAGTAATAATAAAAACAAATTAAAATGAGACCAGTCAGGCAAAACTCATAGCAGTAAAGTAAAAGAGTAAGAAGCCTATAAATAATAAAATGCACGTGGGGTAAAAGCAAGAGAGAAAAGGTGGAAAAGGTTTAATTTGGATTTGAAAATGGCAACAGAAGGGCTGGACCTGATGTGAGGGGGGAGACCACATCATGGGGACTAAAAACCTGTTTGCACAGTCACATGTGGGGACTCAGCTTCCAGGCCACCACCAAGTAAATCACTAACAACTTAAATTAAGGGTGAGGTCAGGGTTAGGTTAACGTTAGGGAAAGGATTAGGACTAGGCAAACAGCGGTTATGGTTATGTAGTGCATCCAAGGCAGGATTAACATCAAATGATCTTCTTAAATATGTTTTTACATTCAAAACTGTTAAAAACCCAGGAGCCAAATAATCTTGTCAGCTTATCAAACTCTAAATGGAAATTGCAGGACTATGCATTTGTATTTGTGAAGTTCAATACAAGTGTGAGTGTGCATCTGGAGTTTCCCTCGGCTGATAGAGTTAGAGCAGGCACTGTATTTTTGAACTCTGAAGTTTTATATACATACATATACATATTATTTATATATATTTTTTAAATTTTATTTATTTTTTTGTGACCTGATCAAGATCAAGAATGGAGCGAAAGGTTGTCACTGAATAACTTTCTGGCTTTGGAGTGACTGTGCAGGCGTCATCTTTCTGTAATGTCTCATCTGAAACCTGGACACTTACAGGCCCATGCAATACCTACAAGTACGCAGTCATACTAATAGAAAGGCAACAACATTCCAGATGTCAACGAAGACAAAAAGCATTACTGTGTCATTTGCATCTATAAATCTACTTCAGGAGAACGTGGGCCAGCATGAGGAGAAGCTGAAAATGGATGACATAAGGAGAAGATGGAGGATAAAAATGGAAAAAAAAGGGGGCACATTCTGCAAAGTCAGACATTCTCTGCTCAGCAGGTGTTCAGCTCCTGAAGGCTCCACAGTTCTCTTAAATAAGATACAACTTCATGCAAGTGAAGGGGATACTTTACTCCCATTAATATACAATAAAAATACATATAGTAGATTTAAAATGCAAACCTCTGACACACATAAATGTGACATCACCACAGAAATATTGGGTGATTTGCTTTCACATTATCTATTTAGGAATTCAACCATATGTTAAATCAGCCTTTCTCAACCAGGTGCCACAGCAAAAAATATTCTGACATAATAAAATGAATTTAAAGCACCCATGCAAATCACTGGTCTTATACATCATCAACATTTGCCATACTCCTTCCTATGTCACAACGTCAACACCAGGGTCAATATGACAACATAAATACTCTACTACAGTGTTTGTTGCATGGAACAGTTTTTGAAAAGCAAAGATCCACCCATCCATTCATCCATCCACTCATCCATTATTTATGCTCACATATTTCTATTTGAATAAGTGAGCAACAGTGCTAACCACTAAACCACCGTGCTGTCCAAGAAAAGCTCCTGAATATGATAACTCTGAGCCATCAACTTCTTCCAGTGAAAGCTCAGCAGCAAAGGTATTTGAGGCCAGCAGCAAGACAAAGAAAAGACAGTATGATAACAGCTACTTATCATATGGTTTCATCTTCGCCGGGGATCCATCATGCCCTCTCTCTATGTGCCTGCTACGTGATATGAAATTCTCAAATCAAGCAAAGGCACGACCACTACAGACTGTTCTGGATTCTGTGTGAGGAAAGAACATCATGGCTTGTTGCTACACAGCACTGTCCTCTGGCTTTCACAAGGGAAGGTTTTGGACCGATTGTATGAGTCAAAAGAAGAACTCAGAACGTTCTTGATAGGAGAGAATTCTGCATATGCAGAGCTGTTTTCAGATGCACAATGGTGCGTGAAACTCGTGTATTAACTTTTTATAAAATGCAAGGGAAAGAAGAAAATCTTCTCACCTCATCTGACAAATTGCGTGGCTTCAGATCTAAGCTCTCAGTCTGGCGATCCTTTGTGGAACAGGATACGCTTGAGATGTTTCCCTTCTGTGGTGAACATTTAAACAGCAGTTTTGTGACCTGTCCTTATCTCTCAGCATCTGAAAATTCTCGATGAGAGATTTAGTCACTATTTTCCATCGGAGTCATTTGCACAGTTTGGGTGTGTGACCCTTGGGGTTCATGTGCATTGGAAAGCTCAAAAGATTTGCCACTGCTGGAACAGGAACAACTGGCTAAGATCAGACGATTGGACATTAAAAATAAAATGTCAAGACATTACTTTGAACAGGTTTTGGATATCACTGGAGAAGGAGTACCCAATAGTGTCAAAGAGCATCATTGCAATTCTGCTACCCTTTTCCACAATGTATTGTGTAAACTAAGCTTTTCGAGCATAACTTACATCAAGAACAAGTACAGGGAGCAATCGAGGGCTGTTGATCAGGAGCTCCATGTCTGTGTATCGCCCCAGGATCAGGTTTCCCATTGATGGTAAGTGACCCATAATTTACCCCTCCAATCATCACTTAAGGTGTATGTGTGTGGGGGGTGACTGGGGTAACTCCAGAGTTTGCATAGTTTTAAAGGGTGCTGTGACTGAAAAAAAGGTTGAGAAACACTTAAATTTCAGCCAGGTGCAATATGTTAAAGTATCATGTTACCAAGTGAACTCTGCATAATTCTGGTTTACTACAATTTGGTTCTTATTAGCTAGCTATCTGAGAAGATATACAGGCTTTGGATACAAACAATTGATTTTAGATATATTATTTGTTAATTTGGGACTGAACAAAGGATTTTTTGAGAATTTTTTATCTTACATCATAGATCAGTACATCATTTTCATTTGCATTTTTAAGTAAACTGGAATCAGCAAATAATGGTATTTCCCCATAATAAGCGACAAAAAAATAACACATAGCACATCAGAATAACAGTTATTCATTTTCTATCAATTTAATTCAATTTCTGTCCAATTATAAATGGTGAAAAAAAGTCCAGCAATACTTACACATCTCAAATATTTCAGTTTAGTATGTTTTCACTTTGAAAGACATAATGACAGAAAAAGCTCAGTTTAAGTAAATTAATTAATTATTGGAAATTTTAGTCACAGTGTGCATCTGATTTGATTGCATTTAGCAAATTTTTACATGTTTAGGTGATCTCCTGTTAACATGATATTAAAATCTTGTTAATTTAAAACTAGTGTTTTATTGGGATGAAAACACTGGCTGTGTACAAATTGAATACTTTGTATCCCTTTAATCAGATAAATTACTACTAATTTGCATAGTCCTTTCCAGGAACCGCTAGGAAATGATTCAAAAATTATTTGAAACTTACAGACCTGCAAATATAGGCATTATTAAGAATATAATTAGTTTATAAATCTGTCTGTTCATACAAATAATGTTCGACATTCGAGAAACATTGTACTGGTTTAACAACAAACAAAGCAAACGCACAGACACCTAAGTGATTTTCTTCAGTTTGCTTCCCCATTATGGACAGCTCTGCTTGATGTAGAGACAGACTCACAGACACAGACACAGACAGACACACACAAACACAAACACACACTGTATGACCTAACTTTTCATGGATTTGTGCACGTGGATTTTGAAATGCATTCTCTTCATAGAGCTATGTAACATGCACGCACGTGTGCACACACATGCTAAAGTCAATAGGACTGCTTCTCTCAGCACTCACTACAGGCTCTTTGCCTGCGTGGCTGCTCTGCTCTTTAATGAGCACTAATTAGAGAGCAGTAAAACATCAGTTGATGAACAGAAAGAAAAGCAACAATTGTTTAAAGTTTGATAGGGTAAATCCTGCAGAAGCTCGGACCTGAGTGGCTGTTGAACACCCTGTTCCACACTGTCTGCAGGACAAAAGTGCCCACTGTTTGTTGTTCAGTATCTCAAAAACACATATATAGCATACATACAACAGCTGATTTTCCCTGGCAGTGAGAGCCCATACCATACAAACACTTGCAGAATACAGTTTTAGTTGCATGCTTGATATTCTGAATATGCATTGTATTGAGTCAAATTCAAGTCTAGTATCAAGAATCCAAGTAGAGACAAATCCAAGTCACACATACTGAATTGCTGCCACCTTTAGGTATTGCCACTGTTTAGGGAAACTGTTGTTGTGTTGTCCAGCAACACTTCCTGTGCAGCAGAGGGCTGTTCCAGCTCTACAGCCACTTTTTTAGGGTTAAACAGCATCAGCAGCTTTGTATCTGCTACCTTAACAAAAACCAAAAACCAGACAAGGTATCGATTAAGGAAAGGCCAACTAAGCATTAATCCTCTTTTTCTTCCACATGGTTAAGAAATATTTCTCCTCAGGAGCTGCACTATATGACAACAGTATTCTGAAGGTGCCAGAGGTCGCCTGTCTCGCCTCCGTCTGCCTGGCTCTCTCCAGCTGTCTCTCTCTCTCTCTCTCTCCATGTAAGGCTGTGGGTCTACAGGGACATGTCAGCGTTAATGGACTGCATATGCAAGCAGGGAGTAGTGGGGTAAGTGAAGAGGGAACATGGAGCAAAGACAGAAAGCAGATAGGATGCAGGATTTGCGGAAGAAAGAGACACACGAAAATCCTCTTAATACATTCTTCAAATCCTGCTTAATCCATCTATCAGTCAAGGAACTACAAATGTCAACACCTAACTAACAGCTACCAGTCAGAGCAGCCAGGGGGTGCTGGGGATGATGGGAGACCATGTTCTTTCCACTGCTTGGATGTGTGTATGAACCAAAAAGACTTGGTGGCTTCACATACTGCAGAATGATCTGGGCATTTCTACTGTATGCTTTTTTTTGTCTTCAAAAGCAGGAACCAGCAATTCCTTTTTGGAAAAAATGTCTGCCATCAAAAATAGAGAAGCTACTATGTAAAAAAAATGTCATTTTAACTGATGTTATAAGTTGTGACTTTGTGTTGCTTTTTAGTGCATTAACCTGCCAGACAAAAATCTTTTTATCCTGGAGTTCATTGTGATGTCTAAAGTGAGCCTTATAAAACCACCATACAGAGGTAAAGACATCATAATTGATCAGGTCAGGGCAGGCAACATACTTTGTCGATTTAAGTTGTTCAACAATTTGCATTTCTCCACATTGTGGACTGGCCTTAACACCACAACATCTAGACTCTAGTGACGAGCTGACAAGCAATCTATTTCCTAACAAGTTATCAGTGCAATTATTTTCATTCAGGCTGGCTTGCTAACATGATAATGGCCCATTTTATTTCCCAATAAATCCTGCTCTGAAATAAAGAAGAGAGGCGCAGTGACAGCAAAACATTGTTTTGTGCTTCCTTTCACTTATTCCTCTTTTCCTGGAAGTTGGTGACGTGTGAGGTAGAGTCTGGGATAGGAGAGAGACACAAGCCCTCACATGAAATCATCTGCTTCCACAGTACAAACAGCTTGATGCATCTGTGTGCAGTGGCCAACAGAAGCATTTCTATCTGACAGCCAGACACAGGAAGGAATGCCAGCAGAATAACTGGCTGGCTGCTTGATTTACAGATAGTTTACATTCCACAGCACACAGGAACTGTTAGGACTCAAAATGTAACCTGATGTTTATTAAAGGCTATTATTAATAAACAATTACACTTTTATACAAATAGCAGTTTTGTTGGTTTTTATATTTTTATCATTGTATACTGCTTTATTTATTTCTCTGACAAGAGAAGAGAGGTCAGGTGTGCTTTACCTAATTTTCACCAATAAAAACTGTCCAATGCAGACAGTTTGGCTTTATGTAGGAGTAGTATCACACTGCTTGTAGGGCCAAGGCAAGCCGATCTACTGTTGCATCAGAATTTGTGGAAGATGTCAGACGCAGAAAGCTACTCACACCCCAAACTATGAGGTGGAATTCTTTTTACGAGGCAGTTTCCAGAGTCACAGAGATGCCCATGATGGAAGTGAATTGCCTGTGCCTCAACGACAAGGGCATGCTCCAATACCTGTGGGAGTACCACTTCATCATGAAGCACATTACAGCAGCACTGGAGATCTTACAAGAGGATAACTGCTCTAATGGGATGTCCCTACCAACTATCAAAGTCCTCATGTCAAGGACGCTTGCTCTGAGAGAGAACCCTCCCAGGAATGACAGCTTGTGAAGGTAGCCCTAATTCTTAATCATCCTATGCTTTTGAGAATTGATTTGTGTAGGCTGAATTGCTGCCTCTCACCACTAATAAACAGGAAATTCCTGGGAAGAGTAAAGGAAATAAATGGCTCATTAAATGATATTCAAATTTCAAATTAAATAGCAGCACTCAGAACTAATCAAGAAGCTGGACAAACACAGACTGTCCATGCTAGCAACACTCAAGCCATTTCTAATCCTTCATCTCTTTGTTGACCAGATGTGTTAAACAGTCTCAGAGCTGGTGCCAACAACAAGGATTCCCCTGGAACAATTAGATAGAAAAGTCATTTATTTGCCCAAAATAAATGAGCTAAATCTGGGTAGCATGAATATGCTCAGTGCATTTAATGGTGACCTGCACATTGGATTTTTATTACGTATTCGGTACATGGAAAACACTTGTGTGAGGACTAAATTAAGGCCAGGGGCCATATTCATAAACATCCGTAGTGTAAAGAATAGGTTCTAGTGATGAAATTCTAAGAAAATTCATAGAATTGTGGCCATTTCCCAAAAAATTCCCTTTAGCTTTTAGCATATATCCTAATAAAGATGAAAGTTATTCATGAAGTATCTTAACCCTTAAAAGAGGTGGAAAAATGTTCGGAGTATGGAGGAGGGCTTTTAAAAGAAATAGGAGTTTCTTAAGCAGAGGTGAAAATGCAGGAAAGAGAGAGAGAGAGAAATAAGCTCAAACCTCTGACGGACAGTGAGTTAAGCAGATGTTACAGATTAGATTGTGCAGGAATAATGTTTGTGCACCATTCCAAAACAAAGAGGTTTGTGTAATTAGAAAGATGTACCACAGGATCAATGTTCATGTTGTCTTCAGTATGGACTATAAACAACAGGGTCAATTATCTCCACTTATTTTCATCAGATTAAGCATGTGTGGGTGATTAGAGTAAAATATACAAAAATAGGTTGTTTTTTTTTTCAAAGTAAAGGCTTATAATACAGGCTTTTATTTGTGTGTTTGGAGGTGTGTTTTTTTATCACAATTTTTAAAAGGATGCATAAGAGATTTTGTCTTTTCCTTGCTTAGAGTTGCTATAAAATTGCTCCTAAATTACTCTTAGATTAAGATTCCTGGCTAAAGGTTTTTAAAATAAGTTAGGTGCTCTCTGAGAAGATTCTTAGAATCTTTATAAATACAGTCCCTAGGTGCTTTTCTGTCAACCACAAATAAACTGAAATTTTGCTGGAAAATCCCCAGTACCAACTGACCAGTCAACACTGCATCTTGTTACAAAAGTCACATTTATGAATCGTCGCATATCAAGGATGTTTGAAGTGTAAATGTTATTGGTGTCAACCAATGACTTTTGCTACTCACAATCCTTTTAATTGACTCTGTCAGTGCTTTGTACAAGAATGTGTAGGCCAAATTGCCTATATCTGTTTCTGAAAGACAAACTCAGTTAAGAACTGTTAAACACTAACACCTCAGAAAACAGAAAAAGTTTTTTTAAGATTCAGCTAACTCAAACTATGTAAACTTAGAATACACTGTGAGAATGCACAATCAATGTACTACAACAAACATTCATTCTTTTCTGATCCTCTGGCCATAAGTTCGTTAAAAAAATATTACGTGTGAATAAATTTCAGGATAATTTTGACTTGTACCCGCTTTATGATAGGCACCATTTTATTCTGTAAAGATGAAGGATGTTTGTTTCTGTGGCCGGTCTGCAGTTAACGAAAACAAGCCAAATCAGAGTTAAGTGTCAGTAACACAACATCATTTGTCGCTGAATTACACCATGTCTCTCCATTCACACAGTGTTCTATTCTCAAGTCCATTCATTTTGTTAGCTGTGTGCATGCATGTCTGGTAATCACTTGCCCAGGGCTAGTATTCGTTAGGCGACTCTTCTCATCTTATATATATATAGTTTGGCTTCACATGAACAATTCACAGAATGAGATTAGCTAATTAGCAGCTTCATCATCATCATCATCATGGCAACTCCTCTCTCTGGGTGACAGCACTACAGGAGCATGTTGGTAACACAGAATCAGAAAGTTAGAGATCCAAATAAATAATTCATGAAAAGCGTGTTAACATTTCAGTATATACACATTTGCTCTTTAACAACTGGACATGAATGGTATTTTAGAACCTATTTTTCCTGTCAGGATTTAATGTCCCCTGTCTAAACAAAGATATCAGACTGGTGAATGTCAACAGATCGCTGTTTCTGACAGGAGAAACTCAACAAGTAGAATTCAATCAGCAGCATTAAAGGGAAATTCTGAGTTATGTTCACAATTTAGGCCATTATTTTATAGCCTGAAAATAGCCTAACACCACTTTCTTATTCTGTTTTTACTGCATTTATACAACACCCTTCTGTCTGAGTCTATATTCCAAACTGTTACTCTGTCACCCCCAACACAGAGGTATCACACTCCAGTCCTTGAGGGCCACTGTCCTGCTTGTTTTCCAACCATTCCTTCTCTTGCAGTTTCTGACTGGCTGAACACACCTGATCCAGGTAATCAGCAGTAGGTAGTGCAGGGATAGTTGGAAAACAAGAAGGACAGCACCTGTTGAGGACTGGAATTTGACACCTGTGTCCTACAGCACACCTGCAAGACACCCTGAGCGCTCTCAGCAGCACGTTCAGCAACAGGCTTCTCCACCCATGGTCTGTGACAGAGCAATCACAGGTCTTTTGTCACTCCACAACTGTGACTACATTTCTCATTGTTCACCTCTGTATTCATGTTTAATAAAGACTGACACCATCTGACATCTGACTATCAAGACATACTATGTTGTTCTCACATACATGTACTATTATAATGATTTATTTGACAGAATTTGAGCCTTGAGGAACTCCTAAACTAAAGTTTACTAGGGAGGAAACATTGCTATTAGTGAAGGTTTTACTCAGTGCTACCTTTTTCCAGAGAGGAAGTGAACAAGACACTTCCGGGCACAAAAAAATCCATTGCATGGGTCTGAGCGTAAGAATGCTATGGTCAGTCCGGTCAAACGTTTCACTTCAAGTAAACCAAGTCAAACCTTGATGCAAGAGATTCAACTGCTGTCAACTAGCTGTTCAACAATCATCCCTGGAGGGATGGAGACCACAAGCCACGTGTATGCTATACACACACACACACACACTAACAAAGACATACAAAGACACACACACACACACACACACAAAAAAAGCAGAGCAAAGTGTATGAGCGGTTGTGGCTCAGAGCATGGTAGAGCAGGCCGACCATGAACCAGAGGGTTGGTGGTTCGATCCTTGGCTTCCCTAGTCCACAGGCCGAAGTGTCCTTGGGCAAAACACTGAACCCCAAGTTGCCCCTGGTGGCTGTTCCACCGGTGTATGGATGTGTGAATGTTTGCGTCAGCGAGTGGGTGAATGGACAAATAGTGTAAAAGCACTTTGAGGATACTTGAGTGTAGAAAAGCACTACACAAGTTTAAAACCATTTTATCATTTGTTGTTGTATGACCTTGTTGTGTTGCTGATGGAATCGGGGAGCTATTATTTCACCCCTAAAACAAGCTGTTCAAACCATATTGGGCATTAGCTCCAACACTTAAATCCCACACATAATGTACAAGGCAGTTCCAGCCTGGAGCAATGAGTCCTCCTTAATAAACTGATGCCGGTATTGAAAACAGATTATGCTTGTCCTTGTCTTTGTTCTCGTCCTTGTGTGTCTCCACAGGGACCCACAGATCATGCAGACCAATAAGGAGAGAGGAACAGGGTGTTCCCTGCTCTCACTTGAGGTCAGATACTGGTCTCAGTGTAAGTTAAGATAACCTGGTTATCCTGGCTAACCAGGATAACCAGTGACATAGTGTGTAGGATGACTCTGGTGACTCTGGTGGTGAGGAAGATGCAGAGGACAAGGGCAGAGCAGAGGACCAAGTGGTGGAATTTGAAAAAGGAAGAGTGTTGTGTGGCTTTCAGGGAGGAGGTGAAACAGGCTCTAGGTCATGAGGTTCTTCCAGATGACTGGACAGCTACAGCTAAAGTGATCAGGGAGACAGGTTGAGAGGTATGAGAGGTTGGACACTAAGGAGGGAGAGGTGGATTTGTACAGGTTGGCAAGGCAGAGAGACAGAGATGGGAAGGATGTGCAGCAGGTTAGGGTGATTAAGGACAGGAATGGAAATGTGTTGACAGGTGCCACAAGTGTGATGAAAGATGGAAGGAATACTTTGAAGAGTTGATGAGTGAGGAAAATGTTAGAGAGCACAGAGTAGAAGAGGTGACTGTTGTAGAGCAGAAAGTAGCAAAGATCAGTAAGGATGAAGTGAGGAAGGCGTTGAAGAGGATGAAGAGTGGAAAGGCAGTTGGTCCTGATGACATACCTGTGGAGGTATGGAAGTGTTTAGGAGAGGTGGCAGTAGAGTTTTTGACTGGGCTACTTAACAAGATCTTGGAGAGTGAGAGGATGCCTGAGGAATGGAGGAGAAGTGTACTGGTGCCCATCTTTAAGAACAAGAGAGACGTGCAGAGTTGTGGAAACTACAGAGGAATAAAGCTGATGAGTCACACAATGAAGTTATAGGAAAGAGTAGTGGAGGCTGGGCTGAGGTCAGAAGAGAGCATTTGTGAGCAGCAGTATGGTTTCATGCCAAGAAAGAGTACCACAAATGCAATATTTGCTTTGAGAATGCTGATGGAGAAGTACAGAGAAGGCCAGAAGGAGCTGCATTGTGTCTCTGTAGATTTGGAAAAATCTCAGGGTGCCGAGAGAGGAGCTGTGGTTTTGTATGAGGAAGTCTGGAGTGGCAGAGAAGTATGTTCGAGTGGTGCAGGACATGTATGAGAGCTGTAAGACAGTGGTGAGGTGTGCTGTAGGGGTGACAGAGGAGTTCAAGGTGGAGGTGGGACTGCACCAAGGATTGGCTTTGAGCCCCTTCTTGTTTGCTGTGGTGATGGACAGGCTGACAGATGAGGTTAGACAGGAATCTCCATGGACCATGATGTTTGCAGGTGACACTGTCATCTGTAGTGAGAGCAGGGAGCAGGTGGAGGAAATTCTAGAGAGGTGGAGGTTTGCTCTGGAAAGGAGAGGAATGAAGGTTAGAAAAACAGAGTACATGTGTGTAAATGAGAGGGACTCAAGTAGAACGGTGAGGTTACAGGGAGTAGAGGTGAAGAAGGTGGAGGATTTTAAGTACCTAGGGTCAACAGTCCAGAGCAACAGAGAGTGTGGAAAAGAAGTGAAGAGATGTGTGCAAGCAGGTTGGAACGGGTGGAGGAAAGTGTCAGGTGTGATGTGTGACAAAAGTGTGTCAGCAAGAATGAAAGGAAAGGTGGACAAGACAGTGGTGAGACCAGCAATGTTGTCTGGTTTAGAGACAGTGGCACTGAGAAAAAGACAGGAGGCAGAGCTGGAGGTAGCAGAGCTGAAGATGTTGAGGTTCTCTCTGGGAGTGACGAGGATGGATAGGATCAGGAATGAGTACATCAGAGGGACAGCTCATGTTAGATGTTTTGGAGAAAAAGCCACAGAAGCCAGATTGAGATGGTTTGGACATGTTCAGAGGAGGGACAGTGAATACATTGGGAAAAGGATGCTGAGGTTAGAGTTGCCAGGAAGGAGGCCTAGAGGAAGACCAAAGAGGAGGTTCTAGGATGTAGTGAAGGAGGACATGAGGATAGTTGGTGTGGGTGAGGAGGATACAGAGGATAGGGTGGAATGGAGGAGGATGATTGGCTGTGGTGACCCATGACGGGAGCAGCCGAATGGAAAAAAAGAAGGTGTTAGCATGCTAAAATTTACTTATTAGTGCTATACACAAAGTAGAGCTGATAAAACTGGCACAGGCTTTGGCCATAAACTACTGTACTTGAAATACTGACCTGATGATGATGATAGATGAACTAGCTGAGGGACCAATATCTGTATTAAGTTTGTTGTCATTCATGTATATCTGAAGAATATCCATCCATTCATTATCTATACCCGCTTATTCCTAACCAGGGTCACAGGGATCTGCTGGACCCTATCCCAGCTCTCATTGGCAGGGGTACACCCTGGACAGGTCACCAGTCTGAACAATATCATTCAAGTATATCTCTTCATATTTTAGTAAAATGACCCAAGGCTGTTAATCCACATTCAAAACATCCTCTATGTTTCCTGTGTTAATAAAGTCAATATGTCTATTTCCACAGCACAACAGGAGAGCCATGTCATGCTTAGCAGGCTGCTGCTCTAATTTAATTTTACCTTCTATTTTGCTTGGTCATCATACAAATAAGAATATCTCTGTAGTTACAGCCTTCAACTATCTCCTTATTCCCTTTACCTGCATCTTATTGGCACTTGCATGTTATGTGTCTTACATGTCTTCCACATAACATACAAGGAAGAGGAGATTCAAGGAACCACATTTTTAGAAGCACCCTTTCCTCTAACTGAGTTCCATAAAAGGATAGTCTCTTGGTTCTTGCTCCTTAGATCAGGAATAAGGAAACCAGGCATATTAATAAAACATTCAACACACATAAACATACTGGAAAGGTGCAGTTGGAGCAGCCTTACTGTGCCTACTATGGATTCTTACCCAACTGGGACTCGAGTTTAAAAAGCAAACTAAAATCAACAGCTCTGCCAACCACAAAGCCGCAATTTCTCCCCCAGCATGCACCAGCTCTGAGCGCCTGGGCAGAAATACATTAAGTTCAAAAACACAAGACAATTGACCCCTGCCACAAAACAGACAACTGCAAAATACATGAAAAATGTGCCTTACCTGGTGAAGATGGGGGATGCAGTTGTATAGTACAAATGACAGGAAAAAAGAGTAAGATATGCTAGCTATCTTGTCAATGTCAAACATAAAGCAGTCTGTAAACAGCAAATTTACAATATGAACAATTCTGAAGCAACCACATAATGCTAACATTGCATAAAAGAAAATGCTATAAAAGTTTGTGAAATGCTCCTTTAACCATACTTTTGATTATGATTCAACATCACATCCCTCCCTGCTTTGGCTCAGATAAAGTTGGAAACATTCTCCTAATGCTTCTGTTATGACAACAGCTCTAATTCTACACATTAGGCCCAGATATTGGCTGAAGAAATTAAGGCTGAATTATGATTTGCTTTATTATCTCTTTAGATTTTCTGCTGCAGCAGCAGCACTAAATGAATTTTATTTTCTGCCTACAGATACTTGAATGAATCTAAGCTGCGCAACAAAAATCTTCAGTGCTTTGCTGTAAATCTGGGGAGGTGTGCATCAACCCCTGGCTTGGATGCGTACTTCAGAGAAGATGCTTGGCAGTGTCGAGATCCAGCTTGTCTTTATACACTGTAAACAATCAACCACACGCCACAGTGAAGCAAAACTCCTGAATGCACCAACTCTTTTCCATTATTTTGGCCATTGTGTGGTGCCAATACAGACAATGGCAGAGTAGATTAAGGCAGAGCGAGAAAACACATGCTTTACAGGGAGAGCATAGCCAGGCTCTTGAAGCTCTGCTCTTGCAGAGTATAGCAGAATACACTGTGCTCTTATCTGCTATGTTTTCTTGCAGAACTTTTCCTGCCATCTCGTCTTCTGGTAGAGTTCCTTTCCTCCCTCTCTCCCTTCCCAAACCTACTCCTCTCCCTGTGTTTGCTCTCATTAACCCTGTCCTCTCTTTGACAGTTTTTCAAAAAAGTGAATCTACTTCAGTCCTCTCCAAAAACATATTTCCTCCATTCGTCTCCTCTTCTCCTACTCTTCTTTTTCACTCTTCCTATTTAAGTGACTCTTCTCTCCTCCACTCATGAGAAGTGCTGTTCTCTTCATCCTACACACATATCCTGCATTCTCCCCTTTGCTTGCAATTTCAAAATCATCTCCTCCCTTCTATGTACTCATGTTTCACCTATGTCCTGTGTTTTTCCTTCCTTGTCCTTTAATAACTTTTCATTTACTCCTCCATCCTTTCCATTTCTGGCTTAAAGGTCTCAAAGGTGGAAAGGGACTAATTTGTTCTCTAGACTTAAAAATCTATGTCCTCCACCTGAATAGTCCCAACCATCCATTTCCTCAATTAGTGCCTCTGCAAAAGCAGGAGATATGCCACAGAATAACTCAGCAGAAATCACAGGTGAAAAACAAATCATTTTATGGTGTGATAAAGGTAGGCAAGAAAAAAAATCTGGCCAAAGGTGTCAAATTCCAGTCCTTGAGGGCACTGTCTTGCTTGTTTTTCAACCATTCCTGCCCTTGCAGCTTCTGACTGGCACACTTCATACAGGTAATCAACAATAGGCATGGCAGGGATAATTGGAAAACAAGTGTGACAGTGGCCCTGTGGTTTAGGGAAAGGGCAGTGTTATGATTATGTTTTTCTCAGGATAGAGGACATTAGCCACATATGCGTAACATTACTGAACTGTCATAGTTAACAGAAATCATCCGTTTAAAACAGACAACGAACAGCAGTCTCCAGT
Source organism: Mastacembelus armatus (assembly GCF_900324485.2). Classification (NCBI taxonomy): domain Eukaryota; kingdom Metazoa; phylum Chordata; class Actinopteri; order Synbranchiformes; family Mastacembelidae; genus Mastacembelus; species Mastacembelus armatus. The sequence goes on along the minus strand of NC_046655.1, from coordinate 1,816,998 downwards.
GTTTTGCCAACGCAACCTACACAGTTCTTATTGCTCCCTAACAATGTCACCTGATTCCTCCTTTCTGATTCTTCCTTTGCTGCCATGATAATTAAGGTCACGAGAGTGTGATGTCACTGATGCTGTCTCACACAACTTCCCAGAAGAGCAACACTTTTATCACATTTGCTCCTAGTTAAGTCTGAGCCAAACTGCCCTGTGTTATTCTGCTGGAGCTCCCTGCATTGGTACTCTAACTGTGTCAGTGCTGTGGTCTCAGACTGCGGACTGCATTTTTTTTTTTTTTTTTTTTTCCCCCTACACAGTGCCCTTGTCTATCTGGGCTAATTCAAGGGTGTGGACTGCATATTTTTGCCCACAAACAAACTAATTCATGTGCCCAGGTTTTCAACTAGAAAATGTTAATTATCCTTTTGTGTGTTAAAAAATGAATTCAGAACAATTTCTGCAAGGCTCTACAAACTTCTAATCCTCTGGCCAAGCCCCTGCTTCTCCTTTTTTCTGTTAACCTACAAAAATGTCTGACTATTCCTTCTGCCAGAACTTTTCTCCTGTCCTCTCTGAACTTGCCATTCCCCTTTTTATCATTACTGTGCCCTTACCCAATCACAGATTTACCACCTCTCATTAAATTATTAGTGGATGTGTTACATTTTTACTGTTTTCTCTCTGCTTTTCTTCATTCCACTGTCTCACTGTGTACTCACAGATTTACTCTTATGTAAAGTCATCAGTAAAGCGCATCCCTTTTCACAATGCTTACACACCCCCATGAGTCCAGCCTGAGAGAAATATGTAGTACTACCAATAAAACACAAAGGAGCTGGAGGAGGAGGATATAGCAAAGGGACGGATTACAATGGAGAGACAGGGATTCACTGAGAGAGATGAGGAGTGGAAGATAGAAGCAGTGAGGGCGTTGACACTAAGCTGACAGAGAAGAACATTATCAGGCTGTTACACACTGAGCTGGCAAGCTCTTCCTTTCTTACTTTAACTCCTTTTCTTCTCTTTTTTCCTCCATTTTTACTGATTTTGCACATTCTCATATTCCACACATTTCCCTCATCTTTCAGCATTTAGGCATGTAAAAATGTCTAAATAAACTCTTTTTAGGTGTATCCTAGTGTGGCTGTTCCCATCATTTTTGGCTTGTGACTCCTAATGAATAAAGTAATATTGGGCCATTTCAGTTATCTGAACTACGACAAGTTTCACCTGACATTTTCCCTTAAACTTCATTTCATCATCAGAGGTAAAATCTAACTAAAACAGTAAACAATCGAGAAAAATGAATAGTTATCAGAATCAGAATAGGAATTTGTCTTGTGTCTGGTGCAAGCATACAGCATCTCACAGAAGTGAGTACACCCCTCACATTTTTGTAAATAATTTATTATATCTTTTCATGTGACAACACTGAAGAAATGACACTTTGCTACAATGTAAAGTAGTGAGTGTACAGCTTGTATAACAGTGTAAATTTGCTGTCCCCTCAAAATAACTCAACACACAGCCATTAATGTCTAAACCGCTGGCAACAAAAGTTTTTAGAATAAACTAGAAAAAAAGAATAAAAATAAAATAAATACTATATATATATATATATATATATATATATATATATATATATATATATATATATACAGTGAGTACGGAAAGTATTCAGACCCCTTTAAATTTTTCACTCTTTGTGTCATTGCAGCCATTTGCCAAAATCAAAAAAGTTCATTTTATTTCTCATTAATGTACACTCAGCACCCCATCTTGACAGAAAAAAACAGAAATGTAGAAATTTTTGCAAATTTATTAAAAAAGAAAAACTGAAATATCACATGGTCATAAGTATTCAGACCCTGTGCTCAGTATTGAGTAGAAGCACCCTTTTGAGCTAGTACAGCCATGAGTCTTCTTGGGAATGATGCAACAAGTTTTTCACACCTGGATTTGGGGATCCTCTGCCATTCTTCCTTGCAGATCCTCTCCAGTTCTGTCAGGTTGGATGGTGAACGTTGGTGGACAGCCATTTTCAGGTCTCTCCAGAGATGCTCAATTGGGTTTAGGTCAGGGCTCTGGCTGGACCAGTCAAGAACGGTCACGGAGTTGTTCCGAAGCCACTGCTTTGTTATTTTAGCTGTGTGCTTAGGGTCATTGTCCTGCTGAAAGGTGAACCTTCGGCCCAGTCTGAGGTCCTGAGCACTCTGGAAGAGGTTTTCTTCCAGGATATCTCTGTACTTGGTTGCATTCATCTTTCCTTCAATTGCAACCAGTCGTCCTGTCCCTGCAGCTGAAAAACACCCCCACAACATGATGCTCCCACCACCATGTTTCACTGTAGGGATTGTATTGGGCAGGTGATGAGCAGTGCCTGGTTTTCTCCACACATACCGCTTAGAATTAACGCCAAAAAGTTCAATCTTGGTCTCATCAGACCAGAGAAATTTATTTCTCATAGTCTGGGAGTCCTTCATGTGTTTTTTGGCAAACTCTATGCGGGCTTCCATGTGTCTTGCACTGAGGAGAGGCTTCTGTCGGGCCACTCTGCCATAAAGCCCCAACTGGTGGAGGGCTGCAGTGATAGTTGACTTTGTGGAACTTTCTCCCATCTCCCTACTGCATCTCTGGAGCTCAGCCACAGTGATCTTTGGGTTCTTCTTTACCTCTCTCACCAAGGCTCTTCTCCCACGATTGCTCAGTTTGGCTGGACGGCCAGGTCTAGGAAGAGTTCTGGTCGTCCCAAACTCTTTCCATTTGAGGATTATGGAGGCCACTGTGCTCTTAGGAACCTTGAGTGCTGCAGAAATTCTTTTGTAACCTTGGCCAGATCTGTGCCTTGCCACAATTCTGTCTCTGAGCTCCTTGGGCAGTTCCTTCGACCTCATGATTCTCATTTGCTCTGACATGCACTGTGAGCTGTAAGGTCTTATATAGACAGGTGTGTGCCTTTCCTAATCAAGTCCAATCAGTTTAATTAAACACAGCTGGACTCCAATGAAGGAGCAGAACCATCTCAAGGAGGATCAGAAGAAATGGACAGCATGTGAGTTAAATATGAGTGTCACTGCAAAGGGTCTGAATACTTATGACCATGTGATATTTCAGTTTTTCTTTTTTAATAAATTTGCAAAAATTTCTACATTTCTGTTTTTTTCTGTCAAGATGGGGTGCTGAGTGTACATTAATGAGAAATAAAAGGAACTTTTTTGATTTTGGCAAATGGCTGCAATGACACAAAGAGTGAAAAATTTAAACTGGTCTGAATACTTTCCGTACCCACTGTATATATATATACATACATACATACATACACAGAAATGTGAAGAGTGCATGAAGTGTAGTGCAATTTAAGAATGCTAAAGTGAAAAGTGACTGACTGTAGTTTGGGGGGGTCATATAGGGGTAACTGGGGTACTGTTCAACAGGTTGACTGCATTGGGGAGGAAATTGTTCTTGTGGCATGAGGTCCTGGTCCTGATGGACCGGAGTCTCTTGCCAGATGGGAGGGACTGAAAGAGTTCTTGTCCGGGATGAGAGGGGTTGGCTGCGATTTTGACTGTACGTCATCGACTGTAGTCGATCACCTTCTCAGCAGCGTGGATGACACACTGGTCTTGGTCTTGTCTTTGGCTGTAGTTGCAGCAAACCAGACCATGATGGAGGATGGATTCGATGATAGCAATCTAAAAGTTCACCAGCATCTTTGAAAGGAGGTGAAACTTCTTCAGCTGCCGCAGCAAATAGATCCTCTGCTGAGCCTTCTTGGTGAGGGAGCTGATGTTCTGCTCCCACTTGAGCTCCTGGGCGGTGCCCAGGAAACGCAAGGACTCGACAGAGGTCACTGGAGTATCACAGAGGATGAGAGGGTGGAGGGGGGCTGGGTCCTTCCTGAAATCCACAATAATCTCCATTGTTTTGAGGGAGCTGAGCTCCAGGTTGTTAGTGCTGCACCATGACACCAGACGGTCCATCTCACTCCTGTAGGCCGACTCGTCCCCATCAGAGATGAGGCCGATGAGGCTGTCAAACGTCAGGAGTTTGACAGACCGGTGATCAGATGTGCAGCCTTGGTATATAATTATAATTATATTTTTAATTTAGTTGCACTTCTCACACATTGTATTCTAACCACATCTCCCAGCGGACTGGGAAATTTCAAAAACATCTATAGTATTTTTAATACATGTATCTTACATAAATTTCTTCTTCTTCATCTTGAAATACCACAGGCCTTTTAGGATTTTTCACACATCCCAACCCACACACAGAGTGTAAATCCTGTTGAAAGACCTGTAGTCATGTTAATCTATAATGGATGCAAGGAGTGTGTATGGAGCCATGCGTGCACTGTGGATCTTTCTGCTCAGCCTCAGTGTGTGTTTGTGTATGACTGTGAGCATAGTGAATACAAACAATAGGTTTGCACTGCTGCATTCAGATTTCCTGCCAAGTGTGGGCAGAAGTGAACATCATCTTTATATAACATCATGTCACGTTAAACTGTTCTGTAGTAGATGTGTTACAACACCATTTAATATGCTTTTTCTTATCATATATTATTATATATGTAGCCTGAAACATTTAGATTTAATAATACTCATGTATATTTGCTACATCTCCAGAGACACTGAGTGAAGGTTTACTTTCAATAACAATTCTGTAAACAGTTTGAAGGAGAGAAAAGCACAAAGCCACTAGATAAAGTCCAAAAATCAGTCCAGAGCAAATGGACAGGTAAAATATTGGAAAATGTTATGTGTTGGTGGGAAGGAGAGGCGGTAGGACCCAAATGCTGAACCAAAAAAGGAGTTTATTTCTCCTGGGATCACCAAGGCAAGGAAAAACACAAAACACAGAGCCGAATGGAACAGGAAACTGAAAATCATTGAGTGAGACGGGAAACTAGAGAAGACCAAATGAAACGGGAAAACTGAGAAAACCGAATAAAATGGTAAACATAACACACTAAACACTTGCCATATGCAATAAACAGTTAGCTATCAAGTTCACTACTAATAATCATCAGGCACTAGGTAATGCTTCAACAACAAGCAATGGAAACAGGGAAGTATTTATAGAGAGAACACAAAACATAACTGACAACAGGTGAAACTAATGAAGTAAACTAGTGTGAAGCTGCCGGGGACCAGTGCAAGGGGAAGGAGGAAGTCCTTTCAGTGTAAAAGGTCCCAAAGGGGAACCATGACAGGAAAAATATAAACAGGCACAGGCACAGGAGGCAGAGCTAGTGACTCTAAAGTTTAAAACTAAGTTGAGTGGGAGGTTGGAGGGGCAGTTCCAAAAAAAGCTTTAATTTGAAGTTTGCGTTGTTTCCCTGATTGTCACAGTGTCAAACAAGGTCTTGCTTCATAAATTGCTAGAACATAGTCTGGAGAGCATGGTTTACAGAGAGAACATGCAACAAAGAGAAGACCCATTAAAACCCACTACTGGACGTAACAACAGACAATTGTATACCTATACCTGTACTACACTACGCTACCTGTACCAGCACTACAATGTGCATTCAGCATCTCTCTGTTAAGACATGAGTGTTTTCCAAAGTGTGAAAGAAAAAAATAAACTGCCTACACAAGCACTGTCTCACGTCACCAAAGCACTTTTACTGCCTACAAACCTATCTGTCTACTTGTCACATCTATAGCTTCATTATATGTATTATCTCTGATACCTATCAATGATGAATGAAACATCACTCAACTGGTTATGTCAGGGCCTGTTTGCTACAAAATTTGTCCACCAGATGTCAGTACTCAGAAAATGAAGGTCACCATATCATCATCAATAGTCATGGGAGGAACACTATAGTTATGAAGGCACAAGAGAAATCTGGCAGCAGCCTAGGGGGAAAACACCTGGTATACATTTAATCTGAAGCTGATGTGGAGGCTGGATGGGGGGAATGCCCAGAAGAGAATGTGATTAAATGACAGTGACAGGACTGGGATTGTGTGTTTATGATGTTAGTATGCTAATGTTTCTTAACTAGATAACATTGATGGCAAATTGAAGAATTGTTGGTGTATATTTTAATAAAAACTAAGATGAAAAATCACAAATTTGGTAGAATTGGCTACCATTGTACTAAATTTTGTGGTAAAGTATCCATTAGATATTTCAGCTTGGGCCAAACTGTGTTGACTGACACAGCCAACTCCAGAACTGTGCTGTAAGTGTGGCAGCTAAAAATAAGGCAGTTAGTGGCTACTTAGGCTTGGCCATGTCACACAACCAATTATAAAGCAGTCTTTCATTAATTCCTGTTCATGAAAACTCAAAGATCAGAGGTCTATTCCCCTCTCAAGGATTTATGGACACTGGTACTACATGGACATCAGCAAAACAGCTATAATTGGAAAGAGCAGGTTCAGCTTATTCTAACAGTAGGTATATTTCATCTGTGCATTTAGGGCACAGTCATGATAATTCTTTGATAAGGTAAATAAATAATTTTTCTCTCAGGTCTTGTACAAATCAGTCCTAAAATAAGATTTTTGTATCTTGTTACGGCTCCACTGATGGATCAAGGGAGTTCTGAGGTTATTAAGGCTGTGTTTATTCAATTTGGGACACTAATGAATACACTGCTCACTAACATTTGTTTTGCACCTGGTTGGAGAGCTAAGCTGCCGATCTGTTTTCCCCACTCAATGCAACCCCCCCCCCCTAAAAGAAAAACAGAGCTGCTAGAGTACAGCTGCACTGTTACCAACTTGTTAAAAGTTAGTCCAAGGGCATTTTATTATGAGGAAAGGGAGTTATCCAATATTGTTTCATATAGATGATTTTTCTGACAAGAATTCCAGCTTAATAAAAAAAACAAATTTATTAAGCTGGAATTATTGGACAGGGCCTTATAATATGACAAAGCTCCAGGACGTTGCAGTTTTAAGGAATTCTAATTCATTAAATCGTAGTAAAATGATTTTCTGGTCTTCATACCGAAATAACTTTTAGATGTTTAGAAATTTAGAGATTCATATTTTTGAACTTCTCACCTTATGTTAGCTCCAAATATACCAATTCACCAGTGTGTGTTATTATAGTGTATTAACATATAATCAACCACACTGTTGAATCCCTTCCTTTATGGTGTCTGCTACTACACCTGCCACAACTGTTCGTCATTCTTAGTCATGGCTACTTCACTATGATTGGAAAAGAGTTGTTTAAAGGAGGGGTTTATCAATCACCCAGCTGGAATGTTGGCATGCTATTCAATAGCTTCCATTCTGACTATAGTTATGGCTCAGTAGGTCCCTACTCACCTACTGGACAGTTCAGTAGGTTGTTTTAATCCTACTGATCTTCATTGTCATCATTACGTAAGTACGTCCTTAGGTTTAAGCATGACAACTACTCCATTAAGCATTAAAACAAAAAAAAATGTGAAAACGTATATTTATGTCAGTTGCTAATGCTAATCACCACTGACTCTTCACCTCTAGCTTGTGTAGTAGACTCCTACGGACCTATATAAATGGGACTGATGTACGCTCAGTCAAATTGGCAGAATCAATTATAGTTAACTGATTCTATGGCTTAGGGCAGGGGTTCCCTAAATCGGGGTCCACCCCAGAGGGGACACGTGATGATTTTCAGAATCCTATTGATGTGACCCCTAAGGTGATTACAACAGATTAACCACAGTATCATTTACAGATGACAGGTATGTATACATCACAGGTGTCTCACACACACACACACAAGTCAGCGTGCACCATTAGATTTTTTCTGAACAGTTCAAATCAATACACTAGGCTTTAACCCTAGGATATTATTTTTCAAAATGAAATGTTTAATACCAACCAAAGGCAAGGCAGAGAAGGCAGTGGAGAACCACTGTCAGAAAGGCAATCGGCTTCCGGCATGGGGGGAGGAGGAGGAGACCACTGTAAGGGGGTCCATAAGCAGTTGGACCAGCTTTCCTCCAAGTGTTGCGAGTATCGAGAGGAGTATATCCAGTTTGGATTTAAATGCATTGTTATCAATGAAGTACAACATCCCCAATGTGTAGTGTGCACTGAGGTGCTTGCATGAGAGGTTAAAGCCTGTAAAAATGCTCAGACACTAACTCCTCTCTTGCTGCTAAACCAGTAGACTTTTTCCTGCTGAAAGAATTGCAAAGCACAAAAAGCATCATATGAGTTGGCATATTTAACTGCATAGGCAAAAAAGCCACACACAATCATGGAAATCCTAATAAAACGTTGCGATGACTATGAGTCAGACAATGCATGGGGATGAACAGGCGTGGGAGCCAGAAGCAGTGTCGTCGTCTGACGGGACCATATCGTCTCGAACAGAGCCTAGGAAATAAAGTGTCAGCTGATTGACAGAGTGCAGAAAGGGAAATATGCTTTGCAGTTAGATGAATCCAGAGATGTATCAAACTGCCCCACTGCTTGTTTTCGTCGGATACAGTTTTGAAGGAAAACTTAACAAGGGCATGCTGTTTTGTACCCCACTGGAGATAAAGTGCACAGGCAAGGACATTTTCACAAAACTTCAACAAACCAAAAGAACAGGGACTGTCTTGGAATGAGTGCATTGGTGTGTGTAGAGACGGTGCTGCAGTAATGGTAAGGAAAAAGAAAGGACTAAAATCAAGTCTTAAAAGTGGTGCCCCACGTAAACTTTACGCATTGTATTACCCACAGAGAAGCTCTTGCAAGTAAAACGCTCGACCAAGAGCTTAAAAGTGTTCTTGAGACTGCGTTAAAAATTGTTAACATAAAGTTACGTCTACTCTACACCAGGCTGTTCGCCACTCTCTGCAATGAACTGGGATCGAAGCATCAGGGCTTACATGGAGATTACTTTAACTGACATATTCTACTTTTATCTTATAGTAAATTGTTATATGTAAAATCATATCATGGTTGCCAGGCTGTTCTGTTCTTTTTGTTATCGCTATGCCGGTGTTTGGATATGTGAGTCCAGCGTGCATGTTTTCTTATGTTTCAGTCACCTCTAGGGGATCACGGCCTGAAAAGTTTGGGAACCCCTTCAACTATTTTAAAATCAGGCCTCAAACACATTTAAAACAACATCTTTTCCCCTGTTCGCTGTAGCCTTCTGTAGATTGGAAACATGTCAGCACAAAGCTGTACTGACTCATTTTTTTATATCTGGTGTATGGTACAGAACCTGCAAATTGCACCTTGTCACTGAGGTTGTCCTTGTTAAAAAAATAATTTAAACAAGGTGACAGAAATCATTTATTTACAGCAGCAGGGGAAGAGCAGAGAAGCCCACTCACCATTGTAAATGGAGTCTGGGAACATGGTTAATCTGTGCAGAGGTGAGACATCACAAGATTTGAAATGCCCAGTCACTGGTTGTGAATGGATTAGCTAGTTCTGAATGTGCAATAATGAATATTATCACAAGAAACATGACGGTCATTGCTGTGCTGCAGGGTGGAATTACCAACAATGACTTTACCTCACACACATTAAAACACTGTATATGTGCGTGTGCATGCAGGGTGGTTGTTGCCCATAAACTGTTAAAAAACATCAAATTAAATCTAACTGGCTTTGCTAAATGATTACCTGCTTGTATGTGTGTGTTTTAAAGCGTATGTGTGTGTATGTGTGTGAGAAAGAGAGTGTGAATGCGCTGTAGGCACAAGTATATCAGACACATGTAATCAACCTCATAGCAGCGCCTAAATATTTTAACAACACACTGTTTTGCCTGCTGGTGTGTTGTTTTCAGACTGCAGTATGACTATCCACTTAAAGTCGAGGTTCATGAGATTTCAGGTCAAACAACACTTGCTTAGCTGTGGCAGAGGGGTTACATTCTAGTAGTTGCAGGTAGGTTTGTAGCACATGCTTATCGCCCTGCCTGCAAGTATTTGGAACAACTATAAATACCTTTGCCTTGAGATGACCATTTCAAATAACATGGACCTTAGTGTTTAACCCATTTGATAGATTCTAGGGATCTAGCAGGAAAGAACAAGGAAATGTCTACCAGTATATGATGATTCATAATTGTCACGTCTTGCATGTTCTGCTCTTTGTGGGATTTTGAAACACTGACTTGGATTGTGTTTTTGTCCTCAGAAAACAAGCTCACCACCAGGCCAAAACATGACTAAAATGACTCACAACCTCACTCTTTGTCTTGAACTCCCTCTCCTACAGCTTCTGTAAGCTTTTTGGTCATTCTGTTCCAGGTACTGTCTGCTCAATAAAGCAGAAATAGTATTAACGTAAGCAGCATTTGTAGGGATATTTGTGTTTACCCACATCCACACAGGTAGACCAATATCTGCTGAGCCCAGCGGGAGAGCAGCAGTTCAACACTGTTCTGCTAACTGCATCCAATTTATGGCTTCAGTCTGCAGCAAGGGAACACTCAACAGCGAAGGACGTAATGCTCTCTAACCCTAGCTCCACACCATCCACTGTGTGAGAGTCCAACTTAGACGTCAGAGCAAACCTATCTATACATCAACTATTTATAACAACAATTTACATATATATCTGTTGTTGCCATCTCCAGATTTTGAATATATAATCATAAAACAAGCATAAGCTTCCTAGTGACTCCAGAGCATCAGGCTCACCTCGAAAATCCTATTCATGTCACCCATCTGTTTGAAGGGATTGGTGGGCTTAAGCTTGGCTCTTCAAACCCAGATGAAGAACACTAGTATAGTGAGAAAGGCCTGGCAGCTACCGGTGTGAATTGAGAGAATTTCATAAGCTTGGCATGGAACAGTTCAGATCCACTCAATCATTGTAATCCTGGGCAGTCTTGGTAATAGATTACCTACTCATCCTTCCTGCAGCCTGATGGAGAGAAGAGAGAGGGCAGTGAGCCATCCCTGAAGCACAGGGGAGCTGTGGATTAGCCTGCTAGCCCACTGCTGCAGGACTGAGGTTTTAAATAGCATGATACAGAGGAAATTTGAGAAATCTGAGTAGGTCCAGTAAATAAACCCCTCAGAGATTTAGGGGGTACTGTACTATACAGCTGCACTATTTCAACAACAAATCATCATATGTGAGAAAAAAAAATTTAAATTGAACATTATGACAATAAATGTTATAAGGAATATTATATTGTTATATTTAGGGAAAAATGGAAATGACTTTATTGTCAAAATCTAAAGCTCTGTTTCTCCAACTTTGGCTCTTTAGTATTATTCAACCTGCAGGTGTGAGATGTAGTCTGAGCTCCTGAGACTGGTCGTGATCATCCGAGCGTCACTGCTCCTTAGCATAAACTCTGTCTAATCTTGACACAGTAAGCACGCTGGTAGCACCCAGTGCTTCTTTTCTTTATTTCCCTCTATCCATCTATCTGAAGGAAGAAACTGGAGAGTGGGAGTGGGAGCAGATGGCAGAAGAAGCACAGACATAGCCAACGCAGCAGAAAAGTCCACCTTTCCCACCGGCCAGCAGGCATTAATCACACTTTGCCTCGCACCAACTTGTAGCGCTACCTATCAGCTGCTACATGAGAGCATGGGAGCTAACAGAGGCAAGTGAGTTTGCAGAGTCCACACACACACACTCAGAAACTGTGTGTATGGTTATGTGTAGGAAAGGAGGAGAAGTGTTTGGCACACTTGACAACATGCCAACTTCATGAACTTTATTACCATCTGCTGGTATTTGGCGCAGGCTAACATAGACTAGCTAGCTTGTGTGTGTGTGTGTGTGTGTGTGTGTGTGCGTGCGTGCGTGCGTGCGTGCGTGCGTGCGTGCGTGCGTGCGTGCGTGCGTGCGTGCGTGCGTGCGTGCGTGCGTGCGTGCGTGTTTTATTTCTGAATGGAACCCTTCTCTTAGCTGTCAGGGTTTATTTCCAACATGAACTGTACCACAAATACATTTTTATTGTTATGTTTTAAGATTATTTACTATGCACTACCAATTATCCATTCTAACCCAACAGAGCTTTTTCCTTAGAGCAGACTCACCTCACATTATGTTACCACCTCTGCATCAACTATTTTCAAATCAATTACTTATTCAAGTGTATTTACATTAACACAGTAGAGCAAACACAGGAGAAGGATATTTTCTTACTAACATGGAGATGGAAGAACCTGGTCAGAAAGAATAAAAACATCAACAAAAGAAAACTTTGATCTTGCTGTACCGTCAACAGTACTCGACACCCTAGCAATAACCAGGTGCAACATTTGAGTTTATATAGTAACTTCATGTTGTAACTAACTTATGGTGGAACCTGTTTTACTAAGTTATAGCCTAAAATTCCCAAACCTCATTCAAACTGATGTACTTTTGAAGCTGTGCTGGTGGAGGATGCTGAATTCAATTCTGTATGCTTCAAGGTTGGATCTGAATTCATTCAAAACTGACCTAGAGTACAATCTGTTGAACGTTTTATTTTTTAGGTTTTAAGACACACAAGAGCCATGCTCATTCCAGTCAGTCTAACAAAGCCCTTAATTTATTAGACTTTTACTCCCAGGACCATGGATATAAGTGAAATAACTACTACCTGGCATGAACAACACACACAAAAACCAACAAACTAAAAAGAGATGCTGACATGCATGAGTCTAGCACCCACCCACCCACACAACCAAACCCCACCTTACCAGATACAGACAATACAGCTCTTGCATAAGGCCAGCAGTGAAGCAGTCAATTGGTTGAATCAGTACATTTTCATCCCTGTAATGTTATGTCAGGACTCAGGACACAAGCTCCTGCTGTCACACGGACTGGCTCAGTCATTCAGACAGGTTGACACATGACTACAGCTGCATCAGCAATGACACAGCAAAGACTGCTGACTCTTCATCATCCAGGCACACACCCTTATGTGGGATATTCTGGAGTGAATGCATGTGTGTGTGTTTGTTTCTTGTATATTAACTGAGCAGTGAGTTGTGTGCAAGTCTCTGCAGGCCTACATTTACATTTTTTGTTAAACAATGCAGCAAGAGCTGGTGTGAGAACTTTGCATGAACCTTGATAATTGTTTTTTGGGCTCCGACTCTATCACTCCCCACAGGGAAACACTGAGCTTAGCAGAACTTTCAGTAGTTAAGATGTACTGTGCCAAAGAATGGCTGAGCATTCTTGACCAATACTTGACCTAAAGTATCATGTATCACCTAAGTATCACCTAAGAGGGGTATCAGGCCCACATCTCCATAGATCCTCAGGGCCCCACAAGACACACCACCACTCTCCACCACTAACTCACAAAATGTATATCCAGTAATTTCATAGGCTCCACCACAGAATGTGCCATTCTATTGACTAAGACCCACTGGTATAGTTAATAAAAGTGGCAACAGGGCAGCTCAAACCTTCCTTCCAGTAACTATGATTGCTGTTATCACTTAATGGTGCCTTAAATACATGGAGGCATACAAAATCATTCTACTGTATTTTCTGGGCTAAGTCATACTTTTTTTTTTTTAGTCCTCTGGCTTTTTTTAGTCCTCTGGCTTGTCCTGTGACTTACATAGTAGTAATCATAGTACATAGTAGTAATGTGTATATACCGTCATTTTGTTGAGTAGTCACTAGTGTTAGATGACTTAATACTCTATTATACCACCGAAAAAGTAAAAATGCTTTTGGTTACTTTAAACTTTAACTCCTAGTGTAACACAAGTGAAAATGCCACCCTGAAGAAGGAGCTATACTGCAGACTTCAAAGGGCAGGTAATAAAGTCTGCAGCTGAAAGTTTGGAGTGACTGTCGGCATTCAGGCAACCCAAGGTGGATGTGGTGTTTCATCTCTCCTCACCCTGATGCTGGCACAGTTGTTAAATGCTGCTGGACACAGATGAATTAATTTTGTAATGCATTTCTGCTTGTTGTTATGTCTAGCCTACATTCTTCATAGACTAATTTAGACTATAATTAGCATAATTAGAAATGTGACTTATACACTGAAGTGACTTATACATGTTGTTTTTCTGTTCAACAAGGCCATTTTTGCTAAAAGCGACTTATACTTCAGTATAAAGCCTAGAAATATGGTACACTGTGTTCTAACCTATGCTCTCTCTACTTCTATTATTAACAGTCATTTTAACCAGCAGAAAAATACACCAACAGGAACCCATCTGAAAGAATTGTTTATGCAGCAATAGTCCTGTTTTGATGAGTTGGGCTCATGACACCAAGAAAGCTCAAAACTGTGTTCCAGCATCTCTCTTTACCGGCACCCACACTGCCAATACACTCTTTAATTAAACCAATGAGCCAGGGCAACTGTTAACAAACAATAACTAGGCCATTGCAAACACAGACTAAACACCAACATTATAGGCATAAAAAATATGTATTAGACATAAATCCACACCATTTTCACATTTCAATAATGTGAAAATAGAAGGATTAACATATTAAGGGACCACAGGGCAATAATTTGCTAGACCTCATCTCAAAGGTCACATGCACATTTGGAATTTTAGGCCTCATGATCAAGAAAGAGGACCATTCATCGTGTGAAAGTACCTGTCCTAACATTTTATGAAAAGCTGACCACTAGAGGTTAGCTAACAAGGTGTACTGAAATCAAATATATGCATGTATTGAACATGAAGATTTATTATGTCTGGTCAGGAGGCAGTCTTAACTCTCTCTGAATCTGACTGGAACTCTGTCCATTTCTGTTCTCTTCAGGGTGTTCAGTGCCAGAGTTCCATTCTTTGTTCAGAGTTCAGCGTGTTCAGGATGCGTCTATATTGTTTTTTTGTGTCTTGCAGCACTGGGCAAGGAAATCCATCTTGTTCGTCCCATGCCTGTGCTTGGCACGATGTGATTGGTCCAGGAAGTTCTGTATCCTTGCTGGTGATTGGTTTAAATCTCACTGGTCATGTGTGAATCAAGAGAGTAACTTATTGTTGTAAGTTTTAAGAATGTTTTTCTAAGATGGGAACAATAATTTCTATTTCCACCCAGCAAATTTCAAACACATGACAAACTTAGTAACTAACCAGAGTCAATAGTCCAGCAACAACATAAATGAAAATCAAAACTTTAGATTAACTACAAGCATGAATAACAGATAAAAAAGAATAGCACAGCTTCACTGTAGGCTGACAATGATGCTCTGTAGATGTCTGGTCACACATTACATATTTAGCAGGAATAAGGAGAGGATATGAAGACCAGTTCATAAGTCATTGTATAGTTTTGAGATCCTTTCTGTAAGGGAGTAGTGTTAAGGTATTTATGGCAGGAGGTGAGCAGGGGCAGTTTGTTCGTCAAGAGGGGTTGTCTTTGTGAGGGCCGTTGGCCTGCTCCTTGTCAAAAAGGGAGTCTTGGCATTGTAGTACTTGTTGCAAGGGCCTGTACCATCACCGCTTCTGTATCTTAGTGGGTCACAAAGAGTTTCAGAGGGATATCACTCCTGCCTCAATCAGGAATGTGACCATATTCAACTGCTTCAGTCCGCTACAAAGGAAAGGTTTAGATGAAAAATGTTACACCTCATTCCTCACACCTTTTTTTTTCTTCTTTTGGCTTACTCCCATTCAGGGTCACCACAGCGGATCAATTGACTAAAACAATGCCCAATTCATTTCATTTCTATGTATTTATAAACTGTCACAAAAGCACAAAAGAGACGTGGATATTAGTGTTCTTGTGACCATGGAAGCTTTCTGCCAGCAGGGCGTCATATCACTGAAAATATTAGTTGTAAGTTGTCAAGTACATTTGGATAATCAATCACGTTTCAAAAAGGGCTATACAAGAAAGTTTCAAGCATAGACAGTGTTAGCAGATTTATGTGGAGAAATCCTACATTAAACAGCATCAGTCACACTGGAAGGACAATTGTAGCTTTGGCCAGTGTTCAGATGCAGATTGCTTGCTGATGCATTAAAATCACAGTTAACCCTCAGGGGTCAACGAACGCGCCGGCGCGTTTTGTGGCATCTTCTCCTGATAACGTCAAAACAAACTTAAATTACTTTGTCAGTTTTGATCATATAGATAAAAGCAATATATCATTTGAATCTGTAAAGGGTCTAGTTTTATTTGTATACACTCAAAATAACAAAACGCTGTGCTTTTGTAAAATGAAGAAAGCAGACAGGGTGCGCTCTCTGTCTTCTCTATCTCTGTCATCTCTCTTCACAGACACATGAATAAAACAACCAGCTAATACTTGCCTCATGAAAATGAGAAATATATGGCTGGAAAGCTTGAAATATCTTCTTTTAAATGAAACAATTCAATATCTCTTTGTATTTAATCCGTATGAAAGTAAGGAGCGGCACAGTTTCACCTCATTATAGCTAACATGATCCCACCTCGCACTGAGCCCACTGTTCATATGGAAATATTCTGAGGTGAGCCAGGTAGTTCTGTACATGCCCCTGAGAAATGACATAAAACGTCAAGCTTCACTATAAAATTTTGAGATGGCACCCTATGCGGGTGAAGAAGCGCTTCGTATGTTCCAGACAGGGATGAAGAGTTTACTTTGTCCTCAGGAGGAAAAACATGACTCACAAACATTTGCATCGGCATTGCATTGCAGTAACTGGAAGGCTCATTATGCGGATCTTTGGCTTCTCGGGTGAATCACGATTATTCATGATCAGGCACACCTTCCTGCATATGTTTTTTTTCTAAACAAAAAATGTCTTAGAAAATTTAAATCAGCGTATTGTTTTCTGTGAATGAGTGAACAAGATGACTTTCGCATAATATTTAAGCAAACCCTCTAAGTTACAAGACGCATTTCTTAAATGTCTTATGAACCAATGTTCTGTTTGTGTTTTATGTGCTGATTACAGTGTTATCAGACTTTAGCCATTAATATGTTAATATGTTTAAAAGCAATTGAATAAAGCACAAATGTCAGGGCATGTCATGTTTGCTATGCCAATGTCTCTGATAATCATGGAGCTCACCCGTTATCAGGTCCGCTTTCTGTCATTATGATATCCTCATGGAGGCAAAAGCATCTGCAACTTGAGGGGAAGATGATTCATATTTAAATATTTATGCATTGGTAAAGCCAGAAACACCCCTAACAACTTTCTTTAAGATGAACTGTGATTTGTTGTGCAGCCAACTCTGTGACGTGTATTCGGATAACTGTTAGGGCCTCTGGATAACGTGTTAAAGGATGTTTAGAATGAGAAGTCTGAGATAAAGTTTGTTGAGGACTGCACCCAGATTGCTAAGGTTAATGGCCGCAGCCACACACATATTCAACGGCCATGTACATAAATGTGTGTGCGCGCATTGGGATGGCAAGCACAACTGCTGAATGTACAGTGGGTACGGAAAGTATTCAGACCCCTTTAAATTTTTCACTCTTTGTGTCATTGCAGCCATTTGCCAAAATCAAAAAAGTTCATTTTATTTCTCATTAATGTACACTCAGCACCCCATCTTGACAGAAAAAAACAGAAATGTAGAAATTTTTGCAAATTTATTAAAAAAGAAAAACTGAAATATCACATGGTCATAAATATTCAGACCCTTTGCAGTGACACTCATATTTAACTCACATGCTGTCCATTTCTTCTGATCCTCCTTGAGATGGTTCTGCGGCTTCATTGGAGTCCAGCTGTGTTTAATTAAACTGATTGGACTTGATTAGGAAAGGCACACACCTGTCTATATAAGACCTTACAGCTCACAGTGCATGTCAAAGCAAATGAGAATCATGAGGTCGAAGGAACTGCCCAAGGAGCTCAGAGACAGAATTGTGGAAAGGCACAGATCTGGCCAAGGTTACAAAAGAATTTCTGCAGCACTGAAGGTTCCTAAGAGCACAGTGGCCTCCATAATCCTCAAATGCAAAAAGTTTGGGACGACCAGAACTCTTCCTAGACCTGGCCGTCCAGCCAAACTGAGCAATCGTGGGAGAAGAGCCTTGGTGAGAGAGGTAAAGAAGAACCCAAAGATCACTGTGGCTGAGCTCCAGAGATGCAGTAGGGAGATGGGAGAAATTTCCACAAAGTCAACTATCACTACAGCCCTCCACCAGTCGGGGCTTTATGGCAGAGGGGCCCGACGGAAGCCTCTCCTCAGTGCAAGACACATGGAAGCCTGCATAGAGTTTGCCAAAAGACACATGAAGGACTCCCAGACCATGAGAAATAAGATTCTCTGGTCTGATGTGACCAAGATTGAACTTTTTGGCATTAATTCTAAGCGGTATGTGTGGAGAAAACCAGGCACTGCTCATCACCTGTCCAATTCAATCCCTACAGTGAAACATGGTGGTGGGAGCATCATGTTGTGGGGGTGTTTTTCAGCTGCAGGGACAGGACGACTGGTTGCAATTGAAGGAAAGATGAATGCGGCCAAGTACAGAGATATCCTGGAAGAAAACCTCTTCCAGAGTGCTCAGGACCTCAGACTGGGCCGAAGGTTCACCTTTCAACAGGACAATGACCCTAAGCACACAGCTAAAATAACAAAGGGGTGGCTTCGGAACAACTCTGTGACCGTTCTTGACTGGCCCAGCCAGAGCCCTGACCTAAACCCAATTGAGCATCTCTGGAGAGACCTGAAAATGGCTGTCCACCAACGTTCACCATCCAACCTGACAGAATTGGAGAGGATCTGCAAGGAAGAATGGCAGAGGATCCCCAAATCCAGATGTGAAAAACTTGTTGCATCATTCCCAAGAAGACTCATGGCTGCACTAGTTCAAAAGGGTGCTTCTACTCAATACTGAGCACAGGGTCTGAATACTTATGACCATGTGATATTTCAGTTTTTCTTTTTTAATAAATTTGCAAAAATTTCTACATTTCTGGTTTTTTCTGTCAAGATGGGGTGCTGAGTGTACATTAATGAGAAATAAAATGAACTTTTTTGATTTTGGCAAATGCCTGCAATGACACAAAGAGTGAAAAATTTAAAGGGGTCTGAATACTTTCCGTACCCACTGTATACACAGACAACACAACTAAAATGAGTACCAGTAGGTTTTTTAAAAAAAAGAGCAACAGGGGAAAAGAAGGGCAGGTTTCCAGACAAAACAAACAGAAGGGGTATGTGAGCATTCTGCACAGGAAACATATGAGTATGTGGCTCTTTTGACCTCACTTCCTCAGGATCACTTACAAGTGGGCATAAATAGAAGGTAAGCATGTTGTGTGCTACTGGCCCAGTGGCTAGTCTGATTAATAGAGTGGTTAGAAAATCTCCTCAACAAAGATCACAACAAAAACAAAACTGTAGCTTTATGTGTTTTCATCCTTAACAATATAGTTATATAGAACTGGGCACCTACATTTTTATGTTTATCGGTATTATCTATTAATTGATCTCATTACCAAACTTTAGGAAATCAACATTTACCAACCAGAGGGCCAACAATGAAAAGATGCTACTGATTATGTTAAAACTATGTTTCCTGATTCTTATAGGAAAATTACAGAAGGATCTATCCAAATTATGTACCAACAACCAGAATCCTGTGTGTTATAAGTATTCAATTATTCTTTTCAGCAGCAATTCAAAACAGCAAAGTAAACACTTTGTATGAAAACTTTTAAGGATAACATTGTGGTTCAAGATCATTAATAAGAAAATTCATTCTTTGGATTCTGCACTGAGCTGTACCACACCGCAATAGAAAAGCAAAAAAAAAAAAAACAGTAATAAATCCATCCATGTTCCATGCTCCATGTTCCTTGGCTGAAAAGGCACTTTGTGAGACACTTACACACACTTCCTAACACTCTTTACTAGGTAACAAAACAATTTCATTATTCAGTTCTGGGGGCAGGATACAGCAGTAAGCTGAGATGGATCACTGAAGTACCACACAGACCTCATCTCTTCCCCTGTGCTGCTCTCACTCATTGGCATTTCAAAATCCATTTCCCACAGAAAGTTCTTATCAGTCAATAGAAAAAAAATCTCAGAAAATGTTGTGACTAGGGTAAAGACATCAGATGAGGCTTCACATTTCTATTTGCTTTATTTTTATTTTTACAACCATCACTCATCCCCTGGTGGGCTCTTGTTCTCCTTTGTGTCTGTCTTTGTTTCCGGTACAGTGACCTCCAGTCTGGGATCCTTCACACATACATAAAAGACGTGTAAGGATGGTTCCAGGTGATGCTGGAACAGCCACTAAAGCCCACAATGGAAACAGTGAGGGTCCCAGAAAAGGTCTTTTAAAGTCATCTGTCTCAGTCATCACTGATTCAGGCTGCTCAGCTAGGATCTTTGATCTGTCTGTGCTGACAGGCTGTTTATTAGTGGCCACCAAGTTAAGAATCAGGTTTCAATGAACATGAAAACATGCAAACATGCAACAACAACACCACTAAACCCAAAATGTCTAATACAGTGGAAGTGCCAGTATCGTCAATGTTAACAACATCCCTCCTCAAGGCCTTCAGACATGTAAGGCAACAAGAGCCTCAAGTCACTACTCACACAGCAGCACTGAAAAAAAGTGAGATTCAGCAAATAATGTGATGCCGTATGAATGTGGATTTAGCTGACAAACCAGGATGTAACAGACACTGAGGGAAAGTGACTATGTACATTTACTCTAATACTGTACTTAATAAGTCTGAGGTGTTTGTATTTTACTAGAATTTCCATTTGCTGCAAATGCATTCTTTTACTTCATATTTCCAAAATTATATAAATAATCTCCACCATTTTAAAAAATGAATTTCAGGCACTGGCCTTATAGCAGCATCAAGGCCAAGATGTGTGCTTGTCCTAATGTTTTCCTATTGATCTGGAGGGACGAAAGATTTCAAACACAAGTTTTTGCAGAATGAGGCATGTTTTTGAAAGAGTTCATGGACAGACTTTGGTTGATTAATGTGCTTAGTGAAAAGAGAGCGTATAGTATTTTGCTTGACAAATGACTTTTGTTTAATCATAATTTAGAACTCATTTGCATTTGAGAGGTTAAAATCCATGTATTTTCTGCCTGAAACTAATGAAGAATTAATTATAATCATAATCACTCATGGAAACTGTTGCAAATTTTCTGTGCTTTGATAGACTGAGATGAGATGAGCTAAAGTGATTAATAATTGATTGACCAACAATGTTTTTTTTTTTTTCACCTCTACTTTTAAAGAAGTCAGCAGAAACAGCATTCCAGATACATCACAGACCTCACCGCTTTGCCTGCTGTCTCTGATCCACACCTTGTATGTTAATCTACAAGCAAGTTTTTATGAACAAGCTATGCAAATACGGACAGAACGTAGCCTAAGTGCCTGATAAGGAATATCAATATGAATGGTAGTACTGATAAAATCCTAATCCTCTGGAAACTTTTGATCTTGATGCAGTGTTGCTGTGGGCCGTGTTATCAGCATTTTAACTCAGTGATCTGTGAGAATCAGACGAAGGCGAACCCTCAGGCTAACACTCAACAGGAAACCGGAAGCACTTCAAAGATTTATTCTTAATCCAAATATCAACGAAGTCAGCTGCTGTAAAACATCGAAAACATGCAGACACAGACTGCACTGTTTTCTCAAATGGCACAAGAACTCCGAAAGAGCCTTAAAATATACACAATGCTGTGAAAACGCAAAATAAATATAGTGCCCTTGATTGATTTTCAAAATATGTGTGTGTGTGTGTTAAAGCGCAGTTCTGTGTTCAAATTTAGAACATCATTTCAGCCGTTTGCCAAAATCAAAAAAGTTCATTTTATTTCTCATTAATGTACACTCAGCACCCCATCTTGACAGAAAAAAACAGAAATGTAGAAATTTTTGCAAATTTATTAAAAAAGAAAAACTGAAATATCACATGGTCATAAGTATTCAGACCCTGTGCTCAGTATTGAGTAGAAGCACCCTTTTGAGCTAGTACAGCCATGAGTCTTCTTGGGAATGATGCAACAAGTTTTTCACACCTGGATTTGGGGATCCTCTGCCATTCTTCCTTGCAGATCCTCACCAGTTCTGTCAGGTTGGATGGTGAACGTTGGTGGACAGCCATTTTCAGGTCTCTCCAGAGATGCTCAATTGGGTTTAGGTCAGGGCTCTGGCTGGGCCAGTCAAGAACGGTCACAGAGTTGTTCCAAAGCCACTCCTTTGTTATTTTAGCTGTGTGCTTAGGGTCATTGTCCTGTTGAAAGGTGAACCTTCGGCCCAGTCTGAGGTCCTGAGCACTCTGGAAGAGGTTTTCTTCCAGGATATCTCTGTACTTGGCCGCATTCATCTTTCCTTCAATTGCAACCAGTCGTCCTGTCCCTGCAGCTGAAAAACACCCCCACAACATGATGCTCCCACCACCATGTTTCACTGTAAGAATTGTATTGGACGGGTGATGAGCAGTGCCTGGTTTTCTCCACACATACCGCTTAGAATTAATGCCAAAAAGTTCAATCTTGGTCACATCAGACCAGAGAATCTTATTTCTCATGGTCTGGGAGTCCTTCATGTGTCTTTTGGCAAACTCTATGCAGGCTTTCATGTGTCTTGCACTGAGGAGAGGCTTCCGTCGGGCCCCTCTGCCATAAAGCCCCGACTGGTGGAGGGCTGTAGTGATAGTTGAGGATTATGGAGGCCACTGTGGTCTTAGGAACCTTGAGTGCTGCAGAAATTCTTTTTTAACCTTGGCCAGATCTGTACCTTGCCACAATTCTGTCTCTGAGCTCCTTGGGCAGTTCCTTCAACCTCATGATTCTCATTTGCTCTAACATGCACTGTGAGCTGTAAGGTCTTATATAGACAGGTGTGTGCCTTTCCTAATCAAGTCCAATCAGTTTAATTAAACACAGCTGGACTCCAATGAAGGAGCAGAACCATCTCAAGGAGGATCAGAAGAAATGGACAGCATGTGAGTTAAATATGAGTGTCACTGCAAAGGGTCTGAATACTTATGACCATGTGATATTTCAGTTTTTATTTTTTAATAAATTTGCAAAAATTTCTACATTTCTGTTTTTTTCTGTCAAGATGGGGTGCTGAGTGTACATTAATGAGAAATAAAATGAACTTTTTTGATTTTGGCAAATGGCTGCAATGACACAAAGAGTGAAAAATTTAAAGGGGTCTGAATACTTTCCGTACCCACTGTATAAGCAGGACTGGGTAGTGTTTGCACTTCTTGGTACTAATGCCATTCAGATAAATAACTTTTGAAAGCAAAAAGATACATTTTGTATAGGCATACCTTGCGAAGTAAATAAGCATATCTTTCTACAAAACCATTTTTATTCAAGAAAACCAAGCAAAAGTTTATATTATATTATATTATATTATATTGTCTAATGAATGATTCCCAACCAAAGGCAATATTTTAGGGGTTAGCTAAAATTTTTTCTATACAAAATAATGTCTTACTTGATACTTAGGACTTATGCCCACACAGCTACATTACGCCCTAACCACTAAAAGCACTACTTCATTCTAAGACAGGGTATCCACAGGTTTCTAAGAGCTAGATTTAAGACTTTTTAAGACCTTTTTAATACCACGCTGAATGAAATTTAAGACCAATTTTGTAGAAATAAAATAAAATATCCCACAATACAAACAATTACCATAACACACTGTTTATTGATATAAACTGTTTACACACCATTTTGATTTATTGAGTAAAACAAAAATAAAATGCCAGGTGTTTTCCGACAGGTTTCCACAGCCGCTTTGTCTTATTCACACCGCATGTGGGTCTCCAAAGCTTTCATACCCATTGTTCCGAGTTTTAAATTTTTTTGCACAGCTTGCACCGGACCTCGAACACGTTGCCACTAACTGGACTTAACCACGGCACAAAATTAGGGTTTTGTAACCAA
Source organism: Mastacembelus armatus (assembly GCF_900324485.2). Lineage (NCBI taxonomy): Eukaryota > Metazoa > Chordata > Actinopteri > Synbranchiformes > Mastacembelidae > Mastacembelus > Mastacembelus armatus. The sequence continues at coordinate 1,793,250 of NC_046655.1, read as the reverse complement.
TTGTCATTAAATTTACATTTACCCATGGCAAAAGACTAATGCTGAAACTTCCCCGAGGTTCACGCAGCTGCCGGAAAGCATGTGTTAAATAAACTTCCCTCAAACGCGTATTTTAGTTGGTTCCGCCTATTTCGTTCTGTGTAACAAATACGCGAAAGGCTTTCAAATTGATTTCAAGATGAAAATAAAATCTTCTTTATGGGGTCGGTTAGATTTCATTTTAAGACCTTTGAAACACGAATTTAAGACATTTTAATGCTAATTAAGGCCTTAGTTTTATAATATGGAATTTAAGACTTTTTAAGGATCCGCGGACACCCTGTAAGAGGCATTGGTCTAAAGTATGATCTGACTCAGTGTGAAGCCTCCTCTCTCTGCAGACCCACATCACAATGTGTTTTTTCATGACTGAGCAACAAACACAGGCTCAATTCAGTCAATCCAGCCATCCAATCTTCCCACACTCCAACAACCTAAAGTTTGCTCACAACAAGTTGCTTGTAGACCATCAGTGAGTGATCTTTACAAAATAAATGCTGTTACTTTTAAGGAAACTGTGATTCTCAGTCTGTGTGGTAAAGTAGGGTTTATGCAATTACAAATTTTTGAAATGCTTTTTTCTGCTGGAGTTATGGAATAAACAATACTGTTTAATGATTCTGACAATAGCATCAGAAACTCTCAAACCCTGTCATAAAAACTGTGTTGTGCTACAACTAAATTTTTACATGTCACAGTGTGTCATATTTCTGAGAAAGGTCCTTATGGCACATTTTAAGTCAGATTTTACCATCACAGTGAAATGTTAGGTTCACATGACTATGGTATGTTAGGAAATAGTCTTCAAAAATGTTAAATGAAATTAGTGCTGCTGGTCAGAAGGAAATGAAACAAGCAATAACAATGACTTCCTCACTTCGTGAGAAGAACTGCAGATATGTCAAACAAAATGGGGAAGAATAAAATGTCCCACCAGTGACAGTTACATAAAAACCCAATGACACCTCAACATGAACTTATTCCATTCAGCTAATTTTGCACAAATTACACACCTTTATCTGGATTCAAAGTACTACAAATACATAACACGTGGCCATAACTACAACGACAGGCACTAACCAGTTTAGAAAAAAATGCATCAACACACCCAAGTCAGAATAAGGGTTTCCACTCTATTGACATGCATGAATGTAGCATAACATCACAGTAATGTCAGGAGTGACAGCCTCCATTTCTCTTCAAAACTTTCAGCTGCTGTTGTGGTATTGTTGGAGTTGGAGGCAATTCACAACGAAGGATCTTAGGATATGCTGCAGCCATCTTTAGGTATGAGCAATTATAGTAGCATATAAGGTCTCAGACTAATGATGCTATTATTACCTTTATTCAATAGATTAGATGTTCAACTAGCCATAGGGCTACAGAATTGTCTCAACTTTGTGATCACATTTTGAATCAAGGTCACGTAACTGGTGAAGGCTGGTGGTATATATGCCCTGGCCCCTGTGACTCGGCAGGAAAATCCTGTTTGAGAGGGGGCCCTTTTCACTGTTGCACTGCTAAACACGCATAGTGAGGGCACAGCTGTATGTGTGACAGTAAAGATGGAGAGGACAGACGAGAAAATGACGAGATGGGAAAACGAGAAAAGTTCAGATGTCGCTTGAAGACGCATTTGCTAAAGGGACCGCCTACAACAAAACCCCCTCTGGGCTCAGCCACTCCCCCCGCACATTTGCATATTAGTGATACACAACATGGCAGCGAGCAGACGAACTCATTCCCAAGAAAGGCACAGTATCATCCGTAATTTGGAATTAGTTCGGTTTTGCGGCGTCAGACGCAGAACAAACAACACCCCGCTGCAAAGTGTGTTTTGAAGTCTTTTGCTGGCAAAGGTAGCAGTACGCCTAATTTACTGCAGCACCTTTAACAGAGGCATGCTGCCAAGTGGGAGAGATGTTGCGCCCTACAAAATGAATAAGCAGCACAGGCACACCTGTTGGAGGGGGAAAAAAAAAAAAAAACAACTTAAACCGTAAATCGGAATTTTTTTTTTTTTTTTTTTTTAAGGCCATATCGCCCAGCCCTACTATGCTTGCAAAACAAGGAGGCAGTAAGAAAGCGCAAACCTGTGCCAGTGCTTAACAATTTTACAATTTACTGTTCTACTCGAACACATAATTCTTGTGGCTTCACTTTGAAGTTGAATTGATTTCCTGACTTTGCAAACATTCCCTTAGGAAATACAATGCAGGCTCTATCTCCATTAGTTTCACAGTTACGACTGATCAATAATTGTTTAATGGTGAAACTCCCCGACCTGGATAACCACCAAACTCTAATTGACTTTTCTTTGGCTTGAGGCCAGTAAGTCCTGCAAATTTATTGGTATTGCATGTTTTTAAGATACCCTGTTGTCAACCACACAGACAAACTAATTAACAGATATTTAATCTTCTTTGGTGTAAAACTATATACTGTACTCTCATCAACACCTCACTACATACACCTGTACCACTGAACACAATCCAATGCAACAACCCTGGCATAACATCTACCTCTCTGAAGCTCATAGTGTTTTACATTTTGGTGAGAAATGTATTAAATGCATTAAATGGTTTCTAATATTATGAATCCTGTCTGTACGTAAATAGGAAATACAAAACAGAGACACCACTGTAATATGTCCTGAGAGTTAGCTTCCAGCAGAACTTTTGAGCACAAAATGATCTTAAAGATGATGAACATTTTGATTATCTACTTATCTGTTTAGGCCAACGCAGCATACAATGCCATTGACAGCTGCCATTTGTTGTGAATGGCAACTGGCTTTGCGGCACATCCATCGAGAGATTCAGCAAAGCACCCATCTACACTACATTTGAGGGGAAAGTCAAGAAATAGTCAACTTCATACAAATATCTGTTACTCCTTCCTACTGCAGTGGCCCAGTGACCCCATAGGGATGATTCCAACTTCAGATAGTTAAATTGAGTCCAACAGTATTACAATCCTGACAAAAATTATCCTTTGAATGGAACATTAGTGCACTGAGCTCCCCTCCCCTACCCTAACCCTCCCCTCCCTTCCCTTCCCCTCTCCTCCCTCCTCACATGTATATTCCACCATTGAATGTCACTAACCTTGTGCTCTCTCTCTCCCCTAGTTTGTGCTCTCTCCCTCTCTCTCTGTTCTCTCTGTACCTTCTGCAGGTGTCCCTGGTCCTGGAGCTGTATATTGCTGATGTGCAGTTACTGGTCCCACCAACTTGCAGTATCTATTTGTTGTTTATTGTTGCTGTTCTTTTCTCTCTGCTCTATCCACTCACCCCAACCGGTCGAGGCAGATGGCCGCCCAAACTGAGCCCGGTTCTGCTGGAGGTTTTTTTCTTCCGTTAAAGGGAGTTTTTTCCTCTCCACTGTCAACAAGTGCTGCTCATAAGGGATTTGTTGGGTTTTTTTTTTTAAAGTGCCTTGAGATGATTGTATTGTGATTTGGTGCTTTACAAATTAAATTGAATTTAATTGACCTGAACATGTGTTCAGTCTGAGAAAAGAACAACATGCAACCACATCCATGTGCTGTCTGGGGCAGAGGTCACATGATGGAAATGAATTCACTCTTGCCAAACTCTTTGCAGCACTGTGTGTGTTTAGATTGTTCAGGAAACTATTCATAAGCAGTTCTGCCCCACCCTGCCATCAACCCAGTTAGGAATTCCGCCAGAAAAACACAGCACTCATTAAGTTACAAAGTTAGCAATAACTTTGGAAAACACACATACACACACACACACTCATGTTGTCACAGTGTTGTTAATGCTGCTTGTGAAGATAAAAACACCTGCAGTGTGTAACTGACTGACATGGCCTCTTCACCCCCCCTATCTTTCAGCTCCTTAGTTCTCTTCATTTCTTCTCCTCCTATATCTCTGTCCATCTTATAATTTGTTTCCAAAATGAAGATTGGAAGTGCTGGCTTGTAAACGTACACCCCACCCACATCTCTCTCTCTCTTTCTCACACAGACACACACACAGTGTAAATCTATCTTTGTGGGGATACTCATAGAAATTATACATTCTCTAGCCCCTTACCCAAACCAGTTTTCAATTGAGAGAAAACCAGTGAATTAAAATCTAATTACTTTAGTTATATAAATCCACTATAACTATAAAGCTGTCCTGTCTGCTCACTGATTTACAACATTGCTTACGTTACCTAAACTCCAACAGGAACTCCTTATCCTAATTCACCCGCCCTCTGTTTGTGCAGATTCTGTGTAAAATCTGATTCAGGCTACCAACACTGGCAGCATGCGACTTTTAAGACAGCAAGCGAAGGGAGAATACTACTTGCTCAAACCAGACACATTCATTAATCTACACAATTCCATCCTTGTTTGCTCTCAAACCTGTTGTTGCTCATAGATGTGTCCCTGCATGCTCCTGGGTTCATTAGTTGTATATACCTGCCATACCGTTAAGCATAGACATGCAGTTGAGCAAGTGGATATACTTGCCTAAACATACAAATATGTAAATGTGACTTCCCTGCCGTTTGATGTAGCCCATATCACACCAATGACAAATTCCCTCATCGTATTTTACCAAGACTAAAGCTACAGTATTTGTTTTTACCAACAGCAAAAAAAAGACTGAGAATTGTCACCCAAACTGATTTTCAGTTTTATTTAGCAGTCCACAACTTCACTGTTTAGGTTCAGTTTAACCTGGTTTCCAGCAGCAGCAGGCAGCTGGGTTCAGTGAAAAATCCCTCTGTACACTACCTGCCAAGCACCAAATAGCAGACACGCAGCGTTATCAAGCAAGATGGCTTTTTTTTTTCCAAATACTCCACAGAATTAGCATTTTACACCTGTAACAATTACAGTTACAAGACCAAATCTAATGCATCAGACATACTGTTTAATATGTACACTTTTCTTACAATCGCACTTAACTAAAGTTCCACACATTCACTGAGGTGAACTGTATGTCTGGAGTGTATTGCTGTGCTGGTGAGGGTCAGTGATTTTTACCCAGTCAGACTCAGCTGCTGCTGCAATAAATGGAGGAAGTTGTGTTTTCTGGTGGGTGGGGAGCAGAGAGGCTACATTCATGTTACTCTAACTGTTTATTTTGTGGCATCCCCAAAGCACTGAGCAGCTGCCAAGCTAAACCAAAGACACACACAAACACAGACACAAACACACAGGAGGGAGAGAGGGAGGGAGAGAGAGAGAGGGAGAGGGAGAGAGAGAGGGAGAGATGCAATGAAAACGACAGAGTGAAATAGGCTGAGACAGCTGTGGTGGCCTGACATGACCACTAACCCTCTTCTCAGTGTCAGTTCCAGGTTACACTCTGATTCTCCTACTTTTTGCTCCTGCATCCTTTTCTATTCATTTGTTATTCATGTTTCTGTGTGTTAGCAGGGAGAAGGAGTACCATGAGACTCCACGGCTCAGCGAGCCTTTGAAAACCTCTCCCCCTCTTTCGTCTCCATGTGCTTCAGGCTAAATGACAACTCCACAAAACAGGCCCTGTTGATTAGCCATCCCACTACAGAGGTCAGAGGTCAGCTACATGTCAGAATCACTAATGTCAGACAGAGTGTACTTTTGTCCTTTTCAGCTCTCATTCCCTGCGTAGAAGCCACTGTATATGATGCACTCATTAAGAAATATTCAAACCTAAACTCTGTATCTCTGCCTTCTTGTTAAAGAGGAAATTCCTGCAGCTTTGAACAGCAGTTTACACACCTGTATTTCCCTTATTTACTGCATATAAGATAAGGTTTGAAAACACTGACAGCTTTAATAGATTTAAAAAACAAACAAAAAAAAAGATTCCTTTATTACTCCATTCTTATTATATGGAATGGACGGCAGATATGGGAAAGATCGCCATTATTACTATTAGCACACTGGACAACTGCAGATGGTCATATAATTAGCGAGTTTGAATTCTGTGCACTCACAATATAACGCTATACTGTTACATAATCCCTTGATGGACAGACTTTGGCTGATGTGAGGCATCGTTATTTACTTGACTCAGGCACATCAGTATTATAAAGCACCAAGTTGGGTTTATCAGAAAAGTCAGACTTTCCCACTCAGCAGTACAACTTCAATGTTGAACACCATTTACAAGTAGGGCACTCATAATCACCATAACTCTGATATGACATGAATGCAGCATTTGTCTGCAGGTAGTCAATATGCATTTGGATGATGTGTGAAATAAGGTTCTGTAGCGTGAGCAGGCACTGGATGTTAAGACTGTCTTTCCAATACTGTTCAACTATCTGACAGGCACTACTAAAGAAACATGCAGGCAGCTTAAGGCCCTACTGCCTGAGAGACACTGCGTGAGGAGTGCTGAACATATATTTGTATAGTGAGATCAGACTACATGACATCAGCCTGATAATGTCACAACCCAGTAGACGTGAAGTGTTGAGAGGTAATGTGAGCGACAGGTGTAACAGTTGCTGAATTGGCACTGGAGAGGTGGTCTTATTCACTTTCACATTCACATTCACTACACAACTTACAAATGCAGTGTTGCTAAGATTGTAATGGGATGAACATTTGCCCAATGCAAGGAATTGTGTTGATGAGGGTGTGCTGCTTCATGTATCGGTGAGAGCCAGGGGTGGCAAAGATTTGCAGTTTATAAGCCAAAATACGGTCAAGTGGTTTGTACTACTAAGAGACAGGATTGTGCAACTCTGGAAAGCTGCAAACTGCTCGCACAATTCGCGCATTAACTTTTTTCCTGAATCTCTTCTCCTGCACCTGGTCTAGATACACGAACCATGATTTATAAAAATTTGTAGAGAGAAAGAAACTCATTTACATCCTGACACACATCACATTTTCAAAACCATCTGACAAAAATACATTTTATGTGGTTTTGCTAAAATAAGTGCCATGAAAATGGATTATTCCATACAGAGTATACCTTACAGTACTACAGTATACAGAACTGTGTGTGAGAATGCATTGAGAAAACTGCACAGACAGGATTTTACAAAAATTTACAGTACAAAGGCCTTCTAGTAGCACCACTGGGACTTAATTGTAGAAGAGAAGAGAAAAGAAGAGACACTAAAAAGAAAGAGACCACCAAAAGAGTCAACAACAAATTCAGCTCTTGCAGACTATAAACAGATTGGTTTATAGCACTTCAATCATTCTTGTAAAAAAAAAACAAAAAACAAACAAAACAAACAAAAAATAAATAAATAAAGATTACCTCCACCCAATGATTATGTTACCTACAAAAAATATTTGCTATTAAAGTTTAGTTGTACTCAAACTATAATTTCTGTGTGACAAGGTTGAACTGGTAAACATTTAAAAGATAAACCTCAATAAATCAGGGAAGAGAAACATAATAGAGCAGAACACTAGAGCTAGGGTACCTGTCACTTCGCTTCCATTCACTCATATGTCTCACCTATCTTGATAGAAACATTAGCAATATTTACAGCATTATGCCCAGCACTACACATCCATTAATCATCCAAATCTGCATCTTACTGTCACCCACTGCTACTGCAACAGCAATGAGTGCACTGTAACTGTGAGAGGTTACAGACAGAACTGAGTGGATGTGCTGCCAGTCTAATCTTTCACCAAAAACAGTTTCCTGGACCTATGGTCATTACTTCTGTTTGAGGAGACAAAAATACAAAGGTAAAGAGCTACAGTTGATTATACCACTAAAACAGCACAAAGACAGTGAAGGCTGCTTTAGAACAACAAAGCACAAACAAGCAACCACAACAGCTAAACAGTGAAACCAAGGTGGAAGGTGCAGTTCAAAGATGTTGGTTCCACAGTAATCCCACTACTGGAAATCAAAGGGAAGACCACCAATGCGTCACAATAGTCTGTATTCTACGTTTGTGTTTCTAGCTTTCTGAAGTAAACACACATCACATCTGTTAATGCATCTCATCAGAGTCAAATCTGCATTATGGAAAGTCACCAAATATAGCCTGGTATATAGTGCAGATCCAGCTTACTGACCGAAAGCCTGATAGGAACAATGGTTCCAAAAGACATGACTGCCTGCCACCCGTTTCAATACCCCCCTCATACAGCAGTGGTTTGGGGCGAAGCAGAAATAGTCTCAAAGCAGAAAGAAAGGGCAATATGTCTTCCTCATATTCAACTGTTACTGCACTCAGAAATCAGGCTTGTGCCAATATTTGCAATTATCAGTGCATAGTCTTAAGTATCGTCAAGTGATGTCATTTCAGCCCCTATGTCAGTAATTTATTACAGCAAACCAACATGTCAGCAACTCGTGTTTTTGAAGAATCCTAACTTGACAATGCTAAGAATTCAGCAGATTCAAAATGAAAATGTGGTGATCAAACAAATGCAGGGGACAGTTTGACCCCCACTCCTAAGGGCAGAGCCTGAGGAGTGACAGCCTGTCAACAGGCATTGAGAGGGCAGCAGCATCCTTAAACACGGATGTGGATGGAACAGGGTCAGGATCCCAATAATGCGCTGACAGAAAACTGACCCAGCAGGAATTTGGTAGGAATTTGAAGGATTTGAAGAAGTCTTGATGGTGCCATGTTGTTCACTGGAAAGGAAACTAGACTTGATTGTTAAGAATCTAATGCTGCTCATTGTATTCAGAACTGAATGGGCAGCATGAATACTTAGGCTGAGGTCCAGTATGAGTCAGCCAATACCAGCAAAACAGCAGTGGCTGTCTGCTAGGCCTACTGTTCTCTCCGATCAGTTTCACCCCCAACCAATCAAAACCCATGCTGTCACGCAATAAAAACACACTTATTTTGCACCAAATAACTAGAGAAAAGGCTGACTAATTTGGTCACAAATGGGACCAAAAGTCTGTTGAGTGTGACTAATCTTTTTTTTCTGGGTCACACTGGTGTGCCCAACAGTTTGTAGGTCTGTGTGTAGGATTACAGCATTACTTTTTGCCCACCAGTGAAGGTCAGAGCAAATCAAAAACTCAGTAGTGGGGGGCCTATACCTCTGATTGGCTCTGATTTTCACATTCCGGTGCCCCGGTGTGAGTTTGAAATCAAGATCTGGATGCTACTTCATGACAACAGCCCCCGTTAACCCAGACCAGCATCAGAGATAGAAACAGCATCAGACACTGAGCCAGAGACAGAGGCATATGAAGAAAAAAAAAAAAAAGCAAAACTTAACTGTATTCCATTGATAAAGCTTGACGCACAGTTCCCATGGTTGAGGTAAGACAAAATTAGCAATGTCAGTTCTGTTCTGGCAATACCACTTTTGCTGTCAGTGAATCAACATACACAACCAACACACTAAAAAACACAACATGTCAAAGAAGCATATCATATATTATGATAAGTGTGAGGCACCATAGCTCCCTTCTTGCAGTATTTCAGCACCAGGCAGCAGCAATGACAAAGCAGAATTTATTTTTGAATCACCTACAATAATGCAAAAGAACTGCCTTTAACTAAATCTCAAATTTCCCTAATGAAAAAAGATCTAAACATTAACCCAAACTACAGTAACTGTACAGTCTGTGCCCAGTTTGTTGAGGTGACTACAGGCACCTTAAAAAAAGACATCGGTTGAAATCCCCAATAACTTGAAAGTCGCATTTATGATTAACAGGAAAAAACAAAAGGTGTGTGTCATTTCATTTTGTTGAGCACTTTAAATATTGGCACTTTTTATGTTTAGTTTCAAAATAATCATTTTTTTCAATTTCATGTTTATGCTATTATTCAGATAAGAACAATTATTTATGTGCACTGTTATTCCTGTTTACAAGGATTTACAGTACTGTGGGAAATGACAAAAAAAAACTGCAGCTGCAAAAAAATGAATCTAAAATTGTGTTGCACTTACATAAAAATGTTAAACATACCAGTGCAACCAATGCAAAAACCTAAGTCTGGAGACCTGGTACCTGGATTAGCTGGTCTGTCAGTGCATTCAGAGAAGAAATTCCATTGCCTCTGCTCCACACCAGCACTTTAAAACCATATTACTTAATTTAGGGCTAAGTGTTAATGCCTTAAAATAAGCAGGGCCAGAGTTGGACACCCTTGCCTTCAGAGGAAAAGTTTTTAGGAATACATCTTTAAAAAGATCTGAGCTCAGTTTGGTTTAAATTCAAAATCCCAGCCAAAACCAGATAGTTAATCCCATGCCACAGCGAAGATTAGAGTAAATGTGAAAGATTAAACATCCTTCTTATGTTACTCTGTTCAATCAATCATCTCATGACCCTTGTGGTATTTTGGGGAGGCCAAAATACCTCAAGGGTCATGAGATGATGGTCCTAATCTGCAAGGATAGATTACCAACTTGACAAGAGGGACAACTGCCCAAAGACCTCAGACCATCAGGAAGGTCAAAAGTGCTACCTTCACTGTTAGTTGGTTTTGTTAATTGCAATGATCACAAATTTGTTAAAAGGCTTCGCACAAGTAACGTAAAATATAAACTAAAATTACTACTGCATATTCATGTAATTACATAGCCCTGTGTTTTATATTACTTTGCCCGCATATGCAACATAATCCTCAATAAAGCTGTGCTTAATCAAATTACCACAAATTATTGACCCACAAAACTTTGGGTCAGGAAATATTTTTTCAGAAGAGGATTCCATGATCTGCCTACTGTTTTCAGGGTATTTAATGGGAACTTGGGGGGTAAAGTGGTTTGCACAGGCCCATAGGTTCGGTGGTGGGGGACAGTCCTGGTCGAAGAGCAATTTTGAATTTGTGAATGCTGATCTCAGCAGTTAACACAATCGCATGGTTCCCTACACCCCTACTGACTGTGACCTGTTTTGATCCCAGTTTCTTTATGTGTTCTGGCTGTATTCACACCTGCATTCACAGCTGTCACAGCTGACTGTCAGGGACTGGCTGTGTTTGCATGCAAGTACTCAGTGCCACCATGCTTATCCACACGCAAGACATGCAAACACACATACTGTACATGTGCCTATTGTGCACGCATACATACCAATGAATAGTGGTTCTCTGGTGACTATTTATAGGGGGGCTTTTTTAGCTCTGCTCTCAAAATGGCCACACACAGCATGGCCAACAGCAGGAAAACTAGGTGGAAACGAAGCCACAACAGAAGAAAGTGCCTGCTCACAACCTTAGACAGTGTTTTAAGTATCACTATGGGCGTGTAACTAGCTGGGAGCTGCCAGGCATTTTACTTGTCAGACAGGTCTGCAAAATATACCTGAACGAAAATGTGTACAAGGAGCTGCAGTCATTAATAATCCCATAGAGGTTCCACACACACAAAGACAAATGCATGTGCACACATGCAGCACACCAACAAGTAGAGCCTGTTCAGCGCAGCCAAGCAGACTCTGAGTCACACTTGCTTGTCAAACTTCTGTCCCACTGACAACAGACTGGTTCTCAAGCACATCCCTACACTGCAATTTGTATGTGTGCCTGACTGAAAACAGGGAGTTGCAGAGAGAGGTGAAGGGCAAGAGCCAGGCTGATTTAAAGAGATGGCTCCAACAGCAGCAAATAGAAATACACAAGAGCATGGAGCGATTCATTCCCATTGACTGTCTACACCAATGTGTGAGGAAAAAAATATTTGTTCAATTCCTCCAGTAGGGCAGAGAGGTGGACGTGGATGAGAATAGAGGGAAACCTCTGTGCATGCCACTCAAACAAAGCAGCTCCTCAATATACAAGACCAACAGTCGAACTGCCCTCTCTGTATCTATTCATCTCTTCCTAATCTCCTTTCTCTGGCCACACATTCCAACTCACTTGATGAAGCAGCGGGCTCCCTCGAATGTGTATCCTTCCTCCCATCCTGTTGGTAAATCTGTGAGGATGTGAGGATGTGAGGACAGGGAGGGGAAGAAAAACACAGGACAGGAACATAAGCAGCTGTGCAGAGATATGAAGCTGATTACACACACGCACGCACGCACACGTGCGCAGCAATGCAATGTCTGGACAGCAAATAGCCCATTTGGCTTGTGCCCTTTTTACACAATCCTGCGTCCCCTCCCCAATTTTAAGCGCAGATATTGAAGGATTGCCCAATCAGTGTGTTACTATGCGAGCACCGCTCTGCCTCGAGTTCACTGCTGATCTGCATGCAACGATGCCTGCCCACCCTACACCGGCAGATGCGCGTTTTATTTAGGAATATCGGCTTTACACTGACGCACCAGACGCGTTGCACTGTTTTTAAGCAGCCGCGGTGCCTAAACGTGGTTGGAAATCATGTGTGTCTGCAGCACAGCGGGTTTCAGCAGGAAATCTGTCAAATGTCACTGCAGGGAATCGGCTCCGAAATCGGTTCACGCCTACGTGACGGAACTTTTAAAAAAGTGTGTCGCAAAGTCTCCAGGTGGAGCGAGCAGGGGGGAGGAGGTAGAGGGAGGCCGTGCGTAATGGTCCGCCAGAGGAAAGCAAAGAGGGGAGCGGAGCAGAGGAGGCTGTTGCTTTGCTGCAGAGAAAAGAAATCTCCCCTCGTCCTCTTCCACGGTTCTCTCAGCAACTTGTCGCCCCTTGTTTTTATCCGCCTTGATGCGCGAATAAGCTTTCCCAGGCGCTGCATGCGTGCGTGTGCATGTTTTCGCAGGGAGTGAAGAAAAACACATCCCCAGATTATTTACCTGGAGTTTTTCTGTGCCCCGTGATTACAGCTTCTCTAGTAACGGGATGCAGCCAGGTTGTACTCTTTGCTTCTTCGCTGTTAGTGGAAGAAAACGGGGGAAAGGTGAGCAGAGAACCCGAAAAAAGACAAACAGCAAAAATGCTTCGGAGAAATAAGCAGTGCGTATCCATAAATCCATGTATCCACGTGATATTTACTTGATAAAGAATATGCGTCCATCCCGAGTCACCCCATAACCCCAAGACGAAGGGAGGCAGGAGAGCCAGTCTGGTTGAGGATCCGCCGCCATGTCTAGCTAAGAGCTCTACTACTCTGGGTTACTACACACAGACGCTGGAGTGCGCGGCGCCGTGCCATGCGCGCGGACGATGAAACCCTGGCGCGCGCCTACCAGGAGACGAGAGCGCGCCTGGAGGATAAAGACACAAGCAACGATTTTCTGCTTAGAAACGTAAGAGAGGCGATATGGTAATTTTTGGCAGACGTCCTTACAGGCGTGTGAATAAATTGCCCCCAATTGAAAGGTCACGCGCTGCATGAGTTGCCGCAGGTCTCTGGTTATGTTCCAACATATACAACCAAATTTGACATGTTCTGTTTAAGAAACCGAGAGAAGGTGGGTAATAGAAAACGAACAAAGACGTGCACAAAACGTTTGTTTTGTTATATATAATATAATATATATATTTTTTCCAATAACTGTAATGAAATCAAACATTTCTGTCCAGAAAGTGGGGGCTCCAGCAGATCCATGTGGACCCGCCCCCCTCACCCCAGCCCCATACCTTTAGCTGATTGGCACTAATTGGTGTCCTGCAGCAAGACAACAACCCAGAACACAAGTCCAGGCTGTGAACAAATTAATTAGAAAAAGAAGGATGGTGTGCTATCAATCATGATATAGCCTCCTCAGTTATCTAACCTCAATCCCATTGAACTTCTTTGGGACAAATTGGATTCTGGGTTTAAAGCCTGCAGCCAACAAATTCACAACAGCTCTGGCAATGTCTGCAAACAGCCTGGGGAGAGATTCCAGCAAGAAACCTGTAGCAGAGTTTTGCAAAGCTGTAAGTCAACAGCTGATATTTTTAGGATTTAAAGATCTAAGGACTGTTATATTAAAATTCAGGTTGTCTTGTCATCCCAAGAAATAATGTTGGAACATTCCAAATAGTATTGTACATCAATAAACATGAAGGAAACCAATGCTACGTTGTAAAACTTAAAAATTTCAAAGCAGTGCCAGCACCTTAAGAAACCTTTCATAACCCTTACTATTTTGTGCAGGTATGTCAGGTTTGGCATTTAATGTCAGTGTCACGTGTTTCTCCAAAGGTAATCACTGATAATTGTTCTACCTAAAGAAATGCACCACAGTTCTGCCATTTCAAAAAACATTTTGTCCAATTTAAGAATATCAGTTAGTGGCAAGGCTGTCAATAGGAAAACCATTTTTCAGAATTCAATGAGCAATATCCCTCAAAAGCACTGATAGTATAATACTAAAATTCCACTTTTTGCCACAAAGTTCTTATGAGAGCTAATGACAGCACTAATGTGCATTATTGAGGGGCTCTTTCAGAAGGCACTGCCTGTCTCAGATGACAAGGAGCTTATTTTGGAACTGACTGTCTGCTCAAATATTGATCAACCAGTGGAGCACAGTGTCCCGTCCCTGTTTCTCTTCCCATCCAATCACAGGAGGTCCCGCTTGAAGCCAAGTTGACACCACCAAGCTGAAGCCAACAATTCCCACCCCCATGCCCTCGTCACCACAACACACACGAGGATATTAAATGTGTCCAGGAGGTCAGGAATAGCTCTCAATACACAGATACACCCCAGGTAGTCACACAGACTTGCTAATCATATTACTGACCACTGTGTATTCACTTATGTGTATGTCATGTTATGTGTATGATTTACATGTGACTGACTCTGATGTGTAAATTGAAACTGCTGAGTTGATATAAAAGTTTGTCATTTCCTTTGTCCTGGGTCAATTAGCATTGACCCGTTCTGCAGATTGTATCCTGTGCTTGTGCCTCTGCTGCTTTTGTTTATTAAACTTGCCATCCTATAACCTGAGTTTTGCCTCCTAGCTGCTTTTTGCCACAACACCAACGTTACAAAAATGAATTTTCAACACTTATTAACATTGCCAGGTATAGATAATCGATAGATGGATATGTGGAATGAGCAACAGAACAATTTCCTGCAATTTCCTGGGATTAATATAGTATTTCTAAATCTGATTCTGATTCTGATTCTGAAAATATCAAAAAGAATGTGATACCTCAGGGTGGCCTCTGCACTGTGATTGGCTGGCAAGTTGCTAGTAGCTAATTTCTGTGTTTGTTTTTTTTTGTATGGTTTTGATCAGGCGCACAGAGAAGTGTTTGATTGCCTGCTTGGACTGACATATATTGTTTCATGCAAGTCCTTGTTTCCCCCAGCTCCTATAATGCATGTGGCATGTGGAAAGTTAGCGTGTCCAATAAAGCCACAATACCCACATTTATGGAAAATATACTCAGATCAGATAACCTGTGGTTATCATTTCATAAGTCATACAAGTGTTATGTGGTGGTGTGATGGTGAAGGAGAAGAGAAGCAGGACCCAAATGCAGGACAACGTTTTTTATTCCCTGGATCCACCAGGCTCCGGCACAACAGAGAACACACTCTGAACACAAATACTAAAACTGCCGTCAAGTCAACTCCGCCACTCAGCGTCAAAACATGAATAGCCTCGCCAAATCTGGCACCAAACTCAAACGCACAGGACTAATGTCAGCAAACACTAATACTCCAATGAGGAACAAAAGACCCGGATAGGTAGATGTCGGTTTTTAACAAAGGACAATTAAACACAATTGTAACTAATCATACTAATGAATATAAAGCTATCTATAACTAAAATATGAGACACTGGAAACTCAGAAACCAAAATAAAAGTCCAAACAGGAAACCAAAATACCTAACCATAACAACAAGAGACAAGAGTCATAAATAACAGCAGTTGATGAAGCTATAAGTCTCTGAGCACTAAGAAAGACTCAATGTTTTCAGTTAATTCCATTTGTAAGATGCATAGTACCTGAATCCAGTTCTGTCAATATAAATGGGGATATAAAGGTTATCTAAGGTTAGGGTTGTGTACTGTAGTTTCAAGTGTCCACGTCTCTTCTCACATTTACCGGTTGAAGTTGATAG
This sequence comes from Mastacembelus armatus, assembly GCF_900324485.2. Lineage (NCBI taxonomy): Eukaryota > Metazoa > Chordata > Actinopteri > Synbranchiformes > Mastacembelidae > Mastacembelus > Mastacembelus armatus. The sequence goes on along the minus strand of NC_046655.1, from coordinate 1,777,359 downwards.
ATGAATATTGCAAAATTATTGTTTCCTTTTGCCTGTAAAGTAGTCCAATCCAAGCTTGTGATACAGAAAACAATGATTAGAATGAAAATTGCTTTTACCATCTGATGTTTTATGTCACTGGCAGAGGTGGATAATTCCACGTACTGGATCCTTTCTGCACTTAATTCAAACAAGGAGAAATAACTCTATTGGAATTTTACAGTGCTTTTCTTTTGAAATGCTGTCCACAAGGAATTTTCACACTGCATTAATATGCCCATTAAGCAGCATTATAAGTCAAAAGGTCTGTCTTAAAAAGCAGAACAGTTGTGTGTATACATGTGAGGGTCCTCTTATATTTGTGTGTGTGTGCATGCATCCTTGTGTGCTAACCACCTTCATCCCCCAACAGCCCTCCATAAAGCCATATAATTACTAAGCTCCTGTATTAAAGGCAGGTCCTTAGCAGATTACAGTGCATGTCAACGCAGAAAGGCTTTTTAGACCCTCAATGAGGGACAGACAGTTTTAGGGTGTATAGAATGCAGTAATATCAGGCCTCACAGCTATTGGCCATACCTTGGCAAGTGCCTAGAGAGCCATTAATGTCAACAACTGCAAGGAATGAGGAGTGATAATAAATGGTTAACTAAAAGACCCTACTAGGTCAGTTTTATTACATGTTTGAACTTTCTATGAGCATGGCAAAAAGCACAATAAATGCAACATAATGACCTGTTTAAATTCACGTTAGACTTTAAAGTTGTATCAGTACATTTAGTCATCTGCTTGGTGGTTCAGCAGAGGACACTTTTAAGACATTTTCTTGTAGCATATGTTTTTACTTAAAAGATTCATTGATTTTACTGAAATTGAGTTCTATTTAGTTTGTTTCAGACAATGAGCTCCACTTTTTTTATTATCTTTTTAAAATTTTGCTATGAAGTCACTTGCAAAACTTCTCGATCAACAAAGCGAACCCAGCAACAATCAAACAATAAAAAGTAGGCATAATGCCTTCGAGGAATAACAAACATTTGCTCCCATTTTTGATTTTTAATGTGCTAATTCAGATCTGATCTGAATTACACAAATATACACACACACACACATATACAAAAACAATAATTTTCAGTTGCATTTAATATTTTACCTTATACATTTAGACATTTTATCTCCCAGTCAAGTCAAGCTCAACATTTAAGTAAACTGTGCCTTAATTAACATAATATATCATGAAAGGTTCAAGGAAAGCAGAACAAGCTGTTGTTTACAATAATATTGACACAAATCTAGTGTTTGGGAATTCAGTGATAAAAATGCTTCACTTCACTAATGTTGCTATTAATTACAGTCATAGTCCAGTGATGTCATATGCCCTGACCTGCTGTGTGTTTGCATTCTATAGTTATGGAAGTAGTGCTGGAATGTTGCATCAATTGATTTCCACCTTCTACTCTTATCTTCCTTTCTCTATAATTTTCCTTCTCATTAGTTTAGACCAGCTGGATGAACTGATTAATTGTTCTATTACTAAAGCTTCACCAAGACTGATCCTAGATTTAAAACTTGGCTGTGTGCATTTTTCATTTCATTCATTGTGAAAATAGTGATCACACACGTAACTTCAAAACTGGGTATACTTGCTCAGTGGTTAGCATCAATCACAAATCCACCAGTCATCTGAAACCTAAAACATTTTATGCATATACATCTCATTAACATGAGCTAATAACATTTTCAATGCCAGCCAAGCTCATATTACTGCAGTGTTATGTTCAATTAATTTAGAAGTGGTATTTTTACTGTAGATTTGGGTGGATTTAAACTAAACCACTTTAGCATTAGTTGTCTGGCCCATCAGAGTAATTACAAGACACAGATGCAATGACAAAGTCGCTAATCAGATGTAATCTGTGAAATAGTCAACCTGTCTGTCAAAATCCATTCCCTTCTACCCCCAGCAATACATTCCAATCTATGCATTTAAAGCAGTCACTTAAAGACTCAATAGCCTCAAGTGTCCATTTCATGACTGTAGTGGTGGTTGCAGGTTGCTTCAGTACACAGAGTGTATAACAGGTCTACAGTAAGACCAGGATGTGATCTGACCTGCTATTGTAGACCTGCTGCAGTAGAGATACAGTTGCTCAATGAAGTACAGACAGTTTTAGGGTGTATAGACTGCAGGTCCTTAGCCGATTACAGTTCATGTCAGCGCAGAAAGGCTTTTTAGACCCTCAATGAGGGACAAACAATTTTAGGGCGTATAGAATGCAGTAATATCAGGCCTCACAGCTATCGGCCATTAATGGCAACAACTGCAAGGAGTAGATTTATAGATTTATACTTTTAAGGCTAGATTTAAAACCTTCCTTTTTGTCAAAGCTTATAGTTAGTGCTGGCTCAGGTGACCCTGAACCATCCCTTAGTTATGCTGCTATAGGCCTAGACTGACTGACAATTTCCCATCATGCACTGAGCTCCTCTCTCCTCTTCTCTCCCTCCCTCTCTGCTTCTCTTTCTATCCTCATCTTCTCTTCTCTCCTCTCCTCCTTCCTTACATCTAAATGCCATTATTGAATGTGACTACAGGGCAGCATGATGGCTTGGTGGTTAGCACTGCCTCACAGCAAGAAGGTTCCTGGTCCGTAATCTGGCAGGGGCCTTTCTGTGTGGAGCTTGCATGTTCTCCCTTTGCTTGGAGTGAGTGTGAGTGTGTGTGGTTGTCTCTATGTGGCCCTGTGATGGCCCTAAAGAAGATATTGTTTTTTAAGGAGAACGCTCCTAGAAAGATATTCACAGGTGATTTTTGCTTGCATGCTGGTGGTCAGTTTGCCAAAGTATGTGTCAAAATGTTCAAAAAATGAATGGGCTTCCTACTGATTTCCCAGCATCTTGGTAATTAACATTACACAATAGCCTGAAAGATTCTCAATCCTACCGAGTGCTAATTATTCCAGTTAAGTAGCCACATTTACAGGGGCCACCAGCCACTGATCAGGGGCTACTTCCAGATTAGTCCTGTAATTCCATGCATGACCTATATTTCACAACTGCCAATGAATGCCATACACATTAATCTGCACAGGCAGATGTAAATAAGCATGAAAGTATACCCTTTAAATTAAGTGTAAAGAACACACAAATATGTACAATACTAAATGTACCTGATATATCAGATCATAGAGTGGACAGAGTAAAACAGTGGGGTGTAACCAAAACAAGAGGGTCATCACAGTGGTCTTTGTGATTGCAACTGCGATTGAGTTTTATACATTTCCCTACCCATTTTTAATATATTATGTTTCATTTTTCTGTCATCACTGCTCACATTGCTTCATCTTTCTCTCCTCTGTCCGCCCTCCATGTCAGCCTGTCTTTTCTCCTCTTTCCTCCCTCTTATACAGACAGTTTGACCTCCATGTCATATTGACTGCCTACAACATGCTGAGGTACCTGCCCTGGAGCCCACAGGTCCACAACAGCTCCCACTCATGGTGTATAAAGACAGAGATGATTGACACGGCACTTCATTATACAGTACACCTCCACTTGCTGTACAGAATAGATTCTGTATGTGACAGTGTATTCATATGAATTTACTTCTTTCCTATTTGCACTCACTGGCTTCACGTTTCTGCAGTGGATTATGTTGGTCTTAGAGGCTTCATGGAAGTGCTATTGTGCTGTCATCAGCTTCCTCTGTCTGCAGTCCCTGAAGATATTCAAGTGCCATAGAAATAACTTTGCATGTCAGTTTTAAAGGCCATTAGTTATAAATGATGTTTTCACTGACCTATTTCAGCCCTGAAGTGTTTCACATGTTCAAATGGAAATCCATCAATGTGAAATTTCATTGTAATTTTCAGTACCTGAAACTAAATGTTATTTGACATACGCCACAGGACATACCACGCCAAGAAAAAAAAAGTATCCTTGATGTGCCAAGTTAATATGAAAGAAAAGCTTTTTTTTTTTGACCGTCATAGAGGTTTATCACCAGAAATCACAGAACTTATTTTTTCAAATGCTTATACCATTCTTCATATTAATAATGGATCAAATGAGTGTATTGTCAAGAATGCCACTCAAATTGGTGAACCTACAGATACATAATTATAAGCCAACTGTAGAGTTTTCCTCAGGTAACATATTTTAGCTCATTGTTTTGGTCTTCAAACCCACAGCTTCTCTCCTTGGTTTGGTCATTTAGGTCATATTTGTGCATCTCATTTTCCAAAGAAAAGCTCTGAAAAATCCACTATAAGCCTGCTGAGTACCAGACAGCAGATAGAGAGACTAGCTGCTGAACACAGTGGATCATTTTACAGTGAAGGAGATATACAGTATATTTATATAAGTACAATTTAAAACAACAAAAGTTGCCTGAAGTGCTGTGGGACATTAAGAGACAAAATGCAATTCTGAGGGCTTTACTGACCATTTAATGAGAGGCCAAGCAGACAACACTGAGCAGGGAAAACTAGAGGGCGAGTGAGAGTTCAAATATGATTCAAAAACACACAAACAGGCTGAGCAAATAATCCAAGGGAAAGATGGGAACCCGAGTCCAGGACACAAATCCCCAAACAAAGATAAATACAAAACAGAACCAGTGACCAAAGAACCTAGAAACAAAGATGTGGCAATATGGCTGAAGAGCTTTAGACTATGGAAGTGCAACAGACAAACTGGAAATGAATGGAAGAAACAGGCTTATATACTCTGTGAACTAATGACGGGAAGTAGATACATCTGTAGTGTGTGCGTGAGGTGACTGAGTGACTAAATCCCTTATTTTATAATTCCTCAGTCCTTAGTCCTCAGTTAACCTGGAAGTCATCCCAGTCCGCCATCATGAAGGATGTCCCAGAGGTTTTTTTTCTGCTCTGCTCATGAGTTCCTTTTTTGAAAATCAGTTTGTGATTGGACGCTTCACATTAAGGCTTGGAAGAAAGGCACTGGCCTCTTAAGTGGGCAGGACTAAGGTGCAAGGAAAAGAGAGAGAAACATACGTAAGTAGCTCTCCAGAAGTCACAATTTTAAACCTCATGGTTTATTTAACCTCCAAAAACAAATCAAAACAAGGTGTCAAGTATCTTTTGTGTCTCATACCGAGACGCACACCTGGAAGGTCTCTGATTAAATACGTCAATTCAATACTCCTGTCACAAATGTGGTTGGACCCGTAAGCAGAGATGACTTCCACTTGTCTTAATTGAGAATAAATTGAGGATTTATTCACACATGATGATCAAAGCAGCAACAATGCAGGAAACTAATACGTAACACATAGACTCTAGCTAGTCTGCACAAAGTAAGTAAGTAATTAAAATGCTGAATTTCCTATAGTGTTCTCTCAAGCAGTCTTGAATGTGCATGCGTAAATCTTGCGACGGCTTGTGGAAATCCCATGGCCTAAATAGGAACGCCAACTACATTCCTCGCCAAACCTCTGGGAAGGGAAAAAGTCCAAAAAGGGAAAAGAGGGGATAACAGGGAAAAGCCAACACAAACCCCAGAATCCTGACAACTCTATTCATATTAGATCTAAAGAACAAGTTAAAAATAACATATGACTGAAGAGCTCAAGCAAACAAGCAAGAGAGAGAAAACGATGGAAATAAACAAGGCAAGAAAAAAAAACTTGGCTAACAAACCAAAAATAAGCAATTTTTTGTATTTAAAAATTAAAGATACAGCAATGCTAAATAGATTTCCATGATGTGAAGTTATAGAGATAAACTTCCTAACCCAGTGGAACTTGAAGAGTTGATGTGGTCAATTCCAGTTTGCTTTTCAACTGACTGTCATTGTTTACACAAGGGCAGGGCACACATAGTGAACATCGAGTCTGTAAACACAATGTGTACAAAAAATTCTGCCAGTAATGGAAACTGTTTGAGCAGTATATCAAACTGTTAAGCAAGCAGAACTTCGTTGGCACTCTGCTTTTGGTCAACTCAGTGAAGTCCTTCTGTTCCCTCTAAACCATTATGAATGTATGTTTAAATAGCATAGTTTTATGCTTGTTGCAATGTGTCAATATTTAACCAGTGACAAGTGAGAACTCACCTCATCTTCCCTCAATACCTGGATCTTGATTTCAGATACTACAAATAATATTATAATGCAGTCAGACTGCAAGACATCTGGGTTTGGATACTAAGAGTCTTATCAGAGAGTGAAGATTAGAACGGCATCTGGAGAACATACTGTTTCTGGGTAACTGAATACACTTCCTGTTGCAAGCGTCTTGTGCTGTGTGTGCTGTATAGCTCATCTATGGATTAGCAACAGACTAGCTTTAGTCTAACACACCTAAAAACTAACTAAGCTCTCTGAAAAATTAATTAACCGCTACACATTTCTGTACTACTCAAGTACCTTTCTATTTTGACTGGTATTTATTGCTATTTCCAGACTTAGCTGCATGTCAATGTTTCGTCGCTGGCTGTCTAGGTGGTGTCCAGCAAACGACGTGGGCTTCATAAACAATTGGGCCACTTTCTGGGTAAAACCTGTTCTGGTAGCGAGGGATGGCATCCATCCCACTTTGGATGGTGTGGCTCTCATCTATAGAAATTTGGCCAAGTTTATTAGCCGACCTAAGGATTGACAATCCAGGGTGGGGACCGGGACGCAGAGAAAAACTGTTATGTGTGTCTGTGTTTGAGGAAGGAGGATCCACATGCAGATACTGTGGTGAAAGATTTATTAAATAGTTGGAGTTAGGGTGGATGAGACGAGTGGTGTCTTGGTCTGTTAAAGGACGGGCTCGGACCGAGGCAAGTCGTGTCTTGGTCCGGGGAAGGAGAGGAGCTCGGGCCAAGGCGAGTTGGGTCTCAATCAAGAAAGATGAGGAGCTCAGACTGAGTCGAGTGGTGTCTTGGTCTGGGAAGGTGAGAAGGTCGGACCGAAGCGAGTGGCGTCTTGGTTCGGAAAAGAGGTGGTGAGATCCGCAAGGTTGAAGAGCGCAGGTGGCAGAGGTGAAGATGGTGACCTGCGGAGAAAAAATCCTCGGGTGAAAAAATGTTCTCTTTTGAGAGAAAAAACTAGCCAAGGTAAAAAAAACTACCAGGTAGGCAGGCAGTCTGTATGACGAACTGGTGATGTGATTAAGGAAGACCAGGGCTTTTATTGATAGGGAAGTGGTTGTTGGAGGGCGTGTCATCTCGCCTCATGCACCTGCGGAGAATTAGGCAAATGGAGATTACAAACACAGAAGGAAAAAGGAGACACAAAGGAAAAAGGAGAAACGAGGCGGCCCTTCTGCCTCATGACAAAAACTTGAGTTTCCTTAGTCCCCCCCTCCTAAACTTTCATCCTCAAAACAATTATAACTCATTTGAGAGCCTCACTCTTAGTCTCTAAAACTGGAAAACACAAAAACCAGTTCTACTTGTCATTGTGTACTGTCCACCTGTCCCTTACTCAGAGTTTTTAACTGAATTTCCAGACTTCCTGTCTGATTTAGTGCGTAGTTCAGATAAAGTCATTGTAGTGGGAGATTTTACATTCATGTAGATGTTGAAAATAATAGTCTCAGCACTGCATTTAACCTCCTAGGACCTAACGTCCACATACGTGGACATCACATATTTCGTTGTCTGCACCATAATACTTTGGCACTTTGAATTGCGTAGTGTATGAATGGTGCTATACAAATAAATTTGCCTTGCCTTACTTAATTCTGTGTAACTGAAGCCTGTTGTACACAAATTACAAGTGCTTCATGTTCAAAGATAATATCTGGTTGTTGTATTTATTGGTTCCACCTAACCCCAAATAGGTAGAAGAACTCTAAAATGCAAGCCAAAACAAAGCTCAGGTCTTAGGAGGTTAATGCTATATTAGATTCAATTGCTTTCACTCAAAATGTTAATAAACCTACCCACTGTTTCAATCACACCCTTGACCTTGTTCTGACATCTTCTTCTTTTCTTTTCGGCTGCTCCCTTCAGGGGTCGCCACAGCGAATCATCCGCCTCCATTTAACCCTATCCTCTGTATCCCCCACACCCACACCAACTATCCTCATGTCCTCTTTCACTACATCCAAGAACCTCCTCTTGGTCTTCCTCTAGGCCTCCTTCCTGGCAGCTCCAACCTCAGCATCCTTTTCCCAATGTATTCCCTCCTCTGAACATGTCCAAACCATCTCAATCTGGCTTCCCTGGCTTTTTCTCCAAAACATCTAACATGAGCTGTCCCTCTGATGTACTCATTCCTGATCCTATCCATCCTCGTCACTCCCAGAGAGAACCTCAACATCTTCAGCTCTGCTACCTCCAGCTCTGCCTCCAGTCTTTTTCTCAGTGCCACTGTCTCTAAACCAGACAACATTGCTGGTTTCACCACTATGTTGTACACCTTTCCTTTCATTCTTGACCTCAGCCTAGCCTCCACTACTCTTTCCCATAACTTCATTGTGTCCAGAACTGCATACTATTCATCACTAATAGAGGAAAATAAGAACAATCCCAGGTTTCTTTTCAGCACTGTAGCCAGGCTGACAAAAAGTCACAGCTCTGTTCAGCCCAGTGTTCCCTTAGCTCTCAGCAGTGATGATTTTATGAGTTTCTTTACAAATAAAATCACAACTATTAGAGATAAAATTCATCAGATGCTTCCTATAGCTGCCATAAATGAATCTTCTACTACAGTAGCTCTTGAATCATCTGTAGGACCTCAGTTATGTTTAGACTGCTTCTCTCCCATAGATCTCTCTGAATTTACATCAGTAGTTGCTTCATCTAAATCAGGGGTGCCCACACTTTTTTGGCTTGTGAGCTACTTATAAAATGACCAAGTCAAAATGATCTACCTACTATAAAAATGCAAAATATTTATTTATGTATATATTGAGAATTCTTTATATGCACAATATATGCCTTCACTTTTGAAGTTAGCCATGAGAAAAATGACTGCTGCCCGGACAACTGAGATTTTCTTCACCCTTCTTCTTCTCAGTTCGCTTTTCGGGGGTTAGTCAGTGTCGTAGTTTTTATTAACAGTCCGAAAATGCCGCTCCACACTTCCCTTCTTCGGTATAGTGGTGACAGACCCGTTATCCTAGCGCACGTTAGCCTACCAGTTAGTTTAGCTAGCTAGTAGCATGGCTTCTCCCTCTCCTTCTCTCTCCTGCTCGGTGTGCCACATGTTTAGTTATTCCTCTGCCTCCTTTAGTGATAATGATACCTGTAATAAGTGCTAAGGTTCTGCTAGCTTTGGAGGCGATCACACCTTCGAACAAAAGCCAGCTAGCCCCTTTAGCAGGTGTGGAGCCACCAACACCAACGTCAGGGTCTGTCTGTCCGACAGCAGCTCTGGAGCAGCCTGGAGAATTAGCCTGGGTGACGGTCTGATGTAAACATACTCCTAAGCAGAAGCCCACGGCTCATCACCTGCCTGTTCACGTTTCTAATAGATTTTCCCCGCTCAGCGATACACCCATTGAGAAACCAACTCTGATAATTGGCGATTCCATAGTCAGGAACGTGAAGCTAGAGACACCAGCGACCATAGTCAAATGTATTCCTGGGACCAGAGCGGGCAAGATCAAGTCAAATTTGAAGCTGCTGGCTAAGGCTAATCGTAAATATAGAAAAATTGTTTCTGGCCCCACCAACTTGCAGTGTCTATTTGTTGTTTATTGTTGCTGTTCTTTTCTCTCTCCACTCACCCCAACCGGTCGAGGAAGATGGCCGCCAAAACTGAGCCTGGTTCTGCTGGAGGTTTTTTCTTCCATTAAAGGGAGTTTTCCCTCTCCACTGTCAACAAGTGCTTGCTCATAAGGGATTTGTTGGGTTTTTTTGTAAAGTGCGTTGAGATGATTGTATTGTGATTTGGTGCTATACAAATAAAATTGAATTGAATTGAATAAATAAATAATAATACAAATTATTAATATCTATTATTAAGAAATGACTAATAATAACAACAACAACAACAATAAGAGTAAGAATAATGAATAGGCTAAAACATATTGTACCAATTTTCACAAGGAGGGTCTTATTTTCAGCAAATGTATTTGCTGAACCTTCCCGTATTTCCCAACCTTCCCTCTGCCAAGGAGAGGATACGACGGGAATCTGCCAAGGACAAGATACGGGAATCTAAACAAAATGAAGAAACATCAAAACATCCAAAGCCAACACTCCCCCCCGAATGCTCTAACATGGACAGAAGTCAGAGCAAAGATGAGGAGGCCACACCTACTCCACTAGCAGACACTGCCTGTGAGGATTCACTTTCCACAACCCCGCAAACCCTACCTAGTTCACCATCTTCCCAGGGCATCCCATTCCCCATCACCAAGAACCTCGCCAACCTGATGAAGCACATCACTACTGGGCCCAAACTGACCTCCTCCCCCAGTGTCATTTTCACCCCCAGAAGCCCCTCAAAGCGGCATGCCCCACCAATTCCTCAGCAAGCTCTGCTGCAATCATCACAATTGCAGCATCCACCAACCCCTTCTCCACGCCGTCACCAAAATTATTCTTTGTCTCCACAGCCTGATAACAGCACAGTAAGCTCTAACTGATATGTGCTGGGTCCAGGCTGCAATACTGTTAGCCATGGCTCTCTCCAGGAAAAGCCGGGGCCCAATATGCAAATAGCTGTTTCAATCCCAGTTTTGATAGGTAACAGAAAAAGTTTGGTAAATCTACAGAGAAATAAGACTTACCCAACGCATTCTGCAAATTTATGTATCCCTTGCCAACCACAGTATGTCCCAGAACATGGGGAAAACAAAGTTTTTAACACACTAAATTTAGCTCTTTTAAATGTCAGGTCTTTGGTAGGCAAATAATTTTTAATCAATGATTTTATTATTAAGCACAAGCTTGATTTTATGTTTTTAACCGAAACATGGTTAGGACAAGATAATAATGCTGCAGTTCTTATTGAATCAACCCCTCCAAATTTCAGTTTCATGAGTGAAACAAGAATACACAAGAAAGGAGGTGGATTTGCTATTTTATTTAGTGATAGCCTCAAATGCAAAAACATATCATATGGAAAATTTGACTCCTTTGAATATGTTGCTCTTCATACCAAATCCTCCTGTCGAGCAACATTTGTAACTATTTATAGACCCCCAAAGTACAATGCACATTTTTTTGAAGAGTTTGCTAAATTACTATCTATTGTATGCATTGATTTTGATTGTATTGTCTTAGTGGGTGACTTTAACATTCATGTTGATAATTTCAATGATGCAAGTGCAAATGAACTCTTGAACATCCTGGACAACTTTGGGCTTTCTCAGCATGTAACAGATCCAACACACATCAAGGGACACACACTGGATCTAATAATCTCTAATGGTCTTAATATTTCTGAGGTGTTTTTTCCCTGCTGTTTTGAACACAGGTGAAACAGAGGTAGTCAAAAATCGGAATATTAATGAGAAGTGCTGTGCATTATTCATTCAGGTTTTTGCACCATCACCAACCATGCCATCAGCCCCTGTTGATGATCTTGTAAGAAGTTTCAGTTCCAAAGTTATGACTGTTATTGATTCCATTGCCCCAATTAGGACCAAGGTATTGTTAGCAAGAAAAAAGTCAAAGTCACCTTGGAGAAAAGCCACAGTGGTTAAAATTCAGAAAAGAATATGCAGACAAGCAGAACGCAAGTGGCGAAAAACCAAACTCCAGGTTCATTTCGACTTGTACAAAAAGAGTCTTCACAACTATAACCAAAAACTAAAAAATGCAAGGCAATCATTTTTCTCAGAGGTTATCAATAGAAACAGCAATAATGCCCGCACATTGTTTTCTGTTGTAGACAGACTCACAAACCCAGCACCCTCTCTTCCTTCTGAACTGCTGTCCAAAAAGTCATGCAATGATTTTGCAGCCTTTTTCACAGACAAAATATCAAAGATAAGACAAACTATCTCTAGCTGCAGTCCTAGGAACATGACAATATCACCTGTGCCTCCTTGTTCTCCAGTGAATCTAGAACATTTTGATCTCCTTGACCACAGGGCAGAAATGCTTCTACAATTAAAATCTATATCATGCTGCCTTGATATTTTACCAACAAATTTTTTTAAAAATGTTTTTAACAGCTTAGCTCCAGATGTATTGCAGATTGTCAATAGTCCTCTGTTTTAGTACTACTGGATCTCAGCGCTGCATTTGACACAGTTGATCATGATGTGCTGCTTGAAGACTAGAAGCGTGGGTGGGAGTTACTGGCTCAGTGTTAAATTGGCTAAAATCTTACTTACAAGATAGAGACTATTTTGCCTCACTTGGTAACTATGAGTCTGAGCGAACAAAAATGCAATGTGGGGTTCCTCAGGGGTCTATTCTTGGTCCTCTCTTATTCAATATCTACATGCTGCCCCTTGCTCAGATTATGGAATACTACAACATTGACTACCATACCTATGCAGATGACACCCAACTTTATATATCAGTATCATCTCATGATTATAGTCCTCTAATTTCATTATGTGAGTGTATTAATCAAGTCAAAGAATGGATGTGCCAGAATTTTCTCCAGCTCAATACAGACAAGACAGAAGTGATTGTTTTTGGCCCCAAAAATGAAAGGTCAAAGGTCATTGCTCACCTTGACTCCATGTCATTGAAAGCTACAAATCAAGCCAGAAACCTTGGTGTAATCATTGACTCAGACCTGAATTTTAACAACCACATAAAATCCATCACTAAATCTTCTTATTACCACCTGAAAAAAAATACTAGAATAAAAAGTTTTCTGTCTAAACAGGATGCAGAAAAACTTGTTCACGCATTTATTTTCAGTAGGTTAGATTATTGTAATGGCTTGTTCACAGGTCTTAGCAAAAAGTCAATCAGGCAGCTGCAGCTAATCCAGAATGCTGCAGCCAGAGTCCTTACAAACACCAAGAAACTGGACCATATCACACCAGTTCTTAGATCACTACACTGGCTTCCCATTAGTCAAAGGATAGATTTTAAAATCTTATTGCTAGTTTATAAAGCACTAAATGGTTGTGGACCAAAGTATATCCAAGATATATTAATTCCCTATGAGGTTTCCAAACCCCTCAGGTCATCTGGGACAGGTCTACTGTGTGTTCCCAGAACCAGAACCAAACAAAGTGAAGCAGCATTCAGTCACTATGCTCCACACTTGTGGAACAAACTTCCTGAACACCTGAGGTCTGCTCAAACTGTCAGCTCATTCAAATCAGGACTGAAAACTCTGTTGTTTACTGCTGCCTTCGAATAATTGTTCATCTTTGTTTTCTTAATGTGCTTTTATGTTTTATTTTAATTTTACTTGATTTAAATTTATTTTATGTTAAATGTCTTTATTTTTAAATTCTCTTTTCAATGCTTTTAATGTAATTATATGCCTTGTAAAGCACTTTGAATTGCGTAGTGTATGAAAGGTGCTATACAAATAAATTTGCCTTTGCCTTTTGCCTTATTTCACAAATAATGAAGGTTGCTATAATCACAAAGATTTTGTTAATAGTAAGTTCAACATTAAGTAATTTTCAGAAAATTGCTGCAATATAAAGCAAAAAGTGAAGAATATAAGTCCTATTAAGGCAAGAGTTTCAGGTGGTAATGAGCTGAGAAGTGCTCCATGCCTGATTGGGCTTTAACAGAGACAGTAAAGTTGAAAGCAACTGTAAGGTGCTACTAGGTAATGAGCATATGTGATATCCACTAAAACTGAATCAAAGCTTTACTCTTTGAGTGGGTGGGATTAGTTCAACTCAAGGTGGTTGGGTAATGTCAGTTTCAAAGTGTAATTCATTTCAGTGTACCTCAGCATTATCTGGGATTATTACAGTGCTTGTGTGCTCTTGACTCTAATAGTTTCAGGAATAATAGCTTTAGCATTTTTGAATGACCTCTAACTCACTTCCTTCTTCAGTTTTTTGAAGTACAGTTTAAATTAAGTCATGCAATTTTATGACTAACAGTAACTCTCCTGTTGGACTCTTTTCACCTCCTTGGGTTTTGTTTCTTAAGTGATCAAAATACAGCCTACTACATTTGCATCTAGGTGATGAAGACCACGTCATCCAATTTACTTTCAGGGAGGACTGAGACAGTATTTGGCTTTTCTGAGAAACCAAAACCATGAATTTCAAGTTTACTTATGAACTAAGCAAAAATCTCTCCAGCAAACTTGTGACATTCAGGAGACCACAGGCAGCTGACTCCATAACAGACTTGTCAAAAATGCTTCATAAGCATATTTGTAGATGAGGAACCAGCTGGATGAGACATTTACTGCCAGTTTCAAATTTCGGTACATAAGGACAGGATTTTAGTCGAATAACCACAGACACATGACCACAACCCATTTGCAGTATCAAAAATGTTTTGCTGTTGATGCTGGCCCTATAAATGCATTTTGTGTTTTCTTTTTCTCTTTATATCTCAATCCACAGACTGTGGTGAGAGAATTTGGGTAAATGGCTGATTGGGCGCAGCTGCACCTAATCTACAATCAGCAGCTCTATTTAAGCTATACTTCCTGGATCCTCAGTTTCAGAAGATTCAGTCTGCCTTCATAGTGTATGCTGTACACCATGTGCTTTTGCTCTGTTTCTGTTAGCTAGTTCTTCAGTTAGTGATATTCAGATCCTCAGTTTTGTAAATAAATCATTTTTGTTCTTATTTAGGTCTCAGTCATCTGTGCATTTGGCTCCAACCATAAACTGTAACAGCAAGTCAATCAATCAAATCACATTTTGTAAAGCTAATTTGTTATGCATTCATGTAAGGTAATAATTTTAAGGTGATAAATGGTTCATGTTACTAGGGACAGTATGCAAGCTGTCAAGATGAAGTCAAGCATTTGACTATGGACAAAACTGATTGCAGTCTCCCTTTCATCAGTGGCAAGTACAGTATGCACTCAATAAGTGCACTTGTCTACAAGTGTCATCTGAGAAAGTCACTTGTTAAACATTCATCTTATCACAATCAGGATTTCTGAAAGACTAGTATGTGCCTATTTCAGAGAACCATACAGAGACTATACAATTTCAATTTCAAGACAAGTTACCAAAACTTACCTTATGTTAATAGGCTGTGATTGATTTCAGTTCTTTTCTGTCCAGTGTGACAACCAGAGTTATACATAGGCACATATAGACAATCTACTTTAAAGAACAGAAATAATCTCTTTTCCTAGTTCAAATTCAAATTCAAATTTTATTTGTCACCTACATCTTCATACAGGGTATGACATGCAGTGAAATGCTTTTTACGACTGTCCAACATGTAAACATTAGAGTAAGAGTACGTAAAAATATGGATAAATAAATAAATAAAGTAAAAATAACATAAAGATAAGATAAAAAGGATAAGGGATTTGACTTGGTATAGATATATAAAAATATAGATACACATATGCAAGAAAAATATATACACATGAATGGTAGAATATACATATGGTAATATATACATATGAATGGTAGCATATACATACGAATGGCAAAATGGCAACTGATGTATGTGTATATGACAGAGGGTCTCTAAAGTGTCCATGTGCTGGGATAAAGTGTTAAAGTGTTAAAAAGTGACTCTGTGCCAGACCAGTGTTAAAGTGATACGTTGTGGAAATGTGCAAAGTTTGTGCAGAGAGTGTGAGGTGAAACAGAGAGAAAAAGTCCTGGTGTTAGTTGCACGGTGTTTCCTGGTTCAGACCCTAAATGGCCTGCGGGAAGAAGCTCCTCCTCATTCTCTCGGTGTTTGCCTTCAAGGAGCAGAAAGCACATTCCTGAACGCAACTGTGAAAAGAGTCTGTTGTTAGGATGGCTGATGTCCTTCACAGTCTTCCTGGCCCTGGTCTGACACCGCTTGCTGTAGATGTCCTTCAGGTCAGGGAGCTCGGTGTGGATGGATGGTATGTTCAGCTGACCACACCACCCTCTGGAGGGCTCGCTGGTCCTGCATGGTGCTGTTCCTGAACCAGGATGTGATGCAACCCGTCAGGATGCTCTCGATGGTGCAGGTGTAGAAAGTCTTTAGCACCTGAGACGGTAGTTTAAAGTCCTTTAGGCGTCTCAGGTGATATAGACGCTGCCGGGCCTTCTTCACCAGGGTGTTGGTGTGGCAGGACCAAGACAAGTCCTGCTTGATATGAACACAGAGGTACCAGAAGGTGGCCACTCTCTCCACTGGGGTCCCATTGATTGAAGTCGGATGGTATGACCACTCCTGCTTTGTACTGAAGTCAACTATTAACTCCTTAGTCTTTCTAACGTTCAGGAGTAGGTTGTTCTCCTGGTCCCGTTGTTGGAGATCAGGCCGACCACGACAGTGTCAACAGCAAACTTAATGATAGTGGTGGAGTTAGAAGTGGCCACACAGTCATATGTGTACAGCGAGTACAGCAGGGGGCTGGGAACACAACCCTGAGGAGCTCTAGTGCTGAGGGTGATGGAGAATGAGGTGTGTTTGCCCATCCGTATGGCTTGTGATCTGTCCGTCAGGAAGTTGGAGGTCCAGTGACACGGGGTGGGCTGAGTCCCAGGACCTCCAACTTAGAGGTGAGCACAGAGGGAATTATGGTGTTTTGTTTTGTTTTTTAACAATCTGTTTATTGAGATGTATCAAAATATAACAATGTAATACAACAATATTATAGTTACATCTTTTCATATGAAGAAAAAACAAAACAAACAAACAAAACAAAAAGGGCACAGTGTCAGGGTCTGAAACTACTTCCTGGTTGATAGCCATCTCCTGGTTCTTGTCAGTTACTGCTCTTGTTCTCACCTCATCGCTACCCAAACTCACCCGTGACCCGTCATCTGGTCATCTGGCCAATCTCCTGGTTGAGGGTAACCTGCAGAGACAACCAGCCACAGGTGAACACTAATTCCAAGGTTGAAGATTTTGTCTCAACAGTCACTTACCTTATCTGTGTTCTTCTGTAGAGGCACCTTTTGAGATCCGCCGAAGCAACCCTGAGGTTCTCCAGTTTCCTGACTCAAGGCATCGTTACGACACATTAATTCAAGTCCTGTAATGAACTCTTTCACCTTACCTGTTGTGTCTGAGTCTTGGGTCCTCTCAACCCCGGCCTATTGGCCTTAACACACAGGTTATTTTAAATAGTAACACAGGTTATTCCAGAAAGTAATACAGTAGGAAGGAGAAGCTGAAAATACAAAATGTGCATAGAAGGCATACAACAAAACAAATAAAATTATGAAAAGGGGGGCAAGTGTCAAGTTATCTTGTCTTCTCCTGTCTCATTCAGTTCATTCCCAAAATCTGAATTTGATATAAAGGATATAAAGGGTGTCCACATTTTCTCAAAAGAAGAAGTTTTACCTTTCAACATATAAGTAATCTTTTCCATTGCTGGAATTATGGTGTTGAATGCTGAACTGTAGTCTACAAAGAGCATTCTTGCATAATTCTCTTTTCTTCAGTCCAGGTGGCTTGTTGTTGTGTGAAGGAGGTGTGAAATGGCATCCTCAGCAGAGCAGTTTTGTCTATATACAAATTGAAGTGGATTCAGTGTGTATGGTAGCGTTGCAGTGATGAAGTCTCTGACCAGTCTTTCAAAGCACTACACGGCGGTAGTCGTTGAGGCAGGCTGGCTGGGGTTTCTTCAGGACAGGAACAATGGTGGACTGCCTGAAAGCACGAGGGGACTACAGACTGTTTCAGGGAGAGATTGAATATCCCAGTAAACACTGGTGCTAGCTGGTCAGCGCAGGCTTTCAGAACACGACCTGTGAAGCCATCTGGTCCTGCTGCCTTCCTGGTATTCACTCTCCTGAATGCCCTCCTCGTGTCATGCTCCGAGATGGTGAATGTGTTAACCTCTCCAGCTCTCTCAGCGTGCATGCTAGCGCCACTAGCGTGATTAGCTGCAGCCTCGAAGCGTGCATAAAAGGTGTTTAGCTCGTATGCTAGAGAAGCGTCCCCATTCCCCATTCTGGAGGATGGTGTTTTATAGTCCGTGATGATTCTCAGTCCCTGCCAAAGGCTCTTAGAGCTGCCATGTTGGAATTGTGACTCTAGCTTCCTCCCGTAGCGACATTTTGCCTCCTTCACCGTTTTGCGCACGCTGTAAGATGCAACTTTGTAGTCGTCAGTGTTCCGGGTGGTGAGCCCCCCGTTGTAAGCAGTGGAGCGGATCTCAGAGTCTCGCGGATAGTTTTATCCACCCATGGCTTCTGGTTGGGAAACGTCCTGATGATGGTTTTCTGTACCATTAGCTTCCCGATAAATCCCACAACCTCTTCTGTTAAACGTGTTGACATCATCAGAGCTGCGCCTGAACATGTCCCAGTCTGCATCATCTAGAGCATCCTGCAGAGCGGCCACTGACTGGTCCATTCAGCGTGCGACCTTCCTCTTATACCAGGGCTTCCTGTTTCAGCCTTTGTTTGTACACAGGCATAAGGAAGATGGCAGCATTTTCCGAACGCTGGTCGTGATTGTGCCTTGTAGCTGTTCTTAAACAGTGTGTGGCAGTGGTCCAGTGTCCTTTCGCCCCTGGTGGGACAGGTGATGTGCTGATGGAAGTTCGGCAGTGAGGTTGGCACTGTTGAAATCCCCCAACACAGTGAGCGCGTCGTCCCGGTTCTGTGTCTGGTGTAGGTTTAGTGTCTCATGTAAGTCCCTTTTCGCAGTGTCCATGTCCGCTTGAGGTGGAATATAAACAGCACTGACTATGACCGAGCTGAATTCCTGAGGGAGATAAAACGGGCTACATTTGATGGTCAGAAGTTCGCAATTCGGTGTTCAGGAGCGTGAGAGGGGAACAATGCTCGCGCTGCCGCTGTTCACTATCGGACACACTCCACCTCCCCTTGTCTTCCCGGACTCCATTGTTCTGTCAATGCGGTAAACCGAGAAAGACTTGGCCGGCTGGATGGCGTGGTCCGGTACCGCTGGGTTCAGCCATATCTCGGTGAAGCAGAAAAGGTTGCAGTCCCGAATGTCCCTCTGGAACCTGACCCTTGCCCTGGGGTCGTCAAGCTTGTTTTCCAGAGACTGGACGTTGGCTAACAGGATACTAGGTAGGGGAGCACAGTGTGCGCATGCCCTCATCTGTTCCTGACGCCGGCTCGTTTTCCTCGTGGAAACCGGTATGGGTCGCGTCCTTTGTTCTTCCTCAGGATGTCGCTCAGCCAACATAGGTCCGGGTTTAAAAACAGCGAAAGGTATAGTGCATTGTGCACCAATGGCCATCTTACAAAAAGAATCTGGTGTATAAAAACACGAAAAATAAACAAAAACAAGCAATGTTTGGTCGGAGCAGTCGTGACGGCAGCCAACCTCACCGGCGCCATCTTTCCTATCTCATTTCCTATCTGATTTCATTGTTGTAGCTGTAAGCTGAGCCTACTTTGAAAAATATTCTGCACTCATGGCACTCTTACAACCACATTTTTGGTATGAGCAGCAGAAGTGCATAAACTTTTCATCAAAGTGATCATCCACTTTATGTGATTCTTTATTCATATGCAAACTGGAGACACTGAGGTTCATGGCTGATTCCATAACCCATAAGCCACAGGGATGCCTGAGGTATTGAGAGGCTCACTGTAAATTTAAAATACAGTCCTTTAATACTCCTCACTTAACTAGACAGATTCTTTCAGTCGCTCATGCAAGACAGCCCAGCGTCCTAGCAGGGGTCCACTATAATCCTGCAGCATGTGGCATGTCTGCAACAGCTTGTGTGTGTGTGTGTGTGTGTGTGTACACTGTAAAGGAAATCCTCTCACATAGACCAAAATCTTAATTAGAACTCTACCCCCTACTTACAGCTTAAAAATCAGCAATGGTGACCCACCTATACAAAGCATAACATGTTATCAGTGAAGAGAATAGACATGGAGATGCAGCAGGTCAATTTATGGTGAAACAAACTGAAGATGGACCACCAGAAGGTGTAGACTCATGTGGGACTTTATAGATCCTCAGTCTTAATCTTTCCAATGAGATTCTAATTATAGGTGATTTAAATATCCATGTAAATAAAGCCTGTGATCCTTTAACCCTTTGTAGACTATTGTTGCAAATTTGCCTCAAGCCGCTTCTGGTGTGAATGCAGCTGAGGTATATATAACAAATACTTAAAAAAATTACAAATCATTTATTGTTTTTATATAATTGTAAATACATTTGGGCAGTAAGGGGTTAAGTAAGTCCTTCCTGGCACTTAACGATATTTTTATTCAGTTTGCATTTGAACCTCCTCATTGCAGTCAACAGCCATGATCCAGTTTTATCTCAGAGGATAGTGGTTTCTGATCTGAGTCTCTTCTGACACAGCTCTTATATCACTGTTGAATTTTGAAACAATACTCTCTCCTTGCAATATTGATGCAAAATGTATTTACCATGGACCACATTAGTTTAATGATTTCCTATGGTTCTTTCACTATAGCCCTGAAAATTACAGTCAACTTTACAAAAATCATTTTATCCCTCTAATCCTGTTTATTTCATTAAACACGAGCTTCCAGTCCATACATTTTCACATCTCCCTCCAGTTGGAATACAGTACAGGCAGTCTACAGTATGTATTTTTCTGAGCATAAAGTGGCCATTTAATGGTGACATCCTGAAAATTAATGATTTGTGCTCGAATGTGCATGTTCCTCTCAAAATGCCTTATCCTACTACAGGAGACAAGAGGCAGCTGTAAGCTGGATGGGAAATGGCTGGCTGCTGGTTATTTAGGAAACAATTACTTCAAGAGATTACCAACATCTAGAACTCCTAGGAGCAAGGTAAGACAGCTGCTATCATCCAAGGCAGATATATGATTTGGCAGTGAACAAAGAACTAAAGTCAATATATATACACACACTGCAAGACTAAGGGCACAGCTGAAAATAAGTACTAATGCCAAAAAGTAAAACTAGAAAAACTGAGGGAGAAACCACAAACAGTAAGTCTCTTAAACATAAAGTCCCAGAATAGGAAGCACAGTGCAGATCCTGATCTCTTATGCATGTTCCATGTAAATATTGTAATGTATAGATCTATAATCTCATAAAATCAGGATATCATAGTCAATATCTTTAATATAAGAAAGCCTATAATGTTATAGATCCTCAAATTAAAGGATTGTAAATGATCTCCTGGGGCAGACAAATCCAGGAATTTTGGCAGCCATGTATCCTATCAGCTAATCCAGGTGTTTGATCTTAGAGTGACAGTTGTCAAAACGATTCCACTCTGCTCCATGTAATTACTGAAGCCATGGCATTTTGCGTGAGTGATCCAGTGAAGCACAAAATTTACATACATAGCTGTTGTATAACACCAGAAGCAGTGAACTATGTGAGTACTTCGCTCCTGTTTCACTGACATTTAGCAGGTGGAACACATCTCTAAGTACAACTGTTAGTTGAACTTCAGTATTCTGTTGATCCTGAAATCGGAGTGTCTAAATCCTCTGAAAACTTTCTTGACACCACTGTTTCACACTGACATCCTATCTTCATGAATATAGCAAATACTATAGATATACTATATACTATTGTATGGGATGTTATTTTATATTTTTTTAATCCAAACAATTCAGTTGTAAAACATCCAAACAGTTTGCTAAATTTGATGTAGGCTTTTAAGTTGTGCACTGTAGATAATGCAGAAACAATAATATAATAATAATAATATCTCATCTGTACAATAATGACTGAGACTGTGATGCGGATTAATTAAAGACATTCTTGGAAAGAGCAGCAACCTGAATAACAGAATCATACAGAGATAATTATGAATAATGAGGTTCCAGAATACGTGCGTGTGTACAGATACTACTTGACAACCAAACATACATTGATTGAAGTTCAGTAAAGATGAACTTTAAGTAATAATGCATATTGTTCTTAGAGCATTGTAATGAAAGGACTGATCTCATCTCAGGGAGTGCCAGTGAATCTAAAATGTCCAAAAATGGTCTGGGTTGGATAGATGCCTGGAGATCAAGTGGATCTGGAAGGTATTTCCAATGGAAAACTCAGGAATTCATGAAAGTAATCATAATTTCTGAATCCATCAGTACTAGTATCAACTATCATGGCAATTAGGCATGTAGATTTGATAAGCTTCTAGTATTGAGTACATACCACCATTGGTTGTGCAACATAAGATTGACATATGATGTTTTAAACAGGAGTGCCTGCAAAAGTATTGTTTTTGTATGTGACAGGGTTCTTTCTCAGCTATAGCCTCAGTGTGTAGCCAAAAAGACTACACACAGGTGCAGTCAAAGATGATGTGATGGTGAAGTTAATTTTTTTTTCACATACTCACCAGCCACAAAAGTTGCAGTGATGAAAATAAAAAAAAAAGTATTTACAAAGGCAGAAAATAAATAAATGATTTTACTAAGCCTCAGTGCTGCAATCACTGAGCCAACAACACCAGTTATAACTGCTCAAGACAGACTTGACAGCACAGGTCTTGAAGAGGCCCTTATCACTACTCTAGCCCCTCCCACTTGACTAATTGAATACAAAACCTCACAAATTATACAATTCCCTATTTAAACATGAATTCCAATATTCAAATATATGAATTCAAATATATTTCTTAACACCAATAGCTGATTTTGAGAGGAAGTGACAATCACCTGAGGGCGATGTCATCTCCTCTCGCAACCTATTTAAACACAGATTGGCCGAAGCCTGTTTAACTCTGGCAGCCCATGAATGCATCACAGGTAAGTTGGTAAGTTACACTTTAAGTCATGCTACATATGCTAAGAGTGCATGCTTAACAATCTAGTTACACTGATGGTCAAAATAGGCTGATAGTCCCTGGCTGTATGCAAAACAGGTAAGTGGATACTAACTATGAATGAATGCAAATGAGCATCAAATGTGAATGTGTGGATAGACGAGATGTGCGAGAATGTTGGATGTAAGTGTAGGCCTATGTGTCACAAGAATGTGTGTGTATGTGTCAGTCCACAGTGGTGGGGCTACTCCATCTCATTGAACAAGTCTCCTTGAATCTGTAGTCATAAATGATCTTCTACACACGGGGGAGCATGTCAGCAACTTCCTGTTGTAACATAAACAGTCAAATGAAAGAGTCTGTTTTTCTGTCTTTTTTTTTTTGTTGAAGTGACAGACAGTGCTGTGTTGTGTATTCACTGGCTGCCAGTCCTCTGGCCAACATTTGATGCTGGAGGGCCAGAGGGACAGTTCCACATAGGGGTTTTCAGGGGAAGTGAATGAGAGGAATACCAATGATGCTAAATACCAAGTTTGTTTATATTGAGCCATGTATGCATGTGTTTCTGCGGCTGTTTGACAGAGATGGGCACTAGTCAGAGGTGTGTAGAGAGGAATTTTTTATATACATACATCATATATGTGTATATATAGGTGCGTCTCAATAAATAGGAAAATATAAAAAGGTTAATTTATTTCTATAATTCAATTCAAAAAGTGAAAATTATATATATAAATTAGATTCCCATAGATTCTCCCCATAGATTCTTTATGGGGTTTAGGTCAGGTGAGTTTACTGGCCAATCAAGCACAGGGATACCCTGTGATGATCCTCAAACCAGGTACTTGGTACTTCTGGCAGTGTGGGCAGTTGTCAAGTCCTGCTGGAAAATGAAATGAGCATCTCCATAAAGCTGGTCAGCAGAGCGAAGCATGAAATGCTCTAAAACTTCTTGGTAGAGAGCTGCGCTGACCTTGGACCATCCAGTCTGCGTCTCCAGTCATCCAGTCTGAGTCTTCAGCCCCACTGCCAGCGTCTCCAGTCCCATTGCCAGAGCCTCTTGTGAACCTGCCAGAGTCCATGCCTGAGTCTCCAGAGTCCATGCCTGAGTCTCCAGCGGTCCTGCCACAGTCTCCAGTGGTCCTGCCAGAGTCCACAGCAGTCCTACCAGAGTCCCAAGTTCCTCAGCCTGAGTATCCGTGGCCCAAACCAGCTCTGCCTGAGTCCCAAGCTCCTGGACCTGAGTGTGCCAATGGCTCCGTCCCCATTGACTGACTGGTAAATCGAGAGCTTTGCCTTTCAACTTAGCTCCTTCTTTACCCACAACAGGCCGATACATCGACCACACTGCTGCTGCTGCTGCACCAATTTGTCTGTCAATTTCCCATTCCATTCTTCCCTCACTTGTGAACAAGACCCCGAGATACTTAAACTCCTCTACTTGAGACAGGATCTCTTCTTTGACATGGAGAGTGAAAGCCACTT
Organism: Mastacembelus armatus; assembly: GCF_900324485.2. NCBI lineage: Eukaryota > Metazoa > Chordata > Actinopteri > Synbranchiformes > Mastacembelidae > Mastacembelus > Mastacembelus armatus. The sequence goes on along the minus strand of NC_046655.1, from coordinate 1,753,189 downwards.
TTTTCAGTTGAGAACCATGACCTTGGACTTGGAGGAGCTGATTCTCATCCCAGCTACTTCACACTCAAACAAACCGCCCCAGCGCATGCTGAAGGTCCTGGCTCAATGATTATTATCATTACAGCAGGACATCATCTGCAAAAAGCAGAGATGCAATCGTGTGGTTTCCGAACTGGACTCCCTCCAGCCCCTGGCTGTGCCTAGAAATTCTGTCCATAAAAATAATGAACAGAACCGGTGACAAAGGGCAGCCCTGCCAAAGTCCAACCTGCACTGGGAACAGGTCTGACTTACTGCTGGCAATGTAAACCAGACTACTGCTCCATTTGTACAGACCGGACAGCCCTTAGCAAAGTGCCCTTCTTGTCCATCCCTGGTGCCTTGCCTCCAGTCCATTTTTAGTAATCCTATTGTATTACCATTGGTAACTTTTGCACCCAGTTAACTATATTATGTTACCATTATTATGTTACATATGACTGTTCAGTAGCACCTAGAGGTCATGTAAGTCATGCCATTCTGTAAAAATATCCTAAAACATTCAAATAAAGTCCTTTAGTCATAGTAATTTATGTTCCATGTCTGGTATGATAAGTTTGCCACCCATGATGTCACGCTATGTGAGGAATAATGTGAAAATGTGAATGGATCCCAGAATATAGTTCAAGGTGTCTATAGGGCGTTCTTTGGTTGAAAAGTAAAATCCAAATAAATCGTAATCGGTAATTCGGGCTCAAAATTCGTCGTCCTTCCACTGATAAGGTAGAGCGGTATGAGCTCTATGGCGCCACGCTCATTCTCGGTCGCTGTGCCGATGTGCAGCGATTTGTCCCACATTATCTGAAGATTGACACCTGACCTAGCGGTGAGGTCTCTCGAAGAAATACCCTGGGAGTAGATCAGAATGGGATCGGGTGACCAGGAGACATGGTCAGACCCCAGAGAAGAGCCTGAAGAATCATGGAAGACGCCATCAGCCTACGGGCTGGGAGAGCGAGTCACCCACTGATGAGGTTACACAGACGGACGTAACGAATCAAGAAAATCAGCTCACAGAGTCGGTGAGGAGCCTAGCGAGCCTAGAGGTCTGCTACCATGCATGGTTGATGACAGACTGGTCCCGATCTCCGGTTCAGCGCTGCCTTGAATCTGTACATGTAAATTGAGTAATTGAGTGCATGCCCCCTATTATCCCAATAGACCACTTCGCTCTCATAGTGCAGGTCTACTTGTGGTTCCCAGAGTTTCCAAAAGGAGAATGGGAGGCAGAGTTCCTCTCCTGTGGAACCAGCTCCCAATCTGGGTTCAGGAGGCAGACAAAGCGTATAGTTAGGGCTGGCTTCAGGCAACCCTGAACCATTCCTTAGTTATGCTGCTATAGGCCTAGACTGTCCGAGGGCCATCGGTGCACTGAGCTCTCTCTCTCTCTCTGTTCCCTATCTGTACCTTCTGCAGGTGTCCCTGGTCCTGGAGCTATATATTGCTGATGTGCAGTTACTGGTCCCACCAACCTGCAGTGTGTATTTGTTGTTTATTGTTGCTGTTCTTTTCTCTCTGCTCTATCCACTCACCCCAACTGGTCGAGGCAGATGGCCACCCAAACTGAGCCCGGTTCTGCTGGAGGTTTTTTCTTCCGTTAAAGGGAGTTTTTCCTCTCCACTGTCGCTCAGTGCTTGCTAAATTGTTTCCTCAGTGCTTGCTCATAAGGGATTTGTTGGGTTTTTAGTTTTAGTTTTTGAAAAGTACCTTGAGATGATTGTATTGTGATTTGGCGCTATACAAATAAAATTGAATTGAATTGAATTGAATTGAAACTCCTTCGCACGTGCAGCCACACACGCACAGGGGAAAGGCACATCCAATTAGAGTGCAAATTAATGATGTATGGTTCTCTCAGGCCGAAACTGTCAGAGAGGATTGTGACACATAATAGTCAAACATATGGTAAACTCAAAATATGATATATTTTAAAATATTCAGAGCCAGTTATTTGGAGGCAGCACAACTCAAATTACCCAGGATAGGAAGTAGGGAGCAGAGTGAGTTCAGTTTTGGACCCAGAAGCAGACCAGACAGAGATGCTACTGGGCTGACAAGGTTTTGATAAGTCACCAGTATGGAAGGCTGACAGGTGAGTGTTGGGAGAGCAGTCATACACAGACACAAAATGGCAATTAGAAAGGAGTTGCTGGCAAAAAGTGACATCCAAGCACAACATTATCAGGCTGATAATAGTGAAAACATAGAAGACTTGACTGAGTTGCAGGTAACAGAAATACTCTTCAGGAACGTAATCAGGTCAGCTCAGTTACAGGAACCTCCTGGACTGAACACCTTGCAATGAGACATAGAATATTTCAGTAAGAGCATAGAGATGACAGGTAGTGTAAGTCCATGTTGCATTGGTGATGACAAAGGAGGACCTTGAGGCGGACAGAGAAACAGTTTCCTACCAGGAGAACTGAGGTTGAACAAACAAAGCAGGGAACAGGCTCAGGTCACCTGTACTAGCAAAGTTCATACTATAGCAGGGGCAGGAGGCAGCATAGTACAGAAGGCAGAAGCAAAGTCCTGAGCAAATGAGTTGGTAACAGGTGAAAAGACCAGGGCTACATAGCAACACTAGACAACCTAACAAAGCTTATGCAGAGAGATGGCTCATATGCAGTCAGACTGTTAGGTCAATGTTTGTAAAATATCTAACATCAACATAGATTTTACTAACTATTTTTAAAATAATTATCAAAAAATATAATAATTTATCTAGAAGACACTCAAAATAACCCAGCATTTTTTCAGCATTTATTCAAATGCAGAGTATTCTGGGAAGCAAGTAAAGAAATACATTTAATTTTGAAGACACACGGCATAGCATGCTCATAAATTCAAGGCCCATAATCAGTTACAGTAATTGTATCATTATCTCAAGACAACAATGTAGAATTATGTGGTGCTCATTTTTATGCTGCTCATTCTGAGGCCATGATTCAATTAAAATGCCTCCAGATATCAAGTATCTTATTCTTGTTGCACAACTGTCTTCAGATAGAACCCAAACTGAGTGTTCTGTTTATGTCTAACAGTCCAAGTCACTTAGCGTATTCTCATCATAGTACCACTGCTCTTTGCCAATAAGACAACTAAGTAAAGCAGCTGGCTTGAAATGACCTGACTAGATATCAGTATCAATAAAACAATGAAATGTGGATTCATTCATAATTCATCTAAAGACAGTACTGAGCATTATTATTCAGATTATTCAACTCACACACCAATACAATTCACTTATATAGAATTCATTAATATAATAGGTTAGATAGTAAGTCATGATTTTGAAATAAGAGACCATATTCCCATTCTGTTGGATTATAGTGTGAAGTTAAATTCATATCATAAATTATACAATTTACAATTTGTGTTCTAAAACCAACACTGAAACTTTGTGAGGCACATTCATGAATTGTGATATTGGGTGTATTGGGCTATAAAGTCTGACTTCACTAGTTCATGCTGTAGATGTGAATCTTTAAAGCACCTCACAGAAATATGGTTTTGTCAGGGGAATCTGTGTATTTGTGGCGTGGTGAGATTAAGTGAAGTCCTTCATTGTTTATGGCAATAAACGAACATACTTGGCTCCCTCTCCCTCCACTCAAAGGGCAGAGGGAGAAGGTTTACAAGTTTTTATCATAGACCAACTTGGATTTAGAAAACCATGAAACAGGTAGACTGGGTTGGGGAAGCTGATGAACTGTGGAGGCACGTTTGAGGCAAGTTGGAAAGGGAAATGTGGGGGTTGGCACAGGGGTTGAGCAGGAAGCATGGAAGAAGTTGAGGTCTTAGGTGGTGGAGGGTGAGCTGTCAGGCAGAGTGCTGAGACTGAAGAGTTGCTGAAGATGAAGTTGTGGGTAGGTTGATGGTTGATGGATGAAGTGGTTGGCGATCATATGAGTATCTAGAACACAGGAAAACATGATTGACAGGAGAAAATCACATCACTTTATTAGTCCCCATGGGGCAATTAAAAGGCACACAGAGCAGCATACATTCACACAGACAGAACAGACCAATATAAAAAGTCCACTACAATAAATAAGAATAAATACAATACAAAGTGCTGGGTGTCAAAGTGCATTGTACTGCAGTTCTCAGACACTGACCATTTGTTTGAATTAAGGAGCTGTACGGCCCTTGGGACAAAGGTCACTTTCCTCCTTTGAGTCCTGCATCCAGGACAACGAAGTCCGAGTCCTGAGGGCAGCCACTCAAAGTTTTTAGACAGTGCATGGGAAGTGTCTACAGGACACTGAGAGCACCTTTAAGTATCTGTTTATCACATAAGGTGGGCAGTGCTCTAACAGGAGTACCAATTATTTTTGAGCAGACTTTGGTCATTTTCAACCAGCGAAGTGGTCCTGCAGGCTGATGGAAAAGAATCAGCAGGTAAAGGAAAATGTGAAGATGAAGACAGGATGAAAAAAATTGCACTGGGAACTTTTAAAAAAATGAAGACTTTCCTTGATTGCTAGCTTTTTCCATTGATTTTGTCATTTTAATTATTTATTAAGATTCCTAATTTGCAGGTACTCATTTATGAGATTGATCAGAAAATTCTACACTGACTACTACCATTTATTGGTGATATACTGTATGTGAGGCTTAATGGTGGTAGCTACAAGAGAGACTGAGCAGTGTGGAGATGATCTGATTAAGATGACAGAGACCCATCAACACTCATAATCAGCAAATTAATCAAGAAGTTTGCAGCCATATCCTTGTGTTCATCCCTGTGTGACTTCTAATCATTTCCCCTTCCAAGTCAAAATTGTCAAATGTTCAAATATATTCTAAAAAACAAAGACCCAGTATGACATATTCAGCTGAATGATAGTGCTTTGAAGTGCGGAGACTTCTGCAGAAGAGTGGTATGCCTGATTGATTTTCACAAACTGAGGTTGTAAGCTATTAGGCTGTAAGTACTGAAGGTAATAAGTCTGAGTGAAGTGGAGAGTAAATGAATCAAAGGGTTAGCTGTTCACATGGGATTAATTTAGCTGCAAGAGGTCAGGTAATGTCATTTTCACAAGTGTAATTTAGTTCAGTTTAGTGAGACTAACATTACCTGCAATTATTTCAGGGTATGGATTCTGTAGCTGTAACACTGTTGCTAATGGAATAACCAGTTTGGGCACAATTTCTTGTGTCATGCCAAAAAAAGAGTCTGGCTTATAAAATTTAATTACCAATCATCAATATTTCAACTACAATATTGTAGATATATAGTATGTGTATAGTATGTAAAGTATATTGTAGATTCAAAATGTTTTTCAAGACTTAAACTTCAAATTCTTTATGGTAAATTAGATTTCTTTCAATATTTTGCTGTCTTCTGTCTTACCAGTGATTAACATCTCACACAAATTGACCCACACATTTTGAATATTTTGTGATCTGTAGGAAATCTAGGAGGAAAAGGGTGGAATCACAGGTAGAGGTGGCCACAAGAAGCCAAAAACACCATTAAAACAACTCATCTAAATAAATACCTACAAGCATGTGCCACAAGCATATGCTTAAGTTACACTACATGGAATAGGGCAAAAAATATGAATTATTATTACAATATTTTACTTTGTGTTGCAGATTATCATGGAAACATGGATAAGGTTACTATGCGTGATCAATTAGACAGATATAAAATTTTAAATTAACCATACTCCTCCACTCATGTTTAGTACATATTTCCTGAGCTCAGGAGTATAGACACATAGGACACCAGGACCTTTTAGGAGGGTGGCCTTTCCAACGAGCAGGAAACAAGAGCTGGCCCCCGAGGTGGGCTGAGATCTGGAGAAATTTCAGGTGAGCAGAAATCTAAGGTCAGTCTTATGGACGACCCCTCAGTTGAGCTAGGAAGGGGGGATATATATCGTATCGTCGTATATATATACATTCATTCCATGTTGGAATGCTACTACATGAGTAACCCCAGCGATAGGGGCTACATGAAGAGGATGTGGGACCTATGGAAACTCCGAAACCCACCATCCACACTAGGGCCAAAGCTTCTAGTAGCTCAGTGTTCCAACATCCGCAAACGGCAGCTGCTATCACAACTAGAGATTGAAGAAATACAACACAAATGCACACGCCTGGCTCCCCCTTGCAGACCAACCTGTGCACCGCCTGGATTGACTACAAGAAGGCCTACGACTCAATGCCTCACACATGGATCCTGGAATGCCTGGAACTGTACAACATCAATAGGACCCTAAGAACCTTCATAAGGAACTCGATGGGACTGTGGAAAACAACCCTAGTAGCCAACCTCAAGCCGATAGCACAAGTCTCCATCAAGTGCGGCATCTACCAAGGAGATGCTCTGTCCCCGCTGCTGTTCTGCATAGGCCTGAACCTCCTCAGCCAGCTCATCACTAAGACTGGCTTCGGATACCGACTGCGAAATGGGGCAACCATCAGCCACCTCCTGTACATGGATGACATCAAGCTGTATGCCAGGACCGAGCGAGACATCGACTCACTGATCCACACCACCAGGATATACAGCAACGACATTGGAATGTCATTCGGACTGGATAAGTGTGGTCGAATGATAACAAAGAGAGGGAAGGTTGTCAGGACTGAAGGAGTTGAACTCCCAGAAGGCAGCATAGCGGATGTTGAGGGCAGCTACAAGTACCTTGGAATCCCACAGGCAAATGGGAACCAGGAAGAAGCTGCAAGGAAAGCAGCCACAGCCAAATACCTACAGAGTGTAAGGCAAGTCCTAAGAAGTCAGCTAAATGGGAAGAACAAGGTCCAAGCCATCAACACCTACGCCCTGCCGGTCATCAGATACCCCGTTGGCATAATAAGCTGGCCAAAAGAGGACATAGAAGCCACTGATGTCAAGACAAGGAAGCTCTTCACAATGCATGGAGGACTTCACCCCAAATCCAGCATCCTGAGACTGTACGCTAAGAGGAAGGAAGGAGGCCGGGGACTGGTGAGCGTCAGAGCCACCATCCAAGATGAAACAGCCAAGATCCATGAGTACATCAGGAAGATGGCCCCAAGCGATGGAATACTTAGTGAATATCTCAGGCAACAGAAGCCCGATGCAGAGGAAGAAGAGCAAGAACCATCATGGCAGGACAAACCCCTGCACGGCATGTACCACCGACAGATACAAGAAGTCGCTGATATTGAAAAGTCCTACCAGTGGCTGGAAAAAGCTGGACTGAAAGATAGCACAGAGGCACTGATCGTAGCGGCACAAGAACAGGCCCTGAGCACAAGATCGATAGAGGCCGGGGTCTACCACACCAGGCAGGACCCCAGGTGCAGGCTATGCAAAGATGCCCCTGAGACAATCCAGCACATAACAGCAGGTTGTAAGATGCTAGCAGGCAGAGCGTACATGGAACGCCATAACCAAGTGGCCGGCATAGTGTACAGGAACATCTGTGCCGAGTATGGGCTGGAGGTCCCGAGGTCAAAATGGGACACACCTCCAAAGGTGAGGGAGAATGACCGAGCTAAGATCCTGTGGGACTTCCAGATACAGACCGACAAACAGGTGATGGCTAACCAACCGGACATAGTAGTGGTGGACAAACAGCAGAAGACAGCCGTAGTGGTAGATGTAGCGATCCCAAGTGACAGCAACATCAGAAAGAAGGAACATGAGAAGCTTGAGAAATACCAAGGGCTTAAAGAAGAGCTAGAAAAGATGTGGAAGGTGAAGGCAACAGTGGTCCCCGTGGTAATCGGCACCCTCGGGGCTGTGACCCCCAAACTGGGAGAGCGGCTCCAACAGATCCCAGGAACAACATCAGAGATCTCAGTCCAGAAGAGCGCAGTGCTAGGAACAGCTAAGATACTGCGAAGAACCCTCAAACTCCCAGGCCTCTGCTGGTAGAGGACCCGAGATTGAGGAAGACACACACACAACCCATAGGGGTGAGAAGGGAATTATTTTTTTTTTTTTTTTTTTTTTACATACAATTGTGTATATGTATTCAATCAAGCTTATTCATTGATTTATGTGCCTTGTTTCTCTTTATTTCATTGCTCCAAATCAGCTTCGGGCAGGTGTTCACAGACGTGTCTTTTTATTCCGAATTTGCTAGCTAAATAGGTGATTATAGTTATGTTATTTAATAAATATTTTACAAGCTGTCGATGAAGGCATGATCTGCGAGCAGTTGGCCGATGTACTCCCTTACTTAGTCTTTTATAACTTGGTTTAATCAGTTTGATTAGTTTCACCTGTGTCTGCACCATGGCTAGCAATTACTGGGATCTATTTCACCTGTACATTGCAATACATAAACACGTCTGCCACTAATCAGTCTTTGCTAGATTGTGGTTTTTTTCACAGTGATCACTAGCCATTTGCTTGATTTGCCTGTATTGTCTGTGCTTGTTATTACCTGAAGCTGCCTAGTGATTCTGATTCCATCCTGTCGAACCTGACTCTGCCAGTTGCACCTTATCCTTTCCTGGTATCTGACCTCAACCGGTTTCTGACCCTGTTTCTGCCTGTGATCGGACCTGGGTCGGACTCTGACCCTGTTTCTGCTTCTGCCTCTGAGCTAAGTGAATAACTTGTTATTGGACCTGGACTGGATTCTGACCCCGTTTTCTGCCTTTGTCCCTCAGCTAAGTAAATTCCCTGCTATTGAACAAATCCAATTCTGACCCTATTATACTTTATACTTCTGGACTTGAGCTAAATAAATATATTTGGTGTTTAACAATTCCAAAGTCTAAATGTTGCCAAGCTAAGTCTCCTTCAAGTCAAGTCTCCTTCCTGAGCTCAACCATAAAAACCTCCAAACTTATTATGGAAGTTTCTTCTGTGCAAGGGCCAAGTGCTGCTTATGAGGGATATTTTGGACTTTTCTTTCTGTAATGTGTCTTGAGATGATGTTTTTATTCTAATTTGGCTCTATACCAATAAAACTAAATTGAGTTCAATTTACTGACCATCCAACAGGCTGTTAAAGGCTTTAATGCTGAAAATTTAGAAGAGAAGCACAACTTGATTTATCATCTCAGCAACCATTAGTGTTATAATTGACAGATGGCTGTTGTAGGGCTCCTGTAACATGGGGCTGTTTCAGAAAGTGGGTTTAGTGAAAACCCAGAGTTTAAGTTTGAGATGAGGGGTACTCAGCGTTTTCAGTTTCACAAAGCGGATTGAGACTGACTCTGTCAGTTACCGCAGTAACTTACTCCGTGAACCAAACCTGCTCGCTGGCAGGTTTTATAAGCCCTGAGTTGTTTCTGAGCCTTGGCGTTCAGACTGAAGAGGCAGGAGACATGGTGAATTTGGTAATCAAACCCTATCTAGACATCTTTTCTTTTCCTGAATATCCCATATGACTTCTCATGGACATGCTCTAAAATCAGAACACATTTTTTCAGTAGCTCTTTGTGTTTTTGCAAGTGGACATTTCCTTAACTTTGCTGACACAGAACATATTTCAAAGGTATCTGAGTGTCGTGCAGTCAGAAATGTGACCCTTGCTCTCAAATGTCTGCTGTCCAGCTTTGTGGTCTTCCCCAATCACAAACCCACGTATCTTATCAAAGAGGTACAAATTGTACAAAATTGCAGGTATCACTACCACCAACAATTGGCACACTCAGCCTGTAGCTTTGACACTTTATGCACAAATCAATTGTATATTTTAGGTTTTCCAGGCATGATCGGCTGCATAAATGGGATTCATATTGCTGTCTTGGCTCCCTTTGTAAATTAAGGTGATTATGTCAATAGGAGTCCTTCCACAGCATTAATGTACAGGTAAAAAGTGGCCTTTAGTATTCATTATGAAAGATAATTCCATCCCAGCTAATGCAGATTTTTTTTCTTCTGTGTGCTTAAGATCATATATGATGCATCACATGTGATAATGAATGTGGAAGCAAAGTGGCCTGGATCTGTGCATGACATGAATTTTTCGTGTGTGCACTAAGCCACAGATTTGCCCGTGATGAGTTGCCTACTAACATACACCTCTATGTTCCGTTGAAATGACCATCAGCATACTCAAGGCCAGGTTCCAGTGCCTTCGCAGGCTCAGGGTCACACCAGAGAGCGCCTGTGACATTGTTGTGGCATTTGTGGTTCTCCACAACATAGCAACAGGCAATGTCCTCCACCAACAGAAAGTGAAACAGTCCATCTTGACTACCCTCAAGATGTGCCAGATGGCAGAATAATTACGGACACAATTTGTTTTAATCATTGATCATAATAAAGAACTTATATGTATCAAGTCTTCATTTCCTGTAAGTACAGATTCAGTAATGGTCATATGTTGTTAAAACCATCATACATCAGTAGCACCATATCACCTTATCCACTGTTAACTTAATCCAGTAGCTGGATTTCAAGTTCGGTCTTAGTAATTTGGAGTTTGTTCCATGTCCAGATTTGTTTTGTGTATTTGGTTCTCCAAGTATACTTTGTACAGTTGTTTCCCCGGAAGATAGAACAGAAAAAGAATGATGTTCATATTGCTATAGCCACTTAGTATTATTGCAAGTCATTATTCAACAGGAGACACAATCTCACAGTGGCTAGCTGAGCAGTGCGTTGTTGATGTAGATGGATAGATGGATGCCTCCTTTTCATTACTACATTCAGCATTGCTCTGTGACATAAAAATGTGTGTTATATTGTATGGTGTCATTAACCATGAAATACTCTGTAAACTTGTATACATCAGTAGTATTCCCTCCTGTCTGTGTTGCAGCAGACAAGGTTTCCTAATCATCATCATCGACCTCCTCCTATGATGGAAAACCATTTACCATTTGTACTGTTTGGAGACAAAGAATAGATTAAATTGTACCCCACAAATATCATAGTAATTTAAGCATGGAGCCCACATTAACTCATAAGTGATAAATAAATTATTGATTGGTCTATACTGTCTGAGAATATCTGAAGACATTACAAAGAAGTAGCCTATAGTATTCGTAAAGTAAGGACTAATCTGAGTGGTGACCCTAGTGATGCTGTTTCCTGGAAAGACAATTCACTTCCTATCACAAGCATGTCGTACTGTGTAGCTCATCTATGGATTAGCAACAGACTAGCTTTAGTTTAACACACCTAAAAATTAACTAAACTCTCTGAACAAATCAATAACCGCTACATATTCCTGTACTAGTCAAGTACCTTTCTATTTTGCCCAGTATTTCTTGCTGTTTCCAGACTTAGCGCTCATTAGTCTATTAGTTTGTTTTGCTAGCTCGTAGCATAGCTTCTCCCTCTCCCTATCTCTCCTGCTCGATGTGCCACATGTTTAGTTATTCCTCTGCATAGATTGCTCTGAATTCACATCAGTAGTTGCTTCATCTAAATCATCAACGTGTCTCTTAGACCCCATCCCGACTAGACTGCTTAAAGACACCCTGCCATTAATTAACTCATCTTTATTAGACTTGGTAAATTTATCTCTAGTATCAGGCTACGTACCACAGGCTTTTAAGACTGCAGTAATCAAACCCTTACTCAAAAAGCCTAGTCTTGATTCAGGAGTCTTGGCTAATTACAGACCAATATCCAACCTACTATTTATTTCTAAAACCCTTGAAAAAGCTGTTGCTAAGTGTCGTGGAAAAAATACTTGGAGGCAAATCTCAGGTCAAAGGATGGCAAATTTAATAGGCAAGGCAACGGGCAAAGCAGCAGAGTCACAACAGAACATACGGCCTGCAGGACAGGTCAACTCCGATTGACCATGAGCACAGAAAATGATCAGCTTTTGTATCAGTTGAACAGCATTAATTTACACATCAGTCACTCACATGTACAGTGGGTACGGAAAGTATTCAGACCCCTTTAAATTTTTCAGTCTTTGTGCCATTGCAGCCATTTGTCAAAATCAAAAAAGTTCTTTTTATTTCTCATTAATGTACACTCAGCACTCCATCTTGACAGAAAAAAAACAGAAATGTAGAAATTTTTGCAAATTTCTTAAAAAAGAAAATGACATATGTACCTGTTTGAAGGAGATTTTTATATTTCATTTTAATTTGCTGCCACGTTCGTTTGGCACCCAATGTATGCACATTGAACACACTCAGAGGAGTACATAAATGCTGGAACATGAGAGGTTAAAAAAATTAAAAAGTATTAAAAAAAGTTTTAATACAAAGAGTTTTAATACAGAAAGAAAAAAACAGTTACCCATTGATGCAGTCAGCAGTTTTCTGCCACGCCAGCTCACATTCTTCTGCTGCGGTGTTCTTATTGGGTTTTTTAAAAATATATGCTCATGTTCTGCATAAAATTTACAGTTCCCTTGGGGAAAAGTATGCAGAACCAGTATTCTTTCCATGGTGAGTCACTGTATTCTACTGATGTGGGCTTTTATATGTTGTCAGACACATGCTTTACTCAGGGTAAGTTAACTCCAGGTTGATTGAACAAATTCTGAACTGGTGTTCTGAAACTGGAAACTCAGAGTTTACTATGTCAGGGTCAGTCAACACGGAGTTCAAGGTTATCTTCTGAGTTTGTTAATCCCACTTTTTGAAACCGGCCCCTGGATGTTCTCTATGCCTGAGGACTTTTAACTTGGGCACATACTTTGCACACCCAAGTAATGATTAACTTTATGGCCTGTGTGTATTTTGGCATTGAGTTTACATATAAAGTATGTGTGCAAAAAATAGATTTTGATTATCCTAATTAATTTTAAATTGTATAATACTAATATGTGTGATAAAAGTGGGATGATTAATTTAGCTTGTTACTGAAAGTTTGTTATATTGATTTGAGTGCATGTCATAGCTTATGTGGTTTTAGCTTATTACTACATCTTCTGACTCATGTTTATCTTTTTTCATCTGTCTTTGTTCGTTTCAGCTGATTAAAGTGTCAGCAGCTTTAATTACTTATTGGAGCAGCTTTAATTACTTATTGGAGGATTACTCTGCTCTATTTTGTGTGTCACTGTGTGTGTGTGTGTGTGTGTGTGTGTGTGTGCATATGTATTTCTATATTAAAAGCAACTTGACTGACTCATTGATTTCAATATTCTACTGCATTCTGTCTATTTGCATTGTCTTTTTTCAGGTTTAGCTTAACACTGCCATTTTAATCAGGAAAATAACAAAATGTATACAAAGTTAAGAATCGCAGAAGGTAGAAATATCTAAGAAAAACCTTTAGACTTTATACGCCACGATTATGAAGTCTTAAATCACAATCAAAAGTCAATTCTCTGAAAAAAAATGTACATGGGCTCACTTGGAAATTTGTAGACTTCCACCTTAAACAAAAACATATGTTATTTGTTCACAGGATGACAAAAGGGTTTTCAGATCCAGTCGACAGGACACCATCATATGTCAGTGCTATTCAAACCAAAAGATCACATCCTGAATTAAAATGACTACTTTAAGGGACCTTCATTGATATGGTTAATAAATGTAACTGTTACGTCACTAATGACGGAAACGGAGAGGACCCAAAGGCAGATTCAAAAACAGAGTCAGTTTATTCTAACACAAATTCACTGGAGGTTAATCCACACATAAAACTCTCCAGGTGCTCAGGACAGTCTTTCCTGAAAGTACAGGGCGACGAATGCCTGGATCAGACTGCGTGGCTCCCAGGCGACAGGGGAAGGCACACCACAGGAACTGCTGACATGCAGGGACCTGGAGAAATAGAGAACAGGTAAGTTTTTGGCTGAGCTGATCCTTTCACTGAGTGAAGCTGGCGAGAGGCTACCGCGTGTAGATAACGGGAAGAACCGGCAACGCCGGAGAGGCGAACCGGAGCCTCCACCGACGATGGTGAGCAATTGGGACCAGGCGATGCCCATCAGCAGCAACCGTCTCCCGCGGCACACCTGCAGACAACACACCCTGAGGTAGAAAGGAGACAAGGCAACTAGGAGGACCGGTACTGCCGCCTCATGACAGTAACCCTGTTGATTCTTCACTAATAATCCATTTCAATAATTACTTTTGAGTTAAAAAGTTTAAATTAATTTAGGGCTTACTATTTTTTTATTTGAAACCAAAAGTGAGGTTTGAATTTATAGTCACTGGACTTATAGTTGAGTCATCCCATTAGTCTATTTTATATTATTTCCCTTCCATTTTATATATATCACCCAATTAAGGAGTAAGCTGTGGCTTTTGAAACAGAGATTCAAAGGGGTGGGTGAAGAGGAGAGGAGAGGAGAGGAGAGGAGAGGAGAGGAGAGGAGAGGAGAGGAGAGGAGGGGGCTGGCAGAATTGCGTGACATGCTCAGTAAGAAGCTACTGACTCTCCAAAGGGCTGAGTGGCACCGGAGATGGAATAAAGTAAGAGACTCCAGACTACCATCATGGCTGCTAGATTCACTAGTATAGTCCAACACTAAGGGACACAGTGTTCACAAGGATGTTGGTGAGGAGTATCTGGGAGAAAGGTTCCTTAGAACACTAGGTGTGAGGAAGGGACAAGTATAAGAGAGCACGCCCAGGATGGAGACCTCACGAGAATATAGAGTTTTAGAATATAGTCTTATTAGGGAATCATTTTGTAGAACAATAGGGAAGTACAGACTTAATTATCTGATTATGTGAATGATTATTTGCATTTACTTTGCATGTCTGTATAAGTAGCGGCTTCAGCGTAATAGGAGCTGAGCAACTGGGGAACAACTGGGGAAGACTCTGATGAATTGTGTTCTATTCTGTTTTTGCTCCTTTCTTGCAAGAAATATATTCTGAAAAAAAACTGTCTGCACTCTCTTTATTGCTCATCCACGGTTTTTGCCACAACAATGTTGGAGGTCCCACTGAGATCTGTCAAGTGGTTGTTGGGGAAGAGGGGTACAGGGGATTGCCAACACCCTGTAGCATCAATCTTCAGCCTCAACCTCCACTGACAAACAGCATAGAGATGGAGGACTGTGTGCGTCTGCCCTGATCGCCACTGCCAGATCCTCGAGCTCAAAAATGTATCTTACTGAAGAGAAAGACATGAGAAACATATGCATAGAAATGCTTGAAATGTCTTTTAAATGAAATAATTCAAGTCGTTAACAAATAAGCTCTGTATGTAATTCATATGAAAGAAGCTGTTAGGTAAATTCTTAGACACAAATAGAGAAGCGGTACGGTTTCTCCTGTCTCCTCTCTTATTATAGCCTTGCACTGAGTATATTGTTCATATGGACATAATTTGAGGTGAGCCAGGTAATTATGTACACGCCCCCGAGAAATAGCATAAAACATAAACTTTTTTATTCGTTAATTCAGCTAATTTGTCAGATCAGTTCTCCCTCCATTTCCCCCTATGTAAACAGCATATATATGTTGTAAATAGCTGAATAAATCTTAAAAAGACAACTGTGACTGGTATCAAAAATGTTATTTCACACAGTAAACACGTCATTGAATCGGGAGAACTCTCTCTCAGATTGTAGACTGATATCCTGTATTACTCATTAATTGACTGGTTGATCTGCTGTAAAAGGATCTGGTGGCCCAAATTATTAAGATGGTTTATGATATTCGTAATTCATAAACCAGACATAATAAACCTTCATGTTCAATACATATATATATATTTACTTTCGCTACAATAATAAATCAAATCTGTATTCTGAACAGCCTTAAGTGTTACAGAGAACACTAAATTTGGTCAACTCCACATAAATAAAACAAAATCATAATTCATAAATCTTGAATGTACAACTAAAATATTAAAACTTTCAGGTTTTATAGGAGAACAGAAACTGAATTCTTTGGTCACTTCCAAATAAATAAACTAGGTCTGTTGTGCAGCAAGTGGATGTTTCGCAGTGGATGCTACTCTGCTTCTTGTCTGACTTTAAATATCCAAACTATCTCCACACTACAAAAGTCCTCAGACCCTTGCTCTGAACAATGCTCTCATCTTTTGAGCCCTGGCCTGTGTCCATTTGGGTGTTTTCAACTCGCTGACACTCGAGTAGTCTTCTGTTCTGTTCATCTCTTTAATCAGGCCCCTACTCCTGACGTGCTGGCTTACACAGCGACAGCAGCCCAAACATCAGCATGAGTATTTTGCATGTGAGCTGCTGATGGCAGCTCATCCACGCTCTGTGCTGTGTGCATCAACTTAACTGTCATGCTCTATCTGTCTTCCAAACATGATTGGTTCAGCGTCATACTATTTTCATTATCATTGGCTGTTCGTACTTTGTGTCAAAACAATGACAGAATGAATTGTTAGAGTAAAGTTATATCACAAGTGGCTGGTAACCGTAAACACAAGCTAAACTTACTGTATGCCTTGCTGCTCAGTCTTATATTTCTGCTGCGTGATTGGCTGGAAGACCTGTCCATATTGAGTAAAAAATGGCCAACTCTTATCATCGAGATCGACCTTAAGCTTATCGCGATGCAATGTAAAATTTATCGCGATGCAACCGCCCTATATGATGCATATGATTCTTGGGTTTAACACAAAATAGCTTCATCATGCTTATTTTAAAATAGAAAAAATAAGGGTATCTATTGCAACTGTTCAAACATTAAAAATGTTGTGTATACAAAAATTGATATCAAATTTTTAAATTAGGTAATTTTAATGTTCTTTCATATAGATGAATTGGCTGTGGCCTTAAAAAATGTCATGTGGTGCAACCATGATTTATCTCAGAATTAATTAATTTTCTTAACATGCTTAATATTTTTGTATAAGTTCTCAGTAATATCAAGTGTTTAGAAAGAAAGTGCTTGCATTTCTTTTAAGTTTTTGTAAATAATGATTTTATATTTTAGTTCTATAATGTCACAGTCGCCTTCTTAGATGTAAACAGACTTATTTTTCCTATAAATCGCCTAGAACTGATAAAAATGTTTAGAAAATACAATTCATGTGAAGCATAATTGTTAGTCAGTTGTAAATTGTTGTCAGTTATAAATGTTTCAGCTACAGAAATTAGATATTATATTTTGAATTTAATATAGTTATTGCTATTATTGGTCTCACCACATGATGAGTGGTTACACCAAATGACGTTATGTAACATCAGTTTATCTATTCCTTGTTTAAAACAAAAAATACTCTCACAATGCAAAGACATTAAACCTGCATTGTGGTACATTATGCCCTGTGCTCAATATGTGTCACATGCCTGATATTTTAACATAATATCTTATTTGCAACAGTTTCATTATAAAAATGATGAACCTCTTTCTCCTCTGCTCACCTCATAGGCTCGTTAGGTAAACAATAGAACTGAGCTCAGGTGAGGATCTAAAGGTAGACTCACCCCTCTGATTCACCAACTGGCTGCAGAGTGTTTGACATTTGATGTGTTCCTTAGTTTCCTGGGAAACTAAGGAACACATGGATCACTAAGGATCACATGGATCTGAAACATCTGCAACATAGGGAAAGACCAGGTTTTTCCTGTGTAATCCTCTGATCTCAAGTCTCAGCTGAGTCTCTTGTTTTTCTGCCTGATGTGGATGTTGCCTTGTTGAAAGCCCACTTAGAGTAGCCACAGGTTTTGAGGGCTGTCTTCAAGTGTGTGTCCTCCTTTCTCTTGTCCTCCATAGAGGTAGGAATGTTTTTTGCTCCTTGGTGCAAAGTCCTGATGACTCCTAGTTTGTGTTGCAGTGGGTGATGGGAGTCAAAAAGCAGGTATTGGTCTCTGTGTGTGGGTTTCCTATTTCTAGATTACCAGCAGACCCGATGACGACCTCACAGTCCAAAAAAGCTAGCCTGTTTTCTTCTGTGTCCTCTCTGGGGAATTTGATGTTTGCATGATGTGATCTGTGAAGGCTTGAACTTCCTGGGTCTTGATTTTCACCCAGGCGTCATCCACATATCTGAACCAATGGGTCAGTGCCATCCCTGTGAAGGAGCTGAGAGCTTTCTTTTCCACTTCTTACATGTACAGATTGGCAAAGATGAGCCCATGGCACATCTGTATTTCTGTCTGTAAAATTCAGCTCTGTATGAGAAGTATGTGGTGTTCAGAGAAAGGTCCAGTAGCAGGCAGATTTGGTCTGGGTTGAGGCTGCTCCTGGCAGAGAGGGTTCTGTCCTCTTTCAGTCTTCTAACAGATGTTAAAGCATTGGTGCTGGTGAAGAGGGATGTAACATCAGAGGATACCATTGTTTCATCTCTATCCAGTTTTAGATGTCTGACTTTGGAGGAAAATTCCTTGGAATTTTGGAGATGGTGGTCTGTGTGAACTACCAGTGGCGCTAAGATGGTGGCAAGGTTTTTGGCAATGATATATGTCACTGAGTTTATGCTACTGATGATGGGCCTGAGGGGTCTCCTTCTTTTTTGTACCTTAGGGAGACCCGATACAGCCTGTAGTAGGTGGTACTGTCAATGGCATTGTCCTTTTCCAGGTGTTTTAAACAGTCAATCACCTTTTTCTTGTAGGTGCTGGTGGGGTCTCTTAACTTTTCATAGGTCTGTTAGTCTTCCAAGAGAGAGGTTACTTTTCCATGATAGTCTGCTGTGTTTAGGACCACTGTGCATCTCCCTTTGTCTGCAGGCAGGATTGTAATAGTCCCGTCCTTGGAAAGGGATGATAGGGCCCTACTCTCCTAGGCAGTGATGTTGGATGGTGGTGGCTTAGAACTAGAGTGTGCTGTAGTGACTTTTAGCCAGAGTTCCTCTGCTTCTGTATTAGTTAAGCCACTGTTGCGAATGGCAGGTTTTGTGGCAGTGATAAAGTCCACAACAGGGACGTGTTTGGGCATGGCCACAAAGTTAAGTCCCTTCCTGAGATGCAAACAGAGCATCATCCCAGCTGGCCTATGCCTGCGGTCCTCACTCAAGAGCCACAGAGTCAACAAGATCCACCTCTGTTTGATACACTACATGGAGCTCAGTCAGGGGCTTTGCTAGAACTCTTCTTTGCATTTTCTGTTTATTTTTGGTGATGGTGTCTTTTATCCCCAGCCAAAAGATGACTATTTTCATCTCTGGGCAGAAAATTAGTAACTGCTTGCGTTATCTCTGCTGACAGTTTCAGTCAGTTTCTGTTTCAGTTTGTGCACCCCCTTTGCCTGAATTTTCACTTAGGCCTATTCTTTGTCATCATTAATCTCTTCTCCCTTTTTCTGGATTTATCTTAGTTTTTGTATCTCTGCTAGCTGTTTCCTCAGATATAAGACCTGCTTTTTCAGGTGACGCATCTCGTTCTGCAGTCTTTTGCAAAGTTTTTCTGATGAAGATGTATTCTTTCTCTGATCCTTGTCTGGTGTAGAGGACACTGGTGGATTAAAATCCTCATTCAGGGGTATGGGCGCTTCCACAGTTTGACATGCATTTTCTGGCTGCTCTTGTGCTACATCTATACCGTCCAGAATTAGTGGAGTGTACATATTGAATCTTTCCCTGCAATGTTCGTCTCTGATAATTCTCAAATATGACTTTGTTTTTAAGTCCATAGTGACTCGAGCCAGCCAAATGACTGATTGCCCCAGCATAATCAAGGAGTAAGACTTAATGATATTATGAAACTATACTATACAGTCACAGATCAAATTATTCCACTGGTATGAGTGTGTTTAAATGTGTGTGGACATCAGTTTTGCATTAACGATATACACCTTTACATGACCTTTAAGATGCAACTGGGCCTTTGTGCACTTCAGTAAGATTCCTCAGGGCTTAATTGCATGGATTGGAATTCTTATTAGCCTCTTTTTACTCTTCATATGATCACTGATTTTATAGTAGAGATTACTGCATTAGAAACAGTGTAAATACATTTATTTTCAATGATACATTTAACAGATATGAGAATATCAAGTTGGCTGTCTTTTTTGATTTCTCTGAATGCACCAGTGACAAAATTAGGGTTGCAATAATTACTTGAGTTAATCGAGGAACTCGATTACAAAAAATCCTTGAAGAAAGTTCTTTGCCTATTTGAGGAGTATTCGTTTAATTACTATCACTTGTGTTATCGGCTAGCTAACCTGTTTCTGTAGGTATTACACAATAGTATTATTGTTTAAAAATGCCAAAGTCTGTTTTATCCGATTACTCAAGTAATTGTTGAAATATTCGAACAAAGAACTAATTTAACACAGGTGAAACTAATCCTAACTGATGAACATAAAGCTACCTAGATCAACCTAGGTGAAAAATGGAAACTAACCAAAATAAAAGTTCAAAACCGGAACTAAACCTCACTCCATAACAAATACTCGACTTAAAAAATGATCGATAGCTGCATAGACAAAAGACAAAATAGATAGACAAAACTAAATTCTAATTCATGATCTGATCAAAATGACTTGGGATCTGTACTTCTGATTTTATGTTTCATGCACTGAGCTGTAGAGATGTCTATTTCTCGAACTACTCTGGTAGGTTATCATCAGTTTCTCTGTGATGAATGAGAATGAGAGAGTGGTTTGGACACAAAGCTTATTGTGCTTGGCCTATGTTTCTTTTAAAAGACAGATAGAGTTTGCATTTGCAATTATCCTACCACTCATTATTTTGAGATGCAGTTATAGATTATTAGTGTTCTCTTTGTGCAATTAAAATGCTTTGTCACATTCATAGTTGCACTTTTCTAAGGTTACTTTTTATTTAGTCTCGTTTTGTCTCTGAAAAATAGGTAATCAACAAAGCTTCCATCGCACTATTGAAGGAATACATGAAAATATGCTGTGAAACATATTTGAAAACAAATCAAACAAATGTGTTTGTTGGTGGAAGATTTCTTGAAGATCACTTCTAAAATGCTTTTAGTGGACAGTTGCTCTGGAGGATAAAATGGAGGTGCTATGGTGCAACCAAAATACAATGCAGTTACAACCTGTGGGCATGAGCAATGTTATTTAAATAATCTGTGAGCACTTTTTTCTTATTTGGCACTTACCCATACATCTTAGGAGCTTTATCTGTAAAACCTGTGTGAACACTTTAAAGGACTTTTTTAGCCTGTGTTACTTAGTCAAGCTGAATTAGATTTCAGTTTGTTTCTCCCCAGAGCACAAGTTGTCTGCAGATTTAAAATCACTCAGGAGGTGAATGCAATAAATGTTCTGAAACCTTTTAGGGAAAGTGGTCTCAAACAAATGTAGGAGGGTTTTTTGGTGGAAACATCCAAGAACCAACCACGCTACACATTTTGCAGATTTGAGCTGAACAGCTTATGTAGCCAGGGCTACTTTGCATACTGTGACATTGATGACTGAAATCAGCAATTAGCAGCTAGTTTAAACACAACCGTATCAGAGCTAAATATTTGGTAATGACATGTAGTGTTATACATTGTACTGTTTGTAGTCTTGATTTGGGTATGTACAGTGGTCATTTACATTTAACACACCATAGTCAACTTTATCTAAAAAGTAATTCCCCAACAACAAAATTGGGGCTAATAACTTTGAAAAACCACTAGCCACAGTGGTTGTCAAACCCTGGTATAAATATACCATTAATAAAAATGTAGTTGAGATTCAGTCATGTTCTAGTCTTGAAATCTTGTCTAAATTGGATTCATACACCAGTCTTTCTAGACTCAATGTGTGGTTGTTTGCTTGCGGGTGTAAAGACAGATAGCTCCACAAAGGGATAATCTTTTACAAGAAGCTGGTGGATCCAAATAAGCCATCACTGTTTCCCAATTATGTTGTGTCTTTGAGCACTAACTGAAACCATCACATTAACTCTTAGGAGTCTACCATCATGCTGACGTGATCCAGTCACATGACATTGCACTAGACCTAGGCTTCTAATGGTTAAATGGATGCTTTTACTTTGAAGTCTGTCATGCTGTTAATTTCTCCAGGTCTGCCCTATTCATATGAGAAATATTTTTTTCCTGTGCCCTGCCTCAAACATTCCTCCTTCTCAAAACACACATAAAGAAATTATGCTTTGGTTGAACTGTGCTTTTTAGGGGAAGACTGCCTGATTTGTGCTTTTGAGGATCAAACTTCAAGAAACTGTAGATGTAAGCGAAGGAAGTTATGAACGACAAGAGGCTCTAGCACATCTTCTGTTAAAAAATTCAGGTTTCAGGACATTGAGAAAAAGGCCTCAAGAAACATTCTTTTCAAAATCAAAAAAAAAGAATCATCTCTTTCCTTTTACAGAAATGTCTATCTCTGCTGTCTTTATTATTCTACAGAGCTAGAGGAGGTTTTCTGAGGCTTTGCTTTGGCAGAAGTCAGTGGAGATCTATTTTTCCACCAATAGCCCGGGTGACAATTTTCAAGTTGCATTTACACGGAGCTAAGAAAAGGTCACGCTTGCCTTGCTGTCTCAGTAACCCTGAGCTGCCAGATAAAGCCTTTAAGTTTAGCCTCAGTATTCATGTGGCTTTGACCTGGTTTGTCATGAAATACCTGTCTGTCTAGAAACTTCCTTGTTTTATTCTCAACCCTATGCTGCATGAAGAGAGGTAGTGATTAGTGTTTGAAATAAAGGAAGAGCAAAGTACACACTTTATTTATAGTGCATTACACCACAATCTCAACATACTTAACAAAATGGGAATTGACAATTCAGTTTTATTTGTATAGTGCCAAATCACAATACAGTCATCTCAAAGCTCCTTATAAAACCCAACAAATCCCTTATGAGCAAGCACTTGGCGACAGTGGAGAGGAAAAACTCCCTTTAACGTAAGAAAAAACCTGGATAGAGGAGAGAGAAAAGAACAGCAACAATAAACAACAAATAGACACTGCAGGTTGGTGGGGCCAGTAACTGCACATCAGCAATATACAGCGCCAGGACCAGGGACACCTGCAGAAGGTACAGAGAGAACAGAGAGAGAACAGAGAGAGAGAGGACATTCTACTTTTGGAAACTCTAGGAACCACAAGTAGACCTGTACTCTGAGAGTGAAGTGCTCTGTTGGGATAATATGGTACTATGAGGTCTTTACGGTATGAAGGAGCTTGATCATGACGGGATTTGTATGTGAGAAGAAGGATTTTAATTTCTATTCTGTATTTTACAGGGAGCCAATGAAGAGAAGCTAATATAGGAGAAATATGATCTCTCTTGCTAGTTCCTGTCAGGACTCTGGCTGCAGCATTCTAGATTAACTGGAGACTTTTTATGGAGATACTGGGACATCCAGATAGTAATGAGTTACAGTAATCTAGCCTTGAAGTAACAAATGTATGGACTAGTTTTTAGGCATCATTTTGAGTCAGGATGTTCCTAATTTTAGAAATGTTGCACAGGTGAAAGAAAGCTCTTTGTTTTATGTGTGAATTAGTTCTGCTTCCTGTTTACTTTTGCCATGACAATGCTTTGGAAATGAAAATTTGGAACTTTGGAAGGTACAACAATGTGCTTATTTGTGGTTTAGCCTTGTTGTGCACATCCACTGCTTTAGCTGAAACTATCAACCACACAGTCACTTTTTACTTTTTATAATTCAATGAGTATTAAGGTGAGAATAATCAGTGCAGCATTAAATTCTCACAAAATGTAACTGTTAATGCACAATAGGTGCATATAAATAATATGAACTACATGTACTTTTTTGTTTTTGTTGCATTTCACAAGTCCCAAACATACAGTCAGTATAGTCACTCTTATTAAAAATAAAAGAACAAAGAAAATCATTGTTATGCTATAGTGACCAGCTATAAAAGTAATCAGACAGAAATCTAAAAGTGCTCCAGAGATACCAACTAATAATTTGAAATTCAATGAGAGAACTAAAACTGGACTGAACTCTCAGTCTTAAAGTAACTAATTTCAGATCATAAAAGCAGTCAGCTGCTCTGTTAGTATGGTTTCCCACAGTCTTAGACAATAAAGGAAGCTTGAAAATTGGCCTGTAATTATATAATAGGTTATGGGCCTAATGATGGCTTCTTAACCGGATCAAAGATTTTGCATTTTTAAAATTGAAATGCCTACTCCAGTTGATAATGAGCTATTAGTGACTGAAAGAGAAAAATATTGCATAGCATAATCAAGATGAAAGTATGTCAAGTCAACTGGAAGAGGCTTCATCATAGAAATAAGTCCTGCCAGTGTCAAGCAGCTGTAGAGAGACAGTGTTATTTTTGGATCTGGTCACCCACTTTATCTGCATTCTTAAAGCTCAGGCACGAAGAAAAAGCAGACTCTAAAGTGACCTGTGCTTTGAGCTTCTATATCCCAACTGGGAAAAATCGTGTCCTTAAAACATAACAGATCATCAAAATGTTCCTAATTTTTGCAATATCTGCAGTGAAAGAAGCTAGTTCTAGAGATTTGTTTTATGTGTGAATTAAAGGACATCCTGGTCAAAAATAACTCCAAGGTTAACTCTTTCCATTAAAACTTTTATTAATACTTTATTATTTTTTTTAAACCTCTCGTGTTCCAACATTTATGTGCTCCTCTGAGTGTGTTCAATTTGCATACAGGTGCAACCCTACAGGTGCCAAACGAACGTGGCAGCAAATTAAAATGAAATATAAAAATCTCCTTCAAACAGGTACATATTATCATTGAATTATTTATCATAACATATGTAGGGCTGGTAGTCTATGATATATCATATGAGCAAGTAGTCGACAACTGTTGAGAGGAAAAATTCCCTTTAACGGAAGAAACCTCCAGCAGAACCAGGCTCAGTTTGGGTGGCCACCGCCTCGACTGGCTGGGGTGAGTGGATAGAGGAGAGAGAAAAGAACAGCAACAATAAACAACAAATTGACACTGCAGGTTGGTGGGGCCAGTAACTGCACATCAGCAATATACAGCTCCAGGACCAGGGACACCTGCAGAAAGAACAGGGAGAAAGAAAGGACAGAGAGGGAGACAGCTATAACTAGGGAAGAGAGAGAGCATAAAGTTAGTACATTCAATAATTTTGGCAATATTGCGTAAGTGAAAGAAGGCAGTTCTAGAGATTCGTTGTTTGTATGAATTAAAGGACATATTCCAGAGGTTTGTCACAGTAGGAGGCCAGGACTATGCCATCTAAAAGTAGCTATATTGTTAGAAAAGCTGTTTCTGAGGTTTTTAGGCCCAAATACAATAATTTCTGAGTTTAAAAGTAGAAGGTTACTGGTCATCCAGGCCTTTATGTCCGAAGTCTGGCTAACTGGTTTGTGTTATCAGGTTTCATAGATAGATAAAGCTGAGTGTCATCTGCATAGCACTGGTAATTAATAGAGTCCTTCCTAATAACATTGCCTAAAGGAAGCATGTATAAGGTGAACAGAATTGATCCTAGCACAGAACGTTGTGGAACTCCATAACTAACTTTTGAGCGCATGGAAGGTTCATCATGAACATGAACAAACTAGAATCTGTCCGATAAAGAGGATTGGAACCATTTTAATGCTGTTCCTCTGATACCGGTCACATGCTCCAGTCTCTGTTATAAGATGCTGTGGTCGATAGTGTCAAATGCAGCACTAAGGTCTATCAGGACAAGTACAGAAATGAGGCGAAGAGAAGATCGTTGGTGACTTTTGAAAGTGCTGTTTCTGTACTATGATGTGCTCTAAATCCTGATTGAAAATCTTCAAATAGTTCATTCCTGTGTAAGTGGTCTGATAGCTGCTTAGCAATCGTTTTTTCAAGGATTTTAGAAATAAATGGTAGGTTGGATATTGGTCTATAATTAGCCAAGACTCCTGGATCAAGACTAGGCTTTTTGAGTAAAGGTTTGATTACTGTAGTCTTAAAAGCCTGTGGTACGTAGCCTGATACTAGAGATAAATTTACCAAGTCTAATAAAGATGAGCCAACTAATGGCAGGGTGTTTTTAAGCAATCTAGTCAGGATGGGGTTTGATGATTTGGATGAAGCAACTACTGATGTGAATTCAGATCTATGGGAGAGAAGCAGTCTAAACATAACTGAGGTCTTACAGATGATTCAAGAGCTACTGTAGTAGAAGATTCATTTATTGCAGGTATAGGAAGCATCTGATGAATTTTATTTCTAATAGTTGTGATTTTATTTGTAAAGAAACTCATAAAGTCATCACTGCTGAGAGCTAAGGGAACACTGGGCTCAATAGAGCTGTGACTTTTTGTCAGCCTGGCTACAGTGCTGAAAAGAAACCTGGGATTGTTTTTATTTTCCTCTATTAGTGATGAATAGTATGCAGTTCTGGTTTACAGAGAGCTTTTTTATATGTTAATAGACTGTTTTTCCAGTGTAGATAAAATTCTTCCAAATTTGTGGAACGCCACTTCCTTTCCAGCCTTCGTGATGCCTGCTTTAAGGTACGAATATGTAAATTATACCATGGAGCTAATCTCCTCTGATTCACTAACTTCTTTTTCAGAGGGGCCACAGTACGAAGTTTCACACAGTGAGACTACAGCACTGTCGACAATATGATCAATTTGGTAGGGAGTGGGATTGAGGCAGCTGCCCTCCACTGTGTTGGCACATGGCATAGATGGAATCATTTTCTTAAATTTATTAACAGCGTTGTCGGATAAACATCTGCTGTAGTGGAATTTTCTTCCAAACGCTGCATGATCCATCATTTTAAACTCAAAAGTTATTAAAGAATGATCTGACAAAATAGGATTTTGGGGGAAAAACTATTAAATGTTCAGTTCCGATGCCATACGTCAGAACAAGGTCAAGGGTGTGATTGAAACAGTGGGTGGGTTTATTAACATTTTGAATGAAACCAATTGAATCTAATATAGAATTAAATGCAATGCTGAGGCTGTTATTTTCAACATCTACATAAATGTTAAAATCTCCCACTATAATAACTTTATCTGATCTAAGCACTAGATCAGACAGGAAGTCAGGGAATTCAGTTAAAAACTCTGAGTAAGGGACAGGTGGACGGTACACAATGACAAGTAGAACTGGTTTTTGTGTTTTCCAGTTTGGATGTGAGAGACTAAGAGTGAGGCTCTCAAATGAGTTATAACTGTTCTGAAGATGAAGGTTTAATAATAGTTTTGAGTGGAAGATTGCAGCTACTCCTCCACCTTGACCTGTGCTTGGAGGAACATGACAATTTTTTATGACTGAGGTGGGTTGATTCATTCAGACTGACATATTCATCCTGCTGTAGCCAGGTTTCAGTAAGACAGTAAGTTAATTTGGTGATCAGTTATCAAATCATTTACTAACAGAGATTTAGACGAAAGAGACAGGATAATCCATATCTGACTGTTCACCACCTAGACAGCCTGAGATAGAACAATGACATGTAGCTAAACATGTCATCGCTGGTCAGACTGGGGAGGGGTCCAGAGAAAATTAGAGTCCGACATTGTTTTGGCAAAGTTACACACCAACTCACCATTAATTTTAGTGACCTCCGAGTAGTACACTACTCTACTTGAGTGCACATTGTAAGAAAAAAGGTTTCATCAAATCTTTTTCATCAAATTCTCAAAACCATGGTGTGTGCTTACTGCATGGAGTTCATGGACTGGTATGAAGGGATTCCTGTGCTACATTTTGCCATTAGGGAAGTAACTAAGGAGTCTACTGAATTTAGCCCAGTTAAAATGGTGGTTGGGCATACTGTAAGATGCCCTTTGAAGCTCCTCAAGAAAAAATGGTTGGCTTTTGAATCCGTTCCTGGTTCCAACCTGTTGGATTATGTCAGTGGATTTAGGTTAAAACTTATCAGAGCCTGTGAGCTTGCAAAGGAAAACCTGACTGCTGCTCAGAGCAAAATGAAAAGGTGGTATGAGATGAAGGCTAAGCAGTGACCAGGTTCTTCCACTGTCTGGTTCTCCCTTGTGGGCTCAATATAGTGAACTGTCATTGAACAACAGGTTGGTCAATGAGACTATTTGGTGAAAACTCCTGATCGTAAATGTAAGAATCATTTGTCATGTCACTCTTCTAGGGCCATTTCAGTACAGATTTCTCAGGCCAGGTTGCCAAACTCTAAGATCTTGGCCACTCTTGACATCCACCTGTCTTATTTAGAGTCCCCTGAGTGAGCTGATATAATGTGTTTTCATCCATCAAGCTATTATCTATATTTTGTATAGCGCCAATCATCTCAAGGCACTTTACAAAAAAACAAAAACAAAATAATGTCATGCCATATCCAATAAACTATTAAAATCAGTGGCAGTGATTGGTAAGATTTTTCTGGGTTCAATCTCAGGTAGGCCCAGGGTCTTTCTGTGTGGGATAAAAGCCTCATGTGAGTTAGGTTGGTGAATGTACAGTGGGTACGGAAAGTATTCAGACCCCTTTAAATTTTTCACTCTTTGTGTCATTGCAGCCATTTGCCAAAATTGAAAAAGTTCATTTTATTTCTCATTAATGTACACTCAGCACCCCATCTTGACAGAAAAAAACAGAAATGTAGAAATTTTTGCAAATTTATTAAAAAAGAAAAACTGAAATATCACATGGTCATAAGTATTCAGACCCTTTGCAGTGACACTCATATTTAACTCACATGCTGTCCATTTCTTCTGATCCTCCTTGAGATGGTTCTGCTCCTTCATTGGAGTCCAGCTGTGTTTAATTAAACTGATTGGACTTGATTAGGAAAGGCACACACCTGTCTATATAAGACCTTACAGCTCACAGTGCATGTCAGAGCAAATGAGAATCATGAGGTCGAAGGAACTGCCCAAGGAGCTCAGAGACAGAATTGTGGCAAGGCACAGATCTGGCCAAGGTTACAAAAGAATTTCTGCAGCACTCAAGGTTCCTAAGAGCACAGTGGCCTCCATAATCCTCAAATGGAAAAAGTTTGGGACGACCAGAACTCTTCCTAGACCTGGCCGTTCAGCCAAACTGAGCAATCGTGGGAGAAGAGCCTTGGTGAGAGAGGTAAAGAAGAACCCAAAGATCACTGTGGCTGAGCTCCAGAGATGCAGTAGGGAGATGGGAGAAAGTTCCACAAAGTCAACTATCACTGCAGCCCTCCACCAGTCGGGGCTTTATGGCAGAGTGGGCCGACAGAAGCCTCTCCTCAGTGCAAGACACATGAAAACCCGCATAGAGTTTGCCAAAAAACACATGAAGGACTCCCAGACTATGAGAAATAAGATTCTCTGGTCTGATGAGACCAAGATTGAACTTTTTGGCGTTAATTCTAAGCGGTATGTGTGGAGAAAACCAGGCACTGCTCATCACCTGTCCAATACAATCCCTACAGTGAAACATGGTGGTGGGAGCATCATGTTGTGGGGGTGTTTTTCAGCTGCAGGGACAGGACGACTGGTTGCAATTGAAGGAAAGATGAATGGGGCCAAGTACAGAGATATCCTGGAAGAAAACCTCTTCCAGAGTGCTCAGGACCTCAGACTGGGCCGAAGGTTCACCTTTCAACAGGACAATGACCCTAAGCACACTGTTAAAATAACAAAGGAGTGGCTTCGGAACAACTCTGTGACCCAGCCAGAGCCCTGACCTAAACCCAATTGAGCATCTCTGGAGAGACCTGAAAATGGCTGTCCACCAACGTTCACCATCCAACCTGACAGAACTGGAGAGGATCTGCAAGGAAGAATGGCAGAGGATCCCCAAATCCAGGTGTGAAAAACTTGTTGCATCATTCCCAAGAAGACTCATGGCTGTACTAGCTCAAAAGGGTGCTTCTACTCAATACTGAGCACAGGGTCTGAATACTTATGACCATGTGATATTTCAGTTTTTCTTTTTTAATAAATTTGCAAAAATTTCTATATTTCTGTTTTTTTTTCTGTCAAGATGGGGTGCTGAGTGTACATTAATGAGAAATAAAATGAACTTTTTTGATTTTGGCAAATGGCTGCAATGACACAAAGAGTGAAAAATTTAAAGGGGTCTGAATACTTTCCGAACCCACTGTAAGTTGCCAGTAGGTGTGAATGTGTGTTTGTCTCTCTATGTGTTAGTCCTGTGATAGACTGTCCAGATTACACCCCGCCTCTTACCCAATATCAGATGGGATTGGCTCCAGCCCCCCCACAACCCTCTATCGGATCAGTGGTATAGATAATAGGCTTGATAGATGAAAACACATTAGAGACTAAAGGCATTAAAAGACACCTACCAACCCTTTAAAACAACTTGATTAACAAGTTATATGATATTTTAATCTATACACAGGCAGAAGTTTCAGCATATCACTCTAAAGATGCAAGATGCAGAGATGCAAGGCAAAGGATAAGGGAGGATCCTAACATAATCCCAAATGTTTGGCAATGTGGCAGGGAGTATCCAATAGAGCTGCATACACAGACTGTCTGAGGAGAAGCTATTGTGACTGCCCAACAGATGGTTTCAGTAACAGTAATATTATTAGTAACATTGAAGAAGCTTATTGGTGTTTTTTTTAAACTGTTGCATTACATTTAGTACATTTATTTTCCCATATAATCCTTTTTATAATCCTGTGCAGTATGCATTATCAACTAACCTCTGGAATGAATATCAGACCCATTAATTTGTAGTTTCCTTCATGACCACACAGCAGCACTGCATATGATCATGCACAGCACTCTCAATAACTGCTGTATGTGGCACATAGAGTGAGAGCCGGTAATAGGTCAGAGACAAGCAGCGAGACAGCAATGAGCATCTGAAGCCTATTACCTCAGCCTAAACCTCAGCTCTCAGCAGTGAGGAGAATGAAAAAAGAGCAGCTGAGAGACTGTGTGCTGACAAACAGGAAAAATAAACTGCAACAAGGCTGTGTACAATCTGACAGCCATGCAGGGAAACTTTAATGATATCTGTAATGTAATGGCATGTTCCCCCAAATCATGCAGAAGCATAGAAGAAATGGAAAATAAACAATATTGGTTTAGGTTAATTGTGGAAACCTGGGATCAGCTGACTGCTGTTCAAAACAGCAGTCAGCTGTCAGCTGATCCCTACAGAGCTGATCCCTACAGAGCAGCTCTGTTCATTACTGTTATGTGTTAGGGAAGAGAGAAGAACAGACATGCAGGATCCAAAAAATAAACACAAGTCTTTATTTAATGAAAGTACTCTAAACTCAAAGCGTCTCATGAGAGAGATATCCAAAGGTAAGGGGCGGCAGGCAGTCTGGGATCTCGGTAGGCACTACTGTGGGAAGAGCATCCTGAGCTGGCAAGAAGACACCATGGAGAGGATTCAGGAAGAGGACAGCAGGTAAAGAGAGCCGGGGAGAGAGCACGATCTGTGCAGAGGTAAGCAGACAAGCTGGCTGGATTGCTGCGGAAAAACGTCTGGAATTGTAGAGGAAGGCAGGTTCATACTGCTGAGTGGAACAAATGAACTGGCATCACCACAGGTTGAGAGCAGGAGCCTAAATAGTGGCGGTGCATAATTGGGCACAGGTGCATCTTGTCGGAGCTCTGCGCTGGCGCACTGGGGAAGGCAGGTACTGCCGTCTCATGACAATTACACAAAATTTCTCATGGAAAAAAATGTACAACACCTTAAGTCTGGAAAAGTACTAAGAATATATAATAATGACTGTGGGATAACATTAATATTCAACAGCTCCAAATGCAGAAAAACAAATTCTTGCTTTTAGTTAGTTTTTTACCCATAGGTGGATTTTTAGCTTGGCAATTAGAGTGAACTACCCAGAGGAACCCAGACCCCAAGAGCCACAGAAGCCACAGGTTGCATGTCAGTTGGATGTATATAACTGGATTTATTGCTGCCAGTAAAGTACAACACCAGCTGGAAAAATATGCTTATATGATTTCACTCTCCAAAGTCAAAAAATGCTCCCAGCAATACTGATAAAGCTTATTGATCAACACATTGTATCTTGTTTTGTTTAAAATACACATAAACACGAATATAAAAATGACATTTGGCTTGGGTCAGTTATGTACAAGAACTGTTTCTTAATGAATTGTTTATCCATCCTGGCTCAGCCTCCACCCAAAATTTCCCTAAAGATTAGCCGCTTCTAGCCAAAACTGTTGGTCCACATCCTGTATCTAGACCACCCTGGTTTTTCCCTGCAGCTCTGCTGTTAGAGGCACACTTTGTGTGTCTCTTACCTTGATTAGCCCAGGCCCCAGATAAGCCTGCTATATTTCCCCCTGTTTTGTTCCTGTGCACCCAATTGGGTTGGATTCATCTGTGCAGGATCTTGCCTCTTGCTTGCACCCTTGGAGAATTTGCTTGGCCTGAACTATTTGTGTGGTCACCACTCACCACTGTCTGCCCAGACTCTTAGTAAGTTTTGTCTTTCTTTAAACTAACACTATATGTCTGCAATTGGGTCCTCAATCATTGCTTCGTGTTTTTAAAAAATAAACTGTGACATTATCCATTTCACCCAGCACTTCTGTGGTGGCATAAAAAAATCCTGTACACAGCTGTTAGTTACCCAAGAACAATCCCAGCACATAGGTTCACCTAAAATTTCAAGTTTCTGCACAGATCGAACAAAGAAAGTTATAAAATGTTTGAACTTTGAAGATGTTGTTGGGGTTTTCGAATTATTGAAAGAACAAGTAAGCATACAGTAATTATGCTGAGCTTTGAGAGAGAGCAAATCAGAATATTCACAAAAACATGAATTATTTCCTTAACTATGCTTTTTAATTATGCTAAAAACAAAATTTGTAAGTTGAACTTTACTGTCTATGTTAAATAAATAAATATAACTGCTGTGGCTGCTTTTAATTGTATTTTTTGCTTCTATTTGTATTATGTTGATAAAGTCACTTCACTCTGCTTTCTGTAATCTTTGTGTAGAGAGTTGTGAGGCACTAGGGGGTATACATCCCCCAGTGCTTCATGCCGTCTGCCTTCCTCTCTGTTTAGTCTTCCTTGCTCTCTGTTTTTTCTCTCTCTCTCTTTCAGTCATCATCTGGCCTGGTTCAGCTTGACTGCTCAGCCTGATTGTCTGTAATTGTTCAGCTGCTGCAGCTATCAGCCTGGGAGACGAGGGCAGAGTTGTGCTTCAGGTTTTGCTGCTTGCCCTTTGTTTTTCAGTTGTTGTGAAGAACTTTTTTCAGAACAAGCTTGGCAAGGTGTTAAAGGTAAATAACAAACGTAGTTGCAGTGTGCTCGCACATACCTCTGCATTTGTGTGTGTGTGTTGAGCCATTGGAATTTTCTGTATACCCCAGCTTTTGTAAGGTGTGGAGTCTCCTATGTTCCCACAGGGCCTGGCATTGAGCAGTGCAAGTAAATACTGGTTTTAAAAGTGATATACTAATTAAGCAGCACAAAATGACAGATTTAGAGATTGTGGTAAATATGGTAACTCTCACAATTAATCTTTTGTCAGAAGATAGAAAACATCAGTCAGTGGTACAATCAGGCTTATGTACTTAAAAAATAATTGGATATGCTAAAGACTATTTTAGTAATGCATTAATGGCATAGCTTGATGTGGGGATCAGATTCAAACTACTTTATAAAAAGGCTGTTTATTTCTGCAAAAACAGAAAACTTTAAGTTTATCTTATCAATCAGCTTAAATATTGACATTTCTGTCAATCAAGGCCTAATATTTCAGTCCTCAAGGGCCACTGCCCTCTTGTTTTCCAACTATCCATGCTCTACCCACTGCTGATTACCTGGATCAGGTGTGTTAACACAATCAGAAGCTGGAAGATACTGATTCACTTTGTCTTCTCCCACTCCACCTTCATCTGAGATATAGGTGGTGTTTCTTCTGCTTCATGTAATCAGCAGCAGAATATGAGCAAGCCATCCCTATTCTAGAGTCAAAATATTGTTACTACAGTGTCATTTTAATGCAACCACAAAGGGGCTCAATCCAGTGTCTTCATGTGCCGGTCCCAAGTCCGGGTAAATGCAGAGGGTTGTGTCAGGAAGGGCATCGGACGTAAAATCTAATCCAAATCAAACATGCGAATCACAAATATGACTTCCATACCAGATCGGTCGTGGCCCGGGTTAACAACGACTGCCACTGGTGCTGTTGACCTACAGCAGGGGTATTCAACTAAAATTCAAAGAGGTCCAGTTAGAGAAAATTTCTTGAAGCAAAGGTCTGGAAGATCATAATGTCTAACTAGTTAATGTGATATATATTTAAGTAGCCTAGTAGTTTTATCAACATCTGCATGTAATCAATACCTGACTGTCAAATCAAATGAATTCATAATCTTTATGTTGTGTCTCATAATGGCATTTCACATTGGCACTTTTAATAAGTGCCACAGTTTCTGAACATATGAGACACACTGGTTTTAGTGTTCCCAGTGGGAAGTATGAACTGTACATTCCGGATTAAATGCTCTAGTTTCGCAGTCCACTTTTCTTTTATTGGAGGGCGCATTTGTTCCTTATTTTTCTCTCCCTTTTTCCGTCTCACTCGCCTGTTTCTCTCCCTTTGTTTTCTACATGTATTGCCTTTTTTTCTTTTTCTTTGTAACCATCTTTTCATGTAACTTGCCCCTAGCTCTGTTTACACTGTAGAGTCGTAATGTTTACCGCCTGGAATGCACAGACTTGATTGGCTGAGTGGTATCACGTAGGGATGGCTCAACTCGCATGCAATTGGTCTGTGCGTTTCCACTACCGTAAAGTCTACAAAAGCCGGTGGAAATAAAAGCGCCCCATTAGGTTTTAAATCATAACCTTCTCTTTCGACTATAGGTGCTGGTCCGTATGGGGCAGCTTTTGGGTCCGCACCCGGACCAAAGTCCGCCTGTTAGTGACCTAGAACGTACAAGGGTGCCAGTGGAAATTGGACTACTTTTGGTGGAAGAAGGAGAGGAGGAAGGCATGTTTGTAGGCAAAGAGAGAAGGGCAGAAGGGTAGGACTTAGAGTAGGGACTTTGAAAGTAGGGACTTGTCAGGGAAAATTAGAGAGTTGGCTGATATGATGGAGAAAAGAAAGGTGGATATCTTGTGTATTCAGGAGACCAGATGGAAAGGTAGCAAGGCCTATAGACTAGGAGCAGGGTTCAAGATGTTTTATCATGGTGTGGATGGAAAGAGGAATGGAGTAGGAGTTATCCTGAAGGAGGATTTTGCTAGGAATGTTCTGGAGGTGAAGAGAGTGTCAGATAGGGTGATGAGTCTGAAGCTGGAAGTTGAAGGTGTGATGTTGAATGTTGTCAGTGGTTATGCCCCACAGGTAGGATGTGAGTTAGAAGAGAAGGAGAAATTCTGGAGGGAGGTGGATGAGGTGATTCAGGGTATCCCTAGTGGTGAGAGAGTGGTGATTGGGGCAGACTTCAACTGACATGTTGGTGAGGGAAACAGAGGTGACGAGGAAGTGATGGGTAAGTTTGGTATGCAGGACAGGACTGCAGAAGGACAGGTGGTGGTAGACTTCTCAAAAAGGATGGAAAATGGCTGTAGTGAACACATTTTTCCAGAAAAGGGAGGAGCATAGGGTGACATATAAGAGTGGAGGCAGGAGGACACAAGTTGATTACATCTTGTGCAGATGTTTCAACCTGAAAGAGATCAGTGACTGCAAAGTAGTGGCTGGGGATAGTGGTGGTGAGGAAGATGAAGAGGACAAGGGCAGAGCAGAGGACCAAGTGGTGGAAGTTGAAAAAGGAAGAGTGTTGTGTGGCTTTCAGGGAGGAGCTGAAACAGGCTCTGGGGGGTCAGGAGGTTCTTCCATATGACTGGACAGCTACAGCTAAAGTGATCATGGAGACAGGTAGGACGGTACTTGGTGTTTCATCTGGAAAGAGGAAAGCAGATAAGGAGACTTGGTGGTGGAATGAGGAAGTTCAGGAGTGTGTTAAGAGGAAAAGGTTAGCTAAGAAGTGGGACACTGTGAGGACAGAAGAGAACAGACAGGAGTACAGGGAGATGCAGTGTAAAGTGAAGGTGGCAAAGGACAAACAAAGGGCATATGAGGATTTGTATGATAGGTTGGACACTAAGGAGGGAGAGGTGGATTTGTACAGGTTGGCAAGGCAGAGAGACAGAGATGGAAAGGATGTGCTGCAGGTTAGGGTGATCAAGGACAGGGATGGAAATGTGTTGACAGGTGCCACAAGTGTGATGGAAAGATGGAAGGAATACTTTGAAGAGTTGATGAATGAGGAAAATGTTAGAGAGCACAGAGTAGAAGAGGTGACTGTTGTGGAGCAGGAAGTAGCAAAGATCAGTAAGGATGAAGTGAGGAAGGCGTTGAAGAGGATGAAGAGTGGAAAGGCAGTTGGTCCTGACAACATACCTATGGAGGTATGGAAATGTTTAGGAGAGGTGGCAGTAGAGTTTTTGACTGGGCTACTTAACAAGATCTTGGAGAGTGAGAGGATGCCTGAGGAATGGAGGAGAAGTGTACTGGTGCCCATCTTTAAGAACAAGAGAGACGTGCAGAGTTGTGGAAACTACAGAGGAATAAAGCTGATGAGTCACACAATGAAGTTATGGGAAAGAGTAGTGGAGGCTAGGCTGAGGTCAGAAGAGAGCATTTGTGAGCAGCAGTATGGTTTCATGCCAAGAAAGAGAACCACAGATGCGATGTTTGCAGATGACATTGTCATCTGTAGTGAGAGCAGGGAGCAGGTGGAGGAAGCTGAAGGTTTGCTCTGGAAAGGAGAGGAATGAAGGATAGAACAGAGTACATGTGTGTAAATGAGAGGGACTCAAGTAGAACGGTGAGGTTACAGGGAGTAGAGGTGAAAAAGGTGGAAGATTTTAAGTATCTAGGTTCAACAGTCCAGCGCAACAGAGAGTGTGGAAAAGAAGTGATGTGTGCAAGCAGGTTGGAGAGTGTCGGGTGTGATGTGTGACAAAAGAGTGTCAGCAAGAATGAAAGGAAAGGTGGACAAGAGTGGTGAGACCAGCAATGTTGTCTGGTTTAGAGACAGTGGCACTGAGACAAAGACAGGAGGCAAAGCTGGAGGTAGCAGAGCTGAAGATGTTGAGGTTCTCTCTGGGAGTGACGAGGATGGATCGGATCAGGAATGAGTACATCAGAGGGACAGCTCCTGTTAGATGTTTTGGAGAAAAAGTCAGGGAAGCCAGATTGAGATGGTTTGGACATGTTCAGAGGAGGGACAGTGAATACATTGGTAGGATACTGAGGTTAGAGCTGTCAGGAAGGAGGCCTAGAGGAAGACCAAAGAGGAGGTTCTTGGATGTAGTGAAGGAGGACATGAGAATAGTTGGTGTGGGTGTGGAGGATACAGAGGATAGTGTTAAATGGAGGCGGATGATTCACTGTGGTGACCCCTGAAGGGAGCAGCCTAAAGGAAAAGAAGAAGACAGTGTCATTTTTACCTTTAAAACTTTCAAGGCTTTTAGAAAAAAAGTTTTTTTTTCTCAGTGGATAATGTTTTATAACTGCAATATGTACCTCAAAATTCTAATCGGTACTTTCAATACTGGGACAAGCACACATTTGTTTCTGAAAACATGCTCTCTACAATAAATTCATACAAACACATTTCCTATGGACATCTGAAATCCATTCCATTCAGGAGCCACAGTCCCTCTCCCCATTTAATTGAACGTGGTTCTTTTAAAAGCTGCTGTATTCTGAGGCTTCCATAGTCCAACTGTCGACTCAGATTAGTCACTGCTGTATCGTGATTTAACTCTCAAAAGTTTGACTTTTGGTTTTAACAGGACAAATTTTAAATCACTTCGGAAAGGCTGGGGGAAAACATTTTAAAAGCGCCTTCCTACAAAAATGTAATAAATGAATTTTTATAAATTTTTCACTATTGCTACGCAATTCCCTCAAAATGCCCATCTGAATAATATGCAGTGAATGCAATCCCACACTCATTATGGACTGTTCAGACAGGTTCATACTGATAACATAAACTTTTAAAAACAAATATAAAGTTGTGTTGCGTGTCCATTTGGTATGAATGGAGCAGATGCCAACTCTCCTGTGCTTCATGTCTCCAAATTTTTGTTGGTGTTTTTCAAAAGAAATTTTGGGTGGTGTGCATGCTTGGTTTAAACATATGCAAGTACTACAAAATAGTAATGAATATAAACCTTTTTACAGTGAAATATTTTATGTTAAAAGCTGTACAGTGTATAAAACATTGCTTGAAGTGCTGCAAATATATATAATGCAAAAACTGTGCAGCAGGTTGCATAAATGAAGTCCATAATGTGCACATGTGACCATAAAGGTGGGATGAAAGTCTGTTAGTGGGGATCCTTAGCCTTGTTTGTGATAGCAGCTGAGGTCAGAAAAACAAGCTCTTTCACTGAGTGATTTTGGTCTTGATGGAGCATACCCTCTTACAAGATGGGAGTTTTTTTTTAAAAGGTTGAGTCTGGGATGGAAGGGGATGGCCACAATCCCCTCAATTCAGGGAACTGAAGTCCTGGCTAGGCTCAGCGCTGGCAGCACCATCTTTGACCTGCATCATGTTAATCGTCACCTGCTGCAGAAAGTTAGTGAGGTTTTGCCCCCACTTGAGGCTGATGATGGTGCGCCACCAACCTGACCCTGACACTGACACCGAAAGATGTGGGTTCCAAAACACACACAACCATCTCTACTGGTCTAGGACATTGTGCTTAAAGTTGTTTTGTCTGTACCAGGTCACCAGCTGGAAGATGAAGTAAAGGGCCAGTTTTGCAACATCTTCTACATAACTCTTGGCTCTGTAGGTGAAGTACAGGGGTTCTGTCTGTAATGTCCCTG
Source organism: Mastacembelus armatus (assembly GCF_900324485.2). NCBI lineage: Eukaryota > Metazoa > Chordata > Actinopteri > Synbranchiformes > Mastacembelidae > Mastacembelus > Mastacembelus armatus. The sequence continues at coordinate 1,714,700 of NC_046655.1, read as the reverse complement.
AGGAGGCACAGGACACGATGGTCAAATGACTGCAATGGGTCAATAGTCATTAAGTCCTGTGATTCCTGGCTTTTTAGGAACAGTAATGGTGGGGGTTTGAAGCATGCTGGCTTGAACATATAAATATCAAGTCTTGTTTATTTTCTGCAAATACAGATGCAGTAAAGTTTTTAATAAAACACAGTTTTAATACAGAAAGAAAAAAATTGCATTGGTCAGCAATTTTCTGCGTCGTGAGCTCACATTCTTTTGTTGCAGCATTGCTAATGTTTTTTTTTAAATTTTTTTTTTAAAAGATATGCTCATGTTCTGCATATGAGGTGATTAAAACTTCCAGTTCCACTGGGGAAAAGTATGCAGACCGTGTCTTCTTACTCAGGTTAAGTTAACTCCGGCTTGATCGAACTAATTCTGATCTGGTGTGCTGAAACCAAAAATTCCAGTTTCCCATGTCAGGGTCAGTCAACCCAGAGTTCAGAGTTAACTTCGGAGTTTGTTCAACCCGCTTTTTTAAACAGGCCACTGTTCAGTTGCAGATTCTGTTCAGTGATGTTGAGTTTTGTGGATGTTATGAAGCTGTTTCCTTGCCTGGATTTGGATTACCTCTTGTATGATTTCACACTCTTGTGGATTTTGTTAATGAACTTAGTGTTATCTTCCCTGTGTTAAATAAATTCATTGTCACCTGACTGTCTTGTCTCAACCCTTGTGTTTGCCTGCACCAGGGTCCTTTACCTGGCTGAATAGTGACATTAATGTAGCTAATAAGTAATTTGATAGCATCATTTAATAATCTAAAAATCTTAGTTTGGTTGTGTGGACACATACATTTTGATGATCTGTTATATTTTAAGAATCTATAGGACAGGATTTTTCCCAGTTGGGATATAGAAGCTCAAAGCACAGGTCACTTTAGAGTCTGCTTTTTCTTTGTTCCTTGAGATTTAAAAATGCAAATAAAGTGGGTGACCAGATCCAAAAATAACACAGTCTCTCTACTTGACACTGGCAGGACTTATTTTTATGATGAAGCCTCTTCCAGTTGACTTGACATACTTTCATCTTGATTATGCTATGCAGTATTTTTCTCTTTCAGTCACTAGTAGCTCATTATCAACTGGAGTAGGCATTTCAATTTTAAAAATGCAAAATCTTTGATCCGGTTAAGAAGCCATCATTAGGCCCATAACCTATTATATAATTACAGGCCAATTTTCAAGCTTCCTTTATTGTCTAAGACTGTGGAAAACCATACTAACAGAGCAGTTGACTGCTTTTATGATCTGAAATTAGTTACTTTAAGACTGAGAGTTCAGTCCAGTTTTAGTTCTCTCATTGAATTTCAAATTATTAGTTGGTATCTCTGGAACACTTTTAGATTTCTGTCTGATTACTTTTATAGCTGGTCACTATAGCATAACAATGATTTTCTTTGTTCTTTTATTTTTAATAAGAGTGACTATACTGACTGCATGTTTGGGACTTGTAGTTTATTGTGCATTAACAGTTACATTTTGTGAGAATTTAATGCTGCAGTGATTGTTCTCACCTTAATACCCATGGAATTATAAAAAGTAAAAAGTGACTGTGTGGTTGATAGTTTCAGCTAAAGCGGTGGATGTGCACACCAAGGCTAAACCACAAATAAGCACATTGTTGTGTTGTGTCTGGATGACCTTGATGCTTTTGTGAAGATCCCAATCTGACTAGACTATGACCGTGTTAAACTCACTAAGTATAAATGGTAATCCTCTTCAATAGGATCACAAACAGAAGAGACGCAACTGAATCCAAGTGCACAGGTGTTTATTCACAAAACACAGTACAAACGCAATGAGTTACCTTGGGGCAGACTGACAATGTTTCTCAAGCTCCCTGTTTAAATACCTATGGTCTGATTTAATTCTTGGTCCATGATACAATAACAGGGGTTCTCTAATGTGTACAACCACAGCCTCTAAGCCTAGTCAATCATGTCCCATCCTTGTCTCTGCATGGTCTAAGTGCAGGTCATTACTCACTCATTACTCACATGTCCTCATGGATTCTTTTAGGTACTTTCTTTTGGCATAGATATGCTTTCAAGGACACACACACACACACAGGATACATATTCAGCACCTGCATGGCCTAGATTCCTGAGACAATACACAACAGTTGTGCCTTCCAAAGTGACACAGATTTTCATTTCCAAAGCCATTGTCATGGCAAAAGGTAAACAAGAAGCATACCTAATTCACACATAACAAATTTCTAGAACTTCCTTCTTTCACTTGCACAATATTGCCAAAATTAGGAACATCCTGTCTCAAAATGATGCAGAAAAACTATTCAGTGCATTTGTTACTTCAAGGCTAGATTACTGTAACTCATTACTATCAGGATGTCCCAGGAACTCCATGAAAAAGCCTCCAGTTAGAGAGATCATATTTCTCCTATATTAGCTTCTCTTCATTGGCTCTCTGTAAAATCAAGCTCCTCTTCTGTGGAACCAGCTCCTAGTCTGGGTTCAGGAGGAAGACATACTCTGTACTTTTAAGGCAAGACTTAAAACCTTTTTTGATATAGTTAGGGTTGGTTCAGGTAACCCTGCTCATGGGGAATGTTAACTCGCTGCATAACAAGTGTGATGAGCTGGAGGCGCTTGTGAGGAACCAGTAGCTGTACAGGGAGTGCAGTTTGATATGTCCTTCTGAGTCCTGGTTGAGCTGCATGAGCGGACAGAGAACCATGATGAGCGGAAGGACAAAAGGGTGGACAAAAGGTATTTTTTAATCAGAAATGGGTTAAACCCCAAAATGTGAATGTGAAAGAGATGATCTGCTGTCCGGACCTTGAACTGGTCTCAGCTGGTTTCTGCCCAAACTATGCGCCAAGGGAGATTTCATACATAGTTGCCATTGTTGTTTACATCCCACTGAAGGCGGCGCCTGCAACTACATGTGATGTCATCCATGATACCGTTGCTAGGATACAGATCCAGCATTCTGATGCATTCATTACAATTACAGGGGATTTCAATCACATATCTCTGTCCTCCTGACTGACTTTGTACAGTATGTGGACTGTCACACATGAAGAAATTGACATTAGATCTGTTCTATGCTAACATGAAAGAAGCTTACAGGGCTGTACCTCTTCCACCACTGGGTAGATCTGATGACAACATGGTCTATCTTCAGCCCACATACAGACATTGTGTGCAGAAGCGTCTTTCAGGAAATGGTCACTAGAGGCAAGGGATTCATTGAGACTGCTTTGAGTGCACAGTGAAGGAGCTGGAGCTGCAGGAGCAGGAAATGGACACTGACATGGAAAGGAGAGTCAACATCATCACTGACTACATTAATTTCTGGAGTACTCCCAGTTAGTACAGTATGGTGCTATCCTAACTGGGAGTACTCCCAGTTAGTACAGTATGGTGCTATCCTAACAATAAACTATGGATCACTAGTGACATTAAAGACACCCTGAATCAAAAGAAGAGGGCTTTCCAGGACAAGGGACAAGGAGAAGATGAGGAGTATACAACAGGAACTGAAAAAGACACTGAAGTGAGCTAAGGTGGAGTACAAGAAGAAGTTGGAAAAAGAGTTGGAGAACAATAATACCAGGGAGGTGTGGAGAGGGGTAAGGACCATCACTGGCTACAAACTGAACAACTCTGTCTTTGGATGATGATGAGGATAGAGCCAATACCTTCAACCAGTATTACATCAGGTTTGACAATATGGTTACTTCCACTTACTCCATCTTTGCAGCTACTCCCTCCACCACCACCCCAGCAGTTGCTCCCTCCCCCTCTGCAGCTCCTCACTATACCTCATTCTCTGACTGCTCCCTCCACCCCCACCTCTGCTGCTGCTCCCTGTACCTCCACCATTATTACCTGTACGGCTGTTCTCTCCACCATTACCTCTGAGGCTGCCCCCTCCCTCTCCAACGTGGCAGATGTTCTCTCTACCTCCACCTCTGAGGCTGCTCCCTCCACCACCACCTCAATCCTGCAACTTCTGGAGGTATAAAGTGTTTTGGGTGTGGTCAGAAGGGGCACCTAGCTAGGAAATGTCCAGAAGAACAGACAACAGGTGAACAGGAGACAGACACAGTACAGGAGAATAGTCAGGAAAAGGTACAAGGTGAAGATAACCAGGTCAGTAGAGAGGATAACACACAAACAGAGGGTCAGGAAGAAGATAAACAGCAAGAACCAACCAAAGTCATGAAGGGGGAAAAAACACCGAGCCAGAAATAAATCATACAGAGTCAGAAATCGAAAATTCACAAGGTAACATGAATAAAAACACTGAAAGTTTAACTTATAGTTAACTTACAGTTAACTAAAACATTGATGAGTGTGAAAGAACAGACATGGCCATAGATGAGTTTACTCCAGTCAGGTCAAAGAGAAAGCTAAAAGTAGGAAGCAGTGGAGCTCAATCCAGAAAGAAAGGCCTAGTCGAAACAAAAAATGAAAAGCAGATCATAACTGATAAAAAAAACCGAAACAGATTTGAGCAGTGACCCGGAGACCAATACAGAAACAGACAGTGATGAGGACCGTTAAAGAGAAAACAGAAACATACAAGGCTAAAGAAATCAAATAGTTTCTCCAAAAAACAAAAAACAAGTCTCTCTGCACTGGCTCCTATAAGAGCCTTTAGTGGGAGGAGGACAGTTCATCAGGTATTACACACATCACACAATCAAACAAGTTCACAACACTCAAGAGACTAGTGGACCCTGCAGGCCCAGAGTTCAAGGACACAAGAGGTCTCTACGGCATACAGAGGACACCTTAAAAAAAATTATCAACAAACTGTCAGAGGATCAGCTGAACAAGTGTTGTGTAAAAGTGATGAATAAAAGACAACTTGACAGATGGGTGGATACAGTGTGGAGAAAGAAACTTGGGATTTTAGATGATTTTAAGCCAGTATGGAGGGTGTTTTATAAAATGCCACTTAGGAAAAGAGCTTTAAAGACGTGTCCCTTCTGTCAGTTTTTCATTGTTACTTAGAATGTAAAAGACTTAACCCTCTGTTTAAGTTGCTGGATACAATTTTGAATCTGTTTTGTGAAAAGTGGACTCAGGTACGGTTTATTTTTGGTGCTGGATACCAACAAGCAAAAAAACAGAAATAGGAACTGATCAATTTTATTGTAGGAGAAGCAAAAATGTCTATCTACATAACTCGCAAAAACCAAGTTGAGAAAAGACGAGTGATCGGTCCCAATTCTGTTTTCAGTGCTTTAGTGAAAGCCCGAGTTAAAGTTGAGTTAAATTTTTTTAAATCAATGAAAGATCTAAACAATTTTATACTGACATGGTGCTATAAGAGTATTATCTGTTTTACTGATGATGTTGAACTTTATTTTAATACTGTTTTACACTTAAACCTTTGAAAGTGCGAATAATTTTTTTATGTAACAACGCTGCTGTTTTAAGAAAAATCCAATCTGCCTAATTTATTAAAATTAGTTTTAATTTTAATAATGTAATAATTCATCCTGTTTATTTATATATCTGTGAATAATGTCCACCCATCCATCCATCCATCCATCCATTGTCTATACCCACTTATTCCTTAACCAGGGTCATGGGGATCTGCTGATCTCCAGTCACTTACTGGCAGGGGTACACCCCGGACAGGTCACCATTCCATCACAGGGCCACATAGAGACAAACAACCTCACACACTCACACTCTCAAGTTCTCTCTCTCTCTCTCTCTCTCTCTGTTCGCTCTCTGTACCTTCTGCAGGTGTCCCTGGGCCTGGAGCTGTATATTGCTGATGCGGAGTTACTGGCCCCACCAACCCACAGTGTCTATTTCTTGTTTATTGTTGCTGTTCTTTAATTTAATTGAATTGGACTGGTCACAGGTAATATATTGTATTTGTCAACATGTAGTACTTACTGAAAAAGGTGGGGAAAAAGACTGCATTGTGTTACTATTTTGGTGTCTTGGACCCAAAATGCAAAGACAACAGGAGTAGATAAGAACAATAGTTTATTCTATTACACTGGTTATTGAAGTACACAAGAACTGAGAATGGATAACTAAGTATCTGATGCTAACGGAAAACAAAAACATATCACACAGAAGAGAGAGTAGAGTGCCAACCAAATCTTCCAACAATTGGTGAAGATCAACACACCACTTAAGTAGCCGGCTTGATGACTGATGCAGAACAGCTGCATCTTGTTAGCCACTCAACCACACTGCTCTCAACACCTCACTGAGAGCGAGAACACAAGCACACACAACAACAGCCAACCATGACAGTATTGTTTATATATGGATTTAACTCCTTTTACAATATTTTTTGTATGATTTGACAGTCGATATTACAAAAGTTATAAAGACTAAGTGCAAGACCTGGAATTGCACTGGTGACCTTGCATTCCTAGTTTATTGTATGTTCCAAGGCCACCAAAATTCCCTACAAATTGATACTTTGGTCCCACTGGGAGCAAAAACCACTGACTGAGCCGCTATCATGTACCTCACAACTTGATGTCCAGTGCATGCAAGTGTAAAATCCACTCCAGACAATTTAAAATGCTACAGTGACTGCTGATGAGACAACTGCAGCAACAGGTATGGCCACTGACCACGAGGCATTTCATTCTTGCTACTTTAATTCTGCAGTTGTAACTACTGCAAGTGACAGTGAACAGTATAACAGTATAAAATACTTAGTATTGGTCAAAGGCACTCTTTATTATAACTAATGATTTCACAACATAAAATGAATGCACACAGACTGGGTCTGTGGGTGAGAAAATAATCTGGCTGCTCTGTTGTTCTGATGGTGGCAGATCAGAGGTACCAACCTGCAGCTAACAGAGGCCTGTTACCAACCTGCTGAGCAGCCAGCTGCCTGCCTGTCTGTCTCCTGGTGGTGCTGTGAAACATGGCGTTTAATGAGACAAGTCAATTACCTCCAGCAGAACATGAAATCATGTCTGTGCCCACAGTGGATTCCATATGAAGTGGAATCTTTTTGTAATAATTTACTTTTATCATTTTCTCTCATTTGTATGTTCACGGTTTACCTCTTCTACCACTAACGGTTATCCTAACTGCATCCTTAGTATGCAGTTATTATCTAAGAACAATATTATCTCTTATCCACGATGACATGATGAAGCTCAGGGTGGTTCTTTTTTCTTCAAAAAAGCAGTATAATCATCCTGAGAACTAACCTGCTACAATGATCAAGAAGTGGGCAACCATAATTTTGTACTTTACATACCCCCCACCCCCCACACCATTTTTGGTGTGTTTACTTAAGTTCATAAGTTTATAAAATGTTAAAATGTTAAAAATGTCAAAAAGGATAAGAAAATTGCATATACTGAATGTTTTTTTTCTTTTTTTTTGTAATTCAAATTGTTATTGAATTTTGCTCTCAGCACATGACAAATAACTTTACAAGCATGTCAAGTGTTTTTCAACAAAAAAACAAATAGATAATAAAATAAAAAACATACATAAAAACAGACCAAACAGGGGCTCTGAATATGAGGGTAGAACATAAGAGTATACAGTAAACAAACTAATTCCTGCAATTGTCTTGAAGCATAAGTATAGTTGTATCACAATTATTATATATAATTATATAATTGCTCACCGTGGACATAAATTCAAATACAAGTTATCCTGGAGCTCCTAAACCACAAGTTTAATGAACCGGCTAAATTGTGCCTTTATTATACTTGGAAGATCTGCCCTCATACAAGTGCATTTTGTAGCTAGCTTGACACCATTTTGTCTAGCTAATTAGGATAGGATAGCATAGGATAATGGCACATAAGCTTGCTTGGAAACAAGCAGATAAGTAGGATGAGTGGAGGGAAGTTGCATATGTTTTTATTTTTTACTGATCATTGAAACATAAAGGCCTACTGAACAAATATTGAACCTTTAATAATCTAGCTGGTATTACTAGCCAATACAATTTGTTGTTCTTAATAATGCTCAAATAAAGCTTTTTTAATGGTATTTAAATTGAAATAACAAGCTGTGTGTCTGTGTGGGTGGGTAGGAGAGTGAGAGAAGAAAGAAAATGTTTTGTGTGTGTTCACAGTGAACACATGATAAAACCGAAACACTGATAACAATTTATATATATATCAGGCTGTAGATACATTACATTTCTAGTTATTGTTTTATGTTTCTAACTAAATGCACACTAAAGAGAAAGAGAAAAGAGGCAGGAGAAGCCAGGACAGATCAAACAGAAAGACAGACACAGATCAGAGTGTGTGTCTTCTATTTTTTTCAGAGAAGCATCAAGATGTTATTAAAAAAACTGCATGTAGAAATTTTACTGTGGACTCCTTTGAGGTAAATATACATAGCTATTCATGTGATAAATATAGGTGGCTATGTTTTTAATTGTCCATGTACAAGACATGAATTTTATCTTTTCGTTTCGTTTATTTTGTTTTTGCCAGCTTAAAAAGAGGGAGAGGGAGACAAGGAAGTAGATCCTGGAGGCCATGGAACTGGTGTTACAGGAGGTGGAAGCAAGCAGCCGAACAGTTTGGCATCCCCAATACCACCCTGAGAAACAGAGTCAGTGGATGGTTGTCCTCTGATTGTATGCCAGGTCAGAGGACACTTCTCACCCCTGAAGATACGAATTCCCTGGTGGAGTACCGTTTGTATTCTGCCAGGCATGGGTTTCCTCTGACAAAGCCTCAGGTCGTGGCCCACACTCTGGCCATTTAAAACCTCCGTCATCCAGAGGCATCGAAAACGACGCTTGGCCAGATATGGTGGATTAATTTCAGGGAGAGGCATCACCATCACCTTACATCCAGCACCCCAGACATGATTGACAGTGGCAGGGCATCCTGTGCCAAGAGGGGGGCCATCAATGAGTACTTTAGGCTCCTCAACACCACCCTGGAGGAGCATGGGTTGAGGGAAAAGTCCCATCAAATCTACAACTGTAATGAGACAGGGTTTCAGCTGTCCCAGACCAGGAGAAAAGTCATCGTGCCCCAGGGGACCAAACACACATACCGGCAGGCACTGTCCTGACCCTCTCATTTACACACATGTACTCTGTTTTACTTCAGCTAACCTTCATTCCTCTCCTTTCCAGAGCAAACCTTCACCTCTCTAGATTTTCCTCCACCTGCTCCCTGCTCTCACTACAGATGACAATGTCATCTGCAAACATCATGGTCCACGGAGGTTCCTGTCTATCTCATCTGTCAGCCTGTCCATCACCACAGCAAACAAGAAGGGGCTCAAAGCCGATCCTTGTTGCAGTCCCACCTCCACCTTGAACTCCTCTGTCACCCCATTGAAGACTGCCCCAATCACCACTCTCTCACCACTAGGGATACCCTGAATCGCCTCATCCATCTCCCTCCAGAATTTCTCCTTCTCTTCTAACCACTGACAACATTCAACATCACACCTTCAACTTCCAGCTTCAGACTCATCACCTTATCTGACACTCTCTTCACCTCCAGAACATTCCTAGCAAAATCCTCCTTCAGGATAACTCCTACTCCATTCCTCTTTCCATCCACACCATGATAAAACATCTTGAACCCTGCTCCTAGTCTATAGGCCTTGCTACCTTTCCATCTGGTCTCCTGAACACACAAGATATCCACCTTTCTTTTCTCCATCATATCAGCCAACTCTCTAGTTTTCCCTGACAAGTCCCTACTTTCAAAGTCCCTACTCTAAGTCCTACCCTCCTGCCCTTCCTCTTCTCTCTTTGCCTACAAACACGACTTCCTCCTCTACTTCTTCGACCAACAGTAGTCCAATTTCCACTGGCACCCTGTAGATCAACAGCACCAGTGGCGGTCGTTGTTAACCCGGGCCGCGACCGATCCCATATGGAAGTCGTATTTGTGATTCGCATGTTTGATTTGGCTGAAATTTTACGTCGGATGCCCTTCCTGACACAACCCTCTGCATTTACCCGGACTTGGGACCTGCACATGAAGATAGTGGATTGTGCCCCCCTGTGGTTGCATTAAATTGGACACAGTTACGTTAAATAAATAAATAATGTCACAGAATTTATACTTGTACTTAAATTTATGTCCACCGTGAGCAACAGGCAGAATTTCTGAGTCAGTGGAGTGCAAGTCGACTGCTTCTCCTTTGATTACTCGGCATTATGCAAGTGATTTGGAAATCATGGTCTCATAGCCCCTCCCCTTGAAGCCCTCCCCCTCCACTCCAAAAGGGTGACAGGAAGTTGTAACTGAAAACAGTCATTGGCATTGTAAAGAAAAGAAGTGGCATCGTACAAGAAAGAATGTCATAGAAAAAAGATTTATTCTAAAAAAAAAAAAAACATAATGCAAAAAGATACAAAAATAAAATAATATATTTTTAATGCCCATTAGTAAAAAAGGTGTTTCAATGCCAATGCTTCGTTTTTTCAATGACAAACGTTATTTTCAATGTCAATGCTTCTTTTTTGGATGCTAAACTTTATTTTCAATGCAAAAACTTAAAATTCATTGAGTTGGCTCCATACTTATTCGACTTGTGAAAATTAAAAAATGTTGACCAAATGTCCAATAGAGACTAGCGATCATAAACCACAAAGGCACCACAGTTTGAATACCAAACAAACAACCAGACTATCAAACAAGAGAGCAGCAGACGGCATGCTGACATCTTGGAGTCCCAAGTGTCCTGCGCAAGTGTTTAGAACTAACTCATTATCAACAAGTGCCAACTAACATATCAAGCAGACAAAACATGAACATCCAATTTGAAAGGTGTTCTTGGCCTCTTGAACACTTTCCAATATTCACAGACCTTTTGGCTGTTTATCATCCCTGGTTGCATACAATCTTATTATTAATCACCATAACTTTCAATCAGACAGATATGGGCAACCCATATAGATAAAGCAGTTTGGAGAGCTACACTGATCTGTAAAAGATGATAAACTGCATCCTCAAACTCTCATCATGATAGGAAATAATATCACAACATCTGCTGGGCACCTGCTTTTCATGCAATGCATTATCTTCTAGTATGACAAAGTGAGCTTTTATGTGTAGAGGGAGGCAGACAGACACAGAATCTGAGTCTCCTTCATCCATTTTAAGACTGTATTGTCTGCACTCATATCGACTAATTATATATTATATTTTTAATGAAGGCATTGAGGGAATTACATCAGTTCATTATACCTATTTTTTGTCGAATGTTTGCTTTGTTATGGAAACTTCCCTCTGCTCCACTGGGATTAGCTTTTTAAGCTAATGAGCCCAAAACAAGCAATGTTGAGAAGAACAGGCAGCTTGCCTGCAGCAGCTTCTCGCCTCCACCACCAAGATAAGAACACAGCATTAGTAGCTACTGTCTCGGCTTAAAAACAAATTCATGCTTCAATCTTTTCCTATTCATTCAACTTTCAAACACAATGACAGCAGAGCTACTGTACTTTACTGGTTCAGAGAGGTCAGGAAGCCTGTGCATATTCATATAAAAGATGTAACTCACTGTTCAGTTTTATTTCACACAGCAGCCATAGCTGCAGACCTTCATTGCACTCCTGAGGGTTTGATGCTGCATGGGATCTTTCTTTTTTTTTCTGCGATACTTTTTCACAGAAGAACATGCCCAGTGTCTGCACTTATAAACTAATGTCTCAATCACAGTGGCTGTGCGGCAGGGAGAGCATCAGTGTGCACGCTTGAGCACAACTGGAAGGGAAACCAATAGACAAAAGATGAGATAAGTGGCTAAATGGAGTGGAGGATGTAAGGCAGCATTAAACACTCCAATACACTGTGAGGGGGTATAGGTTTAGGTTTGTGTGTGTGTGTTCCTACTTTTTGTCTTGTGCCCTGTCTGATCTGTTATAATCCTACATTGTCTGCCCTGCCTCGACTACAGCACTTCAGCTCACTCATCTATATTGCATGGTGTGGTAAAATGGTAAAGTGGCAACTTCTCAATAGTGGATGCGCGTTGCGTGGAAAAGCTCCCCTTGTGAGTTCCAGGCTATCACAGAGCAACCTGTTTAAAGGATCATACTGATATCAGAATGTTTTAACCAGTTAACTAGAATTTGTCTTTGCTGCTTCACCCCTTATTTTATATTGACCATTATCCTAAACAGTGCTTCCCATCCAGGAAAGAGCTGCAAGAATAATCAGAGGATCATAAGATGATTAACAGATGCTGTATATCTGATCCATCTATTGATCTAATTTTATTTTATTTTTTTTCCGTTTTATTTTTCATCCTCACATTATGGGTGCAACATGGGTTACAATGTTGTTGAAACCATTGGTGGAGTGTAACTGGGTTTCATTTCTTCAACAACAAGCATGTATGTTTAACCCTGTCGACAGAGGAGGCAAGCAGACCAACAGACCAATGCAGCTGGCAGGCCTTGTACATTACTTTGCAGACATTAACAGATTATGTTTTCTGCTTGTGTTCAGTTCCTGGATGTTCTATAAATATCTTTTCAATTATTTACTTTCTGTCTTTTAGACTGAATATTGCCATGACCTCCAGTGTCCAGGGTGACTCAACTGGCAGTTTCATCATCATCATCCACCTGCTGTGGCCCTACTCCAGCACCGCCAGAGTCTAGACTCTGGAGATTCTGTTTTATCTCCAGTCTTCAAATACTAAATGAAGATAATTAATCCCCAGAAATGTTCTAGTCTTGGGAAACGCTAATTGATCTCTTCTTATTAAAACAAGGCATTGGTAGCGAAACCTAGTATTAAACAGGCTCTGGGGCTAAATGATTATAGTCTGTATCAATAAGCACTGACGTTATCAGCTCTGCTCTTGGTACAGGAGAAATTAGGAAAATAGATTTCCTATTCATTACTGCTACATAAAAGTTATCTTGCACATTTTATCTCACCAACTGCCTCTCTGGTTAAGACATTCGTCTATGATGCATTTTCAGTATTCTCAATCCAATGTGGGCATACATATATAAAAAAAAGTCCCGTCTCACCCCTACGGGTGGTATGTTTAGAGGACCCTCAATCTTGGGTCCTCTACCAGAGGCCTGGGAGTTTGAGGGTTCTTCACAGTATCTTAGCTGTTCCTAGCACTGTGCTCTTCTGGACTGAGAGCTCTGATGTTGTTCCTGGGATCTGTTGGAGCCACTCTCCCAGTTTGGGGATCACAGCCCCGAGGGTGCCAATTACCACAGGGACCACTGTTGCCTTTTTCAAGCTTCTCATGTTCCTCCTTTCTGATGTTGCTATCACTTGGGATTGCTGCATCTATCACTATGGCCTTCTTCAGTTGTTGTCCACCACTACGATGTCCGGTTGGTTAGCCATCACCTGTTTGTCGGTCTGTATCTGGAAGTCCCACAAGATCTTAGCTCGGTCATTCTCCCTCACCTTTGGCGGTGTGTCCCATTTTGACCTTGGGACCTCCAGCCCATACTCGGCACAGATGTTCCTGAACACTATGCCGGCCACTTGGTTATGGCGTTCCATGTATGCCCTGCCTGCTAGCATCTTACAACCTGCTGTTATGTGCTGGATTGTCTCAGGGGCATGTTTGCCATCTTTGCACAGCCTGCACCTGAGGTCCTGCCTAGTGTGGTAGACCCCAGCCTCTATTGATCTTGTGCTTAGGGTCTGTTCCTGTGCTGCTATGATTAGTGTCTCTGTGCTGTCTATTGCTGATGTGCAGCTACTGGCCCCACCAACCTGCAGTGTCTATTTGTTGTTTATTGTTGCTGTTCTTTTCTCTCTCCTCTATCCACTCACCCCAACCGGTCGAGGCAGATGGCCGCCCAAACTGAGCTTGGTTCTGCGGGAGGTTTCTTATGTTAAAGGGAGATTTTCCTCTCCACTGTCGCCAAGTGCTTGCTCATAAGGGATTTGTTGGGTTTTTCTTTTTTGTAAAGTGCCTTGAGATGATTTGCCAAATGTGATTTGGTGCTATACAAATAAAACTGAATTGAACTGAATTGAATTGAATTGAATTGAGTTGTCATATGTTATATGCCACGCTAAAAAGAAATGTTCTTAGCTTGGACGTAAACATTGCCAGAGATGAGGCTTGTCTAACACCATAAGGAAGATTATTCCAGGTTTTAGCTGCATAGAACTGAAACGCTGCTTCTCCCTGTTTAGACCTGACTCTGGATACAAGCAGAAGGCCTGTCCCTAATGTTCTCAGAGGTCGAGATGGTTCATATGGCGTCAACATGTCAGAGATGTACATTAGTGCTGAGCCATGAAGAGACTTATACACAAGCAGGGCTGTTTTAAAGTCTATCCTCTGAGCAACAGGAAGCCAGTGCAGAGATCTGAGAACAGGAGAAATGTGGTTGTACTTCCTGGTTCTAGTCAGGATCTGAACAGCAGCATTCTATTATAATGCTTTTCCTGTGGGTATCTAATAAATCTAAGCCTCTACCTTCAAAATACAGGAAAAACAGGTTTTAGGGGTAAGGACCCCCCAAGGCATCACGGGCAGCAGAGCCTTCATCACATAAAGTTTCAATGGAGGCCTGGTTCTCTTACTTTGCAAAATGCATGGCAATATAAAAGCTGAACACCACAAAAATAGTCTTGGTGTGTTGGGATTGATATAAAAGAGTGGTGTGAACGTGGTTGAGAATATATTTTTTCTGTGTGTGTGTGTGAAATTCGAGTCAACAGCCAAGTGGACTCTGTTTATAAAAGAGTGGTGTGAATGTGGTTGAGAATATACTTTTTATGTGCGCGTGTGCGTGTGTTTCAAATCATCAAAGGCCAAAAGGGCTCTGTTTTTGCCTTTTCTTGATCAAGAGACATCCTCCTCTCTCCCATTGGATGTGTGGTATAATGTTGTTTATGCGGGGGCATCTTTGAGGTCTGAAAGAATAGTTTGCAGCTTTGTACTTTTAGTCTATGAGGGATGGGACAAACTGAAAGTAGGGGACCCACAAATATGGGTCAGCATGGTCCGATAGTCGATATCATGAGGGGCAAATATGGTGACAAAGCGGTGGCATGCCTCTCATTTTTATTCTTGCTTATGTATTTTTAACTTGTCTTTTATTTCTGTAAAGCACTTTGAATTACTCTGTGTATGAATTGTGCTATATAAATGAACTTGCCTTGCCTTGCCTTGCCTTGTCTGGCTGGTCATTTCTCCAGCAGACAGCCATGAAAAGAAACTAGACCAGGTAAGCACAATTATACATCAATTATTTGCCAATTTATTTACTGTTACTCATTATTTATGATTATTTGATATAGCCATAGACTATTTGCTTAATTTTATACTGTATTTTTGTATTTATCAAAATAATAAGAAGGATGTGTATAAATGTATTCATGTCATCTGATCATTCCTTTATCTTTTACAGGTTTGTGACACCTACTCCTGCCGTCAGCAGACACACAAGTGGCCCATGTGCCTGCTCTACCACATAATAATAATAATAATAATAATAATAATAATAATACATTTTATTTCATGGCGCCTTTCAAAGTCTCAAGGTCACCTTACAGAGAGAAAAAGGAAGCATACAGCATGAAATACGTTGAGTGCATTAAAACAACAATAACAACAATACATAAACAGAGGGTCAAAATGTAAAGGCAAAAGTGTAGAGTATCTAGGAAGTGGGCGATGTACAGTAAAAGTAAATTGAAACACAGAAACCCAGATGACAGAACAACAAGTATGAAATAATATGAAACAATATGAAAAAGGTGGAGGGTGGTAGAACATCACGGGCTGTTTTGAGAGGTTGAGGGAGTTAGGTGGAAAACGCTATACGGAACAGATACGTTTTGAGTGATGATTTAAAAGTTGATAAGTCCGGAGACGACCGGATGCGATGAGGGAGAATGTTCCAAAGATGGGGCACAGTGTGGCTGAAGGATCTAGTGCCCATGGTGGCCAGGCGTGCCATAGGGGTGCAGAGGAGAGTGGAAATGGAGAAGTGGAGAGTACGAGGCGGAGAATAGATATGAAGTAGATCAGTGATGTATGGTGGGGCGATAGAGTGGAGGGCTTTGTAGGTGAGAAGGAGGATTTTATATTTTATATGGAAGGACACAGGGAGCCAGTGAAGTTGTTTAAGGACAGAGGTGATATGATGTGAGGACAGAATTCAGGTGATGATTCGGGCAGCAGAGTTCAGGACAAGTTGGAGTTTGCGAAGTGATTTGAGAGGTAGACCAGTGAGGAGTGAGTTACAGTAATCCAGACGAGAGGTGACAAAGGCATTAATGAGTATGGCCGTGCTATCGGTGGTGAGTGAAGAATAGATGCGGTTTATTTTACGAAGATGGGAGTAGGCCGACCGGGTAGTGGTATTGATATGCTGAGTGAAGGAGAGAGTACTGTCTATGATGACACCCAGGCTCTTAACTTGGGGGGAGGGGAGGACAGTATGGTCAATTTGAATGAAGAAGGTGCTGGATTTAGAAAGGGTGGATGTGGTGCCCACGAGGAGTTTTATTGGGGTTAAGTTTCAAAAAGTTATGGGTGAACCAGGATTTGATATTATGTAAGCAGGTAAGGAGGGAGGGAGGGGGGAGGGTAGAAGATGGAGCAGCAGAGAGGTAGAGCTGGGTGTCGTCTGCGTAACAATGGAAATTGATGTTATGTTGCCTAAAGATATTACCAAGAGGAAGGAGATAAATAATAAAGAGGAGGGGCCCCAGGACAGAGCCCTGAGGCACGCCACAACTGACAGTAGAGGGCTGGGAGTGGAAGGTCTGGAGATGGACGGACTGGGTGCGGTCAGAGAGGTAGGAGGTGAACCATGCGAGGACCGAGCCTGCTATGCTGATGGATGCAAGGTGATGGAGGAGAATATTGTGCGAGATGGTGTCAAAAGCTGCAGTTAGGTCAAGGAGGATGAGGATGGAGACAATGCCAGAGTCTGCAGCTACTAGGAGGTCGTTGGTGATTTTGACCAGGGCAGTTTCGGTGCTGTGAAGTTGGCGGAAACCAGATTGGAAGTGTTCGTATAGGCTATTGGCGGAAAGGTGGGTATGAACTTGGTGGTGAACAACTTTTTCGAGAATTTTGGAGAGGAACGGGAGATTGGAGATAGGGCGGAAGTTGTTAAGGTCGGCAGGATCGAGACCAGGTTTTTTTAGAATTGGTGTGATGATGACTGTCTTGAGTGATGGGGGTACGATGCCAGAATTGAGGGAAGTGTGAATAATGTGGGTAAGATGAGGAAGGAGAGAGGGGAGACAGAGCTTGACGAGGTTGGTTGGTAGGGGGTCAAGTTTGCAGGTTGAGGGTTTGGATTTGAGGATCAGGGAAGAGATAACCATGGTGGGTGGGATGATAAAACTCGAAAGCAGGGAGGATACTGATAGACAGGGTAGGGTATACTGGAGACAGTTCGCAGTATCACAGATGGGGGGAAATTGCTGGTGTATATTTTCGATTTTTGATGAGAAAAAATCCAGTAATTTATTGCACAAGGTGGTGGAGAGTGAGGGGAAGAGAGGAGTATCGGGAGGGCCCAATAAATTTTTAAGAGTGGAGAAGAGGGAACGCGAACATGATAGACATATCATGCTATAATGCCTATGTCCTGTTCACCTCTGTGGACCCCAGCTGGAACAGTACCTATTGCTTTAGGTGGTGTCTTGGAGCAGGTTGGCAGAGCTCTTATCATTTGCCCAGAAGATCGACTGAAGCCAGCCTGGTCCTACAAGCCTAGGGCCTGGTTCATGGTCAGGAGGAGGAAGAAGAGAAGGAGGAGCCACAGCCCGGGCCCTCTAGAAATTGGATGCAGTGTGTCTTGTGCCCACAGCACAGAAGGGTGTGGAACCAGTGCGCCAAATGTGGAGCACATGCATATAAAATGCACCCCACAGTGATCTGTGGTTTATGCCTTAAATTGTGAACCCTCAAAAGTGTGTATGAAAAGTTTTTTGAATAAACTTCCATTGGGCATGGAAAATCAGTGTTATCAATTATTGACCTAGTCAAGGCTATAATAACCTTATCCCAAATATTCCACTTTGCACCTCCTTTTTGGAAAATATTGCTTATTTTGTGTTTTTTCCATTGGAAAAATCAGGGGTTCTTATGACAAAAAGGGCCTAAAAACATAAAAATATAAAAAACAATTATAAAAAAACTTATATCTATGGTTAGGTCTGAAGTTGTTGAAAAGGTTTGATGTGTTTGGGCTGCAACGATTACTCGAGTAAATCGAGGAATTCCATTACAGAAAAACCTCGAAGCAAAATCTTTGCCTCAAGCATTCATTTAATTACCATCACTTGTGTTATTGGACCTGCTCCGCCTGAGGATTATTGTTCCACACGGACCGTAATCACTGTCGCACAACCATTTCAGAATCAAAATTTGGTGCTATGGCAAAGAGCAAAACCGTCCGTAAAAGGCAGAAAACGTCCAAAGTTTGGGATCATTTCAAACTTAAAAAAGATGATGACACGGTGCAATGTAAAGTAGAATTTGTAAAGTAGAACTGGCGAACCACAATAGCACTTCATCAATGCTTCAACATCTGAAGAAAGCATCCGGTTGGAAACGAAGTTTCTCCAGGACCAGGGACACCTGCAGAAGGTGCAGAGAGAGAACAGAGAGAGAGGGAGAGAGCACAAAGTTAGTGACATTCAATAGTGGAATATACATGTGAGGGGGGAGGAGATTAAGAGAGGGGAAGGGAAGGGAGGGGAGGGTTAGGGTTAGGGTAGGGGAGCTCAGTGCACCAATGGTCCTTGGGTAGTATAAGCCTATAGCAGCATAACTAAGGGATGGTTCAGGGTTACCTGAAGCCAGCCCTAACTATAAGCTTTGTCAAAAAGGAAGGTTTTAAGTCTAGCCTTAAAAGTACAGAAAGTGTCTGCCTCCTGAACCCAGACTGGGAGCTGGTTCCACAGGAGAGGAGCTTGATAGCTAAAGGCTCTGCCTCCCATTCTGCTTTGGGAAACTCTGGGAACCACAAGTAGACCTGCTCTCTGAGAGTGGAGTGGTCTATTGGGATAATATGGTACTATGAGGTCTTTAAGGTATGAAGGAGCTTGATCATGAAGGGATTTGTATGTGAGAAGAAGGATTTTAAATTCTATTCTATATTTTACAGGCAGCCAACGAAGAGAAGCTAATATAGGAGAAATATGATCTCTCTTGCTAGTTCCTGTCAGGACTCTGGTTGCAGCATTCTGGATTAACTGGAGGTTTTTTATGGAGATATTGGGACATCCAGATAGTAATGAGTTATAATAATCCAGCCCTGAGGTAACAAATGCATGGACTAGTTTTTCTGCGTTATTTTGAGACAGGATGTTCCTAATTTTGGCAATGTTGTGCAGGTGAAAGAAGGCAGTTCTAGAGATTTGTTTTATGTGTGAGTTAACCTTTTAGTCTTACCCCAGAGCGGATCCGCTTCGATTTTTGTATGTCCAGATATGTCTCAAAAGATCGTCAGAAAATGTGTATACAGTAAAAAATTTTATGTCTAGTAAAACCTTAAAGTCTCACGATTCAAATGACATAAAGCAATTTTGGATTGAATAATCACAGCGACTACAGTTTCTTAATATTTAAACAAAAGTACAAATACAGTACAATACGCTGTTCCTTACCTTTCTGTCGCATTAGTTCATATGTGTACTCAAACATGGAGTGTCGCATATCGTTTTGTTCGTTAGAATCCATAGATTCCATGTTTTAGTCCAAAAAGACGTAATATTGTACAGTAAATCCATAAATCCATCGTCCTCCTCATAAAAAGCCATAAACCGCTTCGTTTTACGGCTGTTTTGTCCGTTTATTCAATAAAGTTTGACATAGCAAGCTTCTGTGAATCACATGAGGCCTCAATCAAACGTGTTTGTGTGTTTCGCAGCGTCACTAACGGTAAAACCAATACAATTCACATCCTCAGAGAAAATCCCAGTCAGGGGGCATATTATATATTATAACTTCGATTGACAGGAGAATTAGCCAGTCAAATTGTTCGTAAATGGTGACTGACGCATCTTGTAGCCAATGATGAGACCTATCCAACAACATATGGGAAGTCGTGCCAGATGATGCAACAGTGGGCTTTAAATGGCCCCTCCTTACTGTAAATGTAGCCTTGACAACACTGGGCAAGCAGCGTTCGACGCTAGAGGGGGAGGAGAGTCATGTTTCACATTTTACAGCGCGCCGATAGTAAACTGGGACGCTTTTGCTTCAAACGGCACCGAGGTCGTCAATATAACTCTTAAAATGTAAGAACAACAGCTAGTTTAATTTAGCTACGTGTTGTCGGCCATTTGCAAAAAAGGGGGCGGGGTGACTAAGAGGTCCTGGTCAAAAATAACTCCAAGGTTTCACATTAGTGCTACAGGCCAGGGCTATGCCATCTAAAGTAGCTATAATTTTAGAAAAGTTATTTCTGAGGTTTTTAGGCCTAAATACAATAACTTCTGTTTTCTCTGAATTTAAGTCAGTTAGACACGCTTGAAGTCTGGTTAACTGGTTTGTGTTAACAGGTTTCATAGATAGATACAGCTGAGTGTCATCTGCATAGCAATGGTAATTAACAGATGTGGTCAATAGTGTCAAATGCAGCACTAAGGTCTAGGAGAACAAGTATAGAAACAAGTCAATTATCTGAGGCTAAGAGAAGATTGTTGGTGACTTTTAACAGTGCTGTTTCTGTACTATTATGTGCTCTAAATCCTGATTGAAAATCTTCAAATAGTTCATTTCTATGTAAGTGGTCTGATAGCTGCTTAGCAACAGCTTTTTCTAGGATTTTAGAAATAAATGGTAGGTTGGATATTGATATATAATTAGCCAAGACTCCTGGATCAAGACTAGGCTTTTTGAGTAAGGGTTTGATTACTGCAGTCTTAAAGGCCTGTGGTACGTAGCCTGATACTAGAGATAAATTTACTAAGTCTAATAAAGATGAGTTAATTAATGGCAGGGTGTCTTTAAGCAGTCTAGTTGGGATGGGGTCTAAGAGACATGAGACATGTTGATGATTTAGATTAAACAACTACTGATGGAAATTCAGTGAGATCTATGGGAAAGAAGCAGTCTCATCTTACAGATGATTCAACAGATAATGTTGTAGAAGATTTTTTATTGCAAGTATAGGAAGCATCTGCTGAATTTTTTACCTCTAATAGTTTATTTGTAAAGAAACTATATATATATATATATATACACATATATATTTATATATACAGTGGGTACGGAAAGTATTCAGACCCCTTTAAATTTTTCACTCTTTGTGTCATTGCAGCCATTTGCCAAAATCAAAAAAGTTCATTTTATTTCTCATTAATGTACACTCAGCACCCCATCTTGACAGAAAAAACCAGAAATGTAGAAATTTTTGCAAATTTATTACAAAAGAAAAACTGAAATATCACATGGTCATAAGTATTCAGACCCTTTGCAGTGACACTCATATTTAACTCACATGCTGTCCATTTCTTCTGATCCTCCTTAAGATGGTTCTGCTCCTTCATTGGAGTCCAGCTGTGTTTAATTAAACTGATTGGACTTGATTAGGAAAGGCACACACCTGTCTATATAAGACCTTACAGCTCACAGTGCATGTCAGAGCAAATGAGAATCATGGGGTCGAAGGAACTGTCCAAGGAGCTCAGAGACAGAATTGTGGCAAGGCACAGATCTGGCCAAGGTTACAAAAGAATTTCTGCAGCACTCAAGGTTCCTAAGAGCACAGTGGCCTCCATAATCCTCAAATGGAAAAAGTTTGGGACGACCAGAACTCTTCCTAGACCTGGCCGTCCAGCCAAACTGAGCAATCGTGGGGGAAGAGCCTTGGTGAGAGAGGTAAAGAAGAACCCAAAGATCACTGTGGCTGAGCTCCAGAGATGCAGTAGGGAGATGGGAGAAAGTTCCACAAAGTCAACTATCACTGCAGCCCTCCACCAGTCGGGGCTTTATGGCAGTGTGACCCGACGGAAGCCTATCCTCAGTGCAAGACACATGAAAGCCCGCACAGAATTTGCCAAAAAACACATGAAGGACTCCCAGACTATGAGAAATAAGCTTCTCTGGTCTGATGAGACCAAGATTGAACTTTTTGGCGTTAATTCTAAGCGGTATGTGTGGAGAAAACCAGGCACTGCTCATCATCTGCCCAATACAATCCCTACAGTGAAACATGGTGGTGGGAGCATCATGTTGTGGGGGTGTTTTTCAGCTGCAGGGACATGGCGACTGGTTGCAACTGAAGGAAAGATGAATGCGGCCAAGTACAGAGATACCCTGGAAGAAAACCTCTTCCAGAGTGCTCAGGACCTCAGACTGGGCCGAAGGTTCACCTTTCAACAGGACAATGACCCTAAGCACACAGCTAAAATAACAAAGGAGTGGCTTCGGAACAACTCTGTGACTGTTCTTGACTGGCCCAGCCAGAGCCCTGACCTAAACCCAATTGAGCATCTCTGGAGAGACCTGAAAATGGCTGTCCACCAACGTTCACCATCCAACCTGACAGAACTGGAGAGGATCTGCAAGGAAGAATGGCAGAGGATCCCCAAATCCAGGTGTGAAAAACTTGTTGCATCATTCCCAAGAAGACTCATGGCTGTACTAGCTCAAAAGGGTGCTTCTACTCAATACTGAGCACAGGGTCTGAATACTTATGACCATGTGATATTTCAGTTTTTCTTTTGTAATAAATTTGCAAAAATTTCTACATTTCTGTTTTTTTTCTGTCAAGATGGGGTGCTGAGTGTACATTAATGAGAAATAAAATGAACTTTTTTGATTTTGGCAAATGGCTGCAATGACACAAAGAGTGAAAAATTTAAAGGGATCTGAATACTTTCCGTACCCACTGTATATATAACCAAATAAAATCATCACTGCTGAAAGCAGGGAACACTGGGCTCAACAGAGCTGTGACTTTTTGTCAGCCTGGCTACAGTACTGAAAAGAAACTTGGGATTGTTCTTATTTTCCTCTATTAGTGATGAATAGTATGCATTTCTGGCTTTACGGAGAGCTTTTTTTATATGTAGACTGTTTTTCCAGTGTAGATAAAATTCTTCCAAATTTGTGGAACACCACTTCCTTTCCAGCCTTCGTGATGCCTGCTTTAAGGTACGAATATGTAAACTGTACCATGGGGCTAGTCTTCTCTGATTCACTAACTTCTTTTTCAGAGGGGCCACAGTATCAAGAGTTTCACGCAGTGAGGCTACAGCACTGTCAACAACATGTTTGGTAGGGAGTAGGATTGAGGCAGCTGCCCTCCATTGTGTTAGTACATGACATAGATGTAAATAAAGATGGAATCATTTTAAATGCAGTGCTGAGACTATTATTTTCAACATCTACATAAATGTTAAAATCTCCCACTATAATGACTTTATCTGAACTAAGCACTAAATCAGATAGGAAGTCTGGAAATTCAGTTAAAAACTCTGAATAAGGCACAGGTGGATGGTACAGTAGAACTGGTACAAGTAGAACTGGTTTTTGTGTTTTCCAGTTTGGATGTGAGAGGCTAACAGTGAGGCTCTCAAATGAGTTATAATTGTTCTGAGGATGGAAGTTTAATAATAAAGGGGAGACTTTGGTGATTATTGTAAATGTGAAAGTTTAAATATATATTATACTGGATAAGAGAAAATAAAGATGGTGTAATGATCAACAGCTTCACTTCCTGTTTCATGCTCTTATTTTGAAAACTCATGCCTGGTTTGGTCACCCACTCATCTACAGCCACTTGATTATGTAATTGAGTTCACCTGTTCTCTCTCCTCTGGTCACAGCATATATGCCTCCCCACAGCCAAGAGGATTTTGTTTGAATCAAGTTAACCTCCTAAGACCCGAGCTATGGTTTGGCTTGCATTTTAGATTCTAGCTATTTGGGGTTAGATGTACCCAATAAATAATGTGCCTATGTTTTGTTATTGCTTTTGTTTTTGTTTTTGTTTTTTTGTAATGCTCCAAAACTACTACTCCAAAATAGGAATGTCCTTTTTGTCTGTGGGAACAGTTGGATCACACTTAACCTTTGTGAAAGACAGTTACACAAAATGAAGTTTTACAGTGCAGATAACAAAAAATATGATGTCCACGTATGTGGACATCAGGTCATAGGAGGTTAAAGACCAAGAATCCCATGTCAAGCTATGTAGATTTGTTTGTTTCATGATTGGAGGAAGAGGAGTGTTTTTTGCCCAAGAGGAAATGTTTGATCCCAAGTTACCCTGCATTTGGGTGCCATCTTGTACTGAGTTTTTTCCCTCCATGGATATTTAGTTTGTTCTTTTCTGCTGAAGGAGTTTTCTGTTAATCGAAATCTCTGGATTTTGAGTTGTGTTGTACCAGATCACCTGGGAACCTTTGACCAAGGGAACTATGCCACCAGATCTTGCTCTGTGGAACTACAACCTGGACTCCAGTTCCCATCTGTCTCGGCTCCTTTGGTGTTACCAGATCTAGGCCGGGGTAGTAATCGACCCTCCAATAAACACTTCGGTTTACATTCCACCTCCTGGTTACTCAGCTGCACCCAATACTCTTTCCATAAAGAAAGAATAAAAACTTACATCTGAGTTGTGGTGTTTGGCAATTTACTGGTCCTCATTCCACACGGTTCATGATGGATGGAACACAACAAAAATTGTGGTTTTCATCTTTGCCTAAAAGAAAAAAGTGAAAATCCCCACTATAATTATGCTCTTGCAGCCTAAAAACCTAAGAAAGCATAGAAACATGTCATCTGTGCCAAGAGTGCTGCTAATAAAAGAAACCAGAGAAAAGTTATAAAGCTTCTAGTTGAGAAATGCCTAGGTGCAATCCAATTGTGCGAAATTGTTCAAATATGTTTCAGCTTTCTACGCCTTTTCTTGCTAGGCATTCTTCATTTCCATTCATCTTCTTCCGCTTATCCGGGGCTGGGTCGCGGGGGACAGTAGCCTAAGCAGGGATACCCAGACTTCCTTTTCCCTGGACACTTCCTCCAGCTCTTCCAGGGGGACACCGAGGCATTCCCAGGCCAGCTGGGAGACATAGTCCCTCTAGTGTGTCCTGGGTCTTCCCCGTGGCCTCCTCCCAGTGGGACATGCCCGGAACACCTCCCCAGGGAGGCGCCCAGGAGGCATCCGGAACAGATGCCCGAGCCACCTCAGCTGACTCCTCTCAATGTGAAGGAGCAGCGGGTCTACTTCAAGCTCCTCCTGGGAGACCGAGCTCCTCACCCTATTCTTAATTTTGATGCACAAAATAAAAAGAATTTAAAGAATTGCAGAAATACAGAACAATTCAGCTCAGCTGCCTCTGGCATTACCACTGGGCATTGTGAAAGGTTTCAATATGGCTTTAACAACTTATCAGAAAACTGGTAAACAAAGGTAATCATCGCTTCATAATTTGATACTTATGAAATTCTTTGGCTGATCTTTCAGTGAGTTTTAGTGGTAGAGAAATAAGACTTGTACTGTTGGAATCTGCTTAGTGTTAGCTTTCAAATGTGCATAGCTAGTCACATTAGCATGTGTTTTATGAAAATTTTCACGACATATTTTAGGTCTTGCACCTTCAGGTTGTTTTCAATATGTGGCCATTTAACTGCTCATTATTTGAATTGTTTTGTTCTCCTAAAATTGGTTGTGAAGAGCTTTTAGCGGACTTTCTGCTGGTCATGTGAATGTATAGCATGTGTATATTGCTACAACTGTCTAGCATCATAAAATCAGACGCAACAGGTTAAAGCATCTGAACCATTTGGAAAAGGATGGGACCAGTCTTGCAGTCTTGCAGAGAGCCGTTCACCAAGATCATTGACTGTTTCATAAATGCATTGGTGTAGGTCTTTGCTGATCCCACTAAGCATCTTGCATGTTGATGCCAGCATGAGTGGCTTAGGCGCAGTACTCAACCAGGAGCATCCTTAGGGGCTCAGGGCTGTAGTCTTTGCAAGGAGAAAACTCAGCAACTCTGAACAATGGTACCTTATCCATTAGCTGGAGGTCTTTGCATTGAAGTGGGTGGTAGTGGACAAGGTTCATGACTATATGTGCAGGGCCAAGTTCACTGTAAGAACGGACAGTAATCTGCTAATTTATGTGCTGGACATTGCTGCCTAGCTGCCTTAGTTGCATACATTCAACATACAGTATTGTCCTGATCAACACGATATTGATGCTGGCATTCTTTCTGTTCAGTACATCCCAGAGAATACAGGAACTTGGACAAACATTCCCACCTCAGGCATCAAAGCCGTCTGCAAGCAGGCCTGCGTGGTTGAAACTTCTGACAGTCCCCCAAGACTCATAGATCAGCTTGGCGTTCCCTCAGCCGCCATCCCTGAAGTGTATTCCTGCCCAGTAAATCTGAGTTTGCCCTTGATCAGATAAGTCAGAATGAGCTCAGGAGTATTCAGGAGTCAGATCATATTATTAGTCCAATGAAATCTGCCATTGCATGCTTTGCAGAGAGAGCTTGAAGTTTGAGTTGAAAAATTGTATACTATACAGAGTAAAACAAACACAAGCAGCTGGTTTTACCAGAAAAATATCGAACTGCAATACAAAGGTCACTTCAAAGTCAAGTGTGAATATCTGGGCATAGACAAAACATCAGAACTACTCAAAGACAGATTTTATTGGCCACGAATGACCCTAGAGGTTGAGCAATACATCAGAACATGTGAACAATGTGTTTCTCCAACAACATTAATCGCCAGTGAACCAAATCACCAGCAATGGTCCCCTAAATCTTGTATGCATTGATTTCCTGCAGATTGAGTCAGACAGCAAAGGGACTGTAAATGTGTTGGATGTGACAGACCAATTTACACGAAACACTCAAGCATTCTCTACTAAGGATCAAAAGCTGTTACTGTTGCCAACTGTTGCTGTTACTGTTGTATTGTGGAAAGAGTACTTTGTCCACTATGGTTTTCCAGCAAGTATACATTCAGACCAAGACAGAGATTTTGAAAGCTGTCTGATAAAATAGCTTTTCTCTATGCTGGGAATCAGAAAATCTCACACTTCCCCTGATCACCCACAGGGTAATGCTCAACCAAAATGTTTTAATAGGACACTTCTGTCTGTGCTTGGCACATTGGAGACAGAAAAGAAACAGAACTGGAGTCAGGATATTAGTAGTACATGCGTACCAAAAATGATGCTACTGGATGTTCTCCCTATTTCTTGATGTTCGGGAGAGAAGCAAGGTTGCTTATTGATATTTGTTTTGGTGTTGTTCCTGTGAGGCATCATATCTCCGGTACACGTACATTTGTTTTTTGTCTCAGGCCTGCAACGTTTGAGTATACCAAACAAACCAAACAAATCCCTGCTAAGTTGGAGGCACTGCCATTTATTTATTTCAGACTAAGAGAAATATGATAGATAACAATGCTCCAATGTAATGCACCATTGTTTACAAATGTGCATGCTGCTTATATGACATTCTGGGTACTCAACGTAAAACTTGTACCAAGTCGATCATACAGATCAGTTGATTCACTGTGGCAACCCTGAGCTGCTAAAAGAGAAAAACTAGGCCTACATATATGACATTCTGCTTTATGTTTTATGTCCCCTAACAATGTTTCCTATCAGGATAGGTTAGAAAAGAGCTAGATGACTCCTGGGGAAATATCACGCTAGCATTTGCTGTTGTGGATTCTTTCTGCTACAGAAATGGCCTGACAGTAGGCAGGAAATTAAAATTAGGCCTGGGAAATAGATTGGATATCCAGCAGGCAGAAAGCTGAGGAGATAAAAAGCAACAGAGGCAGAGAGAGATAATGACACAGCAGGGAAAAGAGAGAAGACTACAGTAGATTACGGAGCAGAAATTCACCCCAGATCAGTCATTGGGACCATTCATAAGAGAAAATGTGATTCTCATCCACTGTCTAATCAGAAAATATAGAGAGTGTCTTTAATGATATCCCACCTTGTGCATTAGTGTTGCGTACTGGCCATAGAGAAGCCATGACATGCAAGAAAACCCAATATGACACTATTTAATTCAGTCCTGATTCTACCTGCATCCATATCTGGTTTTATCATAGTGTGGTATATTAAAGAAATATTAAATATTCAGGAATAAAACAAATAAAACAAAAGCAGTAACACACAAAACAACTCACACTTTAATTTAATATTACACTCACACTTTTATTTAGTATTACAAATAAATGGGCTGATAAAAGATGATTTGTGTCCACCATTTACTGTAAAGATTCCACTACAGATTTTATTATTGCCATAATGTCACAATCTATCCTTGTTCTACACTTCAGCCATTCCTCACCTACCTTAATTTCTTGAGTTACCAGATCTGCTATTCACCACCTGTAGCTCTCATTTATGCTATATTGGAATTCTAATAACTGTGAGTCTCTGAATAGTATACAGCAATCATGTCTAACTTCTAACTAAGAGAAATTGATTTTTCTGAAAGCTCTGATATATCTAGCATGGTACATGCCGGCCTGGACCTCATGTTTGCCCCAATCCTGTAAATCAGCTGTGCTTATGTGTTATTGGTGCTAGTAATATGACATGTGTATATATATACATGGACTGTGATTTTTCACAATTAATCCCAAATTTAAAATGCTACAATTTACCTGTAAATGTGTTAAAATAAACAGAAAAACAGATCCAAACTTCGATCTGGAAGCTTTTTATAAAGAAACTTGCTGTTCAGCAGACCAGGCATCGTGTCTTCTGCCATCATATTAACTTACCCTTATCACAGTGATGGATATCCAGCCACACTGATGGCAAGAACTTGGGGTCAAACCTTATCAAACAATTAATTTGCGTTAAAAACCTCATAGTACCATATTATCCCAATAGAGTTGTTAAAAAGGCCATAAACTAACTCTCCTCTTTTGTGTTTCCCCCATCCTCTGAGTGATTCACATACACATACAGAGATTCTGTGTGAGCCAATCAAAAATGCAGCTGCTGCGCAGGCACATCCCTTCCCCCTCCCTGCCCATCTCATCGGGAGCAGGAAAGATGGACTGAACTTTGCACCGGCTTTAAAAGTTCATCATTGTTTGATTGTTCAACTGTTGTGCATTCTTGACGAGTAAGTAGTGAATGTTTACATATTCCATCGACCGATGGTGCTTTCAGACATCATTATAAGCCGGTGTGTTTAAATGCTGCCGTATAGAGATGTGTGTGACTTTATTAATGCCAAACGTATTTATCTGACTGTTTATCAAAGTTTCAGTTCTTCAGGGATGTTCCCGGTGACGTGCTTAATATGTAGCTGCACTTTGAGTTATTTGGATTGTTATTATTCTTTACTTGGATGAAACGGGTTTATTCGTCGATGCATAATTCTGTGCCTCAGAGTGTCAGAGAAGCGCAGCAGCGTAACATGTAGTTCTGTTTTACTGCCAGATTGTTTTGATGTTCTATGTGTCATACTTATTAGTGGGAGAGCTGACAGAGCTCTCCCACTTATGTTATCCTAATCTTTATTAGTGGGAGAGCTGAGCTCTCCCACTTATGTTATCTTCGCTCTTTATTATTAGTGGGAGAGCTGAGCTCTCCCACTTATGTTATCTTCGCTCTTTATTATTTTTTTTATTATTATTTCGCCCTTTTCTTCGGTCGCTATCTTCTTCCAGACGCTTTGGGCTAGAAACTCCGTTCAAACTTCAAAACGTGCATCTTTCAGAGGACTTTCCTGCTATTACTTTTCTTCTTTTTATCTTTTATACTTTTTCTTTTATTCAACTTTTTTCACCTTTTTTTTACAATGGTTTTCTATGGAGAAAACTATCAACTTCCATGAAACTTTCCTCTTTATTTGAGCTTCCCAAATCGTCATACTTTGGGCTAGAAACGTCATTTCAACTTTAAACCGGTCTAGACCCTTTAAACTTTTAGTCTCTAAGTCAGCTTCTTGATATCTTTTATACTTTTTGATTTCTGGCAGTTTATATTTTAGGCTGTTTTTGGTCATTTTTCAACTTTTCCATTGGTGTGTATTGCAGAATCCTCCAGCAGGCTAGAGCGTGTGACGTCACAGCTAGAGCGGGAGAAGCTGTTAAGTTTAAGGAAAATTTTTCTCTCTAACTCGCCGTCACGGCCACAATTTTGACTCTTCATACACCATTTTCTCAAAAGTAGTAGAGATTTTTGTCTTCTTTCAGGCGATGCTTTTCTTATTTTGATAGGACCTACGGTTTTTCCGCAACGTGGCCAAACAGACGGAGAGTGACTGCTCAATCTCTCATTCACTCCCATTCTAAAACGGTCGTAGCGTTTTGGGGGAAAACAGAAATGAAGGCTGTTTCTAACTCGCCACCAATCGTTCATTTTTTGGAATATCTTCACAAAAAGCGGATCACTCTCTTCGTTGAAGCCTCCTGGCACTGTTAGTGAAAGAATTATTTCGATAGGTCTTATAGTTTTTCTGTAGTCCTCCATTTTGTGAGGTGAAGTTTTGTTAGCCTCTCATTCACTCAGCGTGTGTAAAGCGCTGTGTCACTCCCCCTCCCACTCTGGGCTTAGGTCACCATAGCAACAGATCAAAACAAAGCATTAGCATAACAGCGGCTATCTGTGATTGCTAATTAGACTGACTGGCTGCTTAATGTCAAAGCCAGCTAGCCTAGCCCCGTTAGCTGGTGTGGAGCCACCGAGCTATATATATATATTGGCTGCTTAAACCCGACTGGCTGCTTAAAACCCTCTGGGGTCGACGCAAGCGCCGGCGCGTTTTGACGCATCGTTTCCTGATAAGGCCGAAACAAACTGAAATTACTCCGTCAATTCTGATCGTACAGATAAAAGAAATGTATCATTCAAATCTGGTTTTAGTGGTATACCATCATAATAACAGCAAAACGTTGTGCTTTTTTTAAATAAAGAAAGCCGACAGGGTGCGATCTCTGCCTTGTCTGTCTCTGCCATTTCTCTTCACAGACGCGTAAATAAAACAACCAGAATCTCAGCGAATACTTGGCTCCTAAAAATAAGAATTATATGGCTAGAAAGCTTGAAATGTTTTCTTTTGAGTGAAACAATTCAAGTCGAAAACAAATCATCACTTTTTATTTAATCCGTATGAACGTAAGGAGAAGTCCGTTTTTTCCCGTCTCACCTCATTACAGGTAATGCGACCCCCCCTTGTACTCTGTTCACTGTTCACATGTAAATAATCTCAGGTGAACCAGGTAAATATGTGCACACCCCCGAGAAATGAGATAAAACGTACTTCTTTCACTTCTTACCAAGCACTTGGCTCCTGGCAGATTGCCGTAGGCACCATTGTTGGCCTTGACGTCTTCACTAGGCAGGATATGTTCACACCCTTTATCCCCCTTTATTTGGTTATTTTAGTTTGTTTATATTCTTTTTTTTATACACACACACACACTCACCAACCCCCAAAAACAAATAATTACTTTTCTACATACAGGTTAATTGCTTTATTACTTTATTCATCACTATCAATTTATATAATTTAAATAATATTAAATTTAATAACTTTAATAACTGCTGTAACAATTTAATTTCCCCTTGGGGATTAATTAAGTACTTCTTCTTCTTCTTCTTCCTAGTTCTGTCTTTCCTCACCTTTCTTTCTTACTTTCATTGCCTTTCAACCAATTCTTATTCATCCTGTACTTTCTTCTTTGTCTGTCTTTTTCTTCAGTGCCCCTCTTTTGAGTTCACTTGATAAAAAGCTTTGTTGATTGGTGTAACATCAACTGTCCAAAGCTCAATATCAAGAAAACCAGAGAACTGGTGGTGGACTTTAGGAGGAGCAGGAAGACCCCAGTCCCTGTCTCCATCCTTGGAGACGAAGTAGAGATTGTGGACTCCTACAAATACCTTGGAGTCCACATTAACAACAAACTGGACTGGTCAAATAATACAGATGCACTCTTCAAGAAAGGACAGAGTAGACTGTTCTTCCTCAGGAGACTCTGTTCCTTTGGCGTGTGCAACAAACTACTGAAGACGTTCTATCAGTCTGTAGTAACGAGTGCACTGTTCTTTGCAGTTTGTATGCTGGGGAGGTGGCATCAAGGCTGGCGAGGCCAACGGACTAAACAAGTTGATCAGGAAGGAAAAATCTGTTGTTGGACTGGAACAACAGACTGGAGGCTGTGGCAGAGAGGAGGATGATGGACAAAATCAACTCCATACTGGACAATTCTGCCCACCCACTTCATGAGGAACTGTGGCGAATGGGAAGTTCATTCGGCCCCAGACTAATTCCTCCTAAAACCAAGACTGAGAGATTCAGGAAGTCTTTTGTGTCCATGGCCATAAGACTCTATAATTCCATAATATAAACAATAACACATGCACACACACATACACACTGAAACCCCCAAAAACAAATTACTTTACTTTTCTACATACAGGTTGATTGCTTTATTACTTTATTAATCACTTTATTAATTACTATCAATTTGTATAATTTAAATAACATTAAATGTAATAACTTTAATATCTGCTGTAACAATTTAATTTCCCCTTGGGGATTAATAAAGTACTTCTTCTTCTTATCATGCTTACTTCCTGCCTTTTTTCTTTACTTTCAACTTCATTTTCCTTCCTTTTCTTTCAACTTCTTCTACTTTGTCAACTTCTTTGCTTTCTTGGCACTTTTTTCTTTCCTCACCTTTCTTTCTTACTTTCATAGCCTTTCAACCCTTTCTTACTCATCCTGTACTTTCTTCTTTGTCTGTCTTTTTGTTGAGTCTCTCTGTTTTCATGCTTACTTCTTGCTTTTTTTCTTTACTTTCAACTTCATTTTCCTTCCTTTTCTTTCAACTTCTTCTATTTTGTCAACTTCTTTGCTTCCTTGGCACTTTTTTCTTTCCTCACCTTTCTTTCTTACTTTCATTGCCTTTCAACCCTTTCTTACTCATCCTGTACTTTCTT
Source organism: Mastacembelus armatus (assembly GCF_900324485.2). Taxonomy (NCBI): domain Eukaryota; kingdom Metazoa; phylum Chordata; class Actinopteri; order Synbranchiformes; family Mastacembelidae; genus Mastacembelus; species Mastacembelus armatus. Next base: position 1,681,824 of record NC_046655.1, on the reverse strand, counting down.
CTTTGTCTGTCTTTTTGTTCAGTTCCTCTCTTTTCATGCTTACTTCCTGCCTTTTTTCTGTACTTTCAACTTCATTTTCCTTCCTTTTCGTTCAACTTCTTCTACTTGGTCAACTTCTTTGCTTCCTTGGCACTTTTTTCTTTCCTCACCTTTCTTTCTTACTTTCATTGCCTTTCAACCCTTTCTTACTCATCCTGTACTTTCTTCTTTGTCTGTCTTTTTGTTCAGTTCCTCTCTTTTCATGCTTACTTCCTGCCTTTTTTCTGTACTTTCAACTTCATTTTCCTTCCTTTTCTTTCAACTTCTTCTACTTTGTCAACTTCTTTGCTTCCTTGGCACTTTTTTCTTTCATCCGCTTTTTTGACTTTAACTTACTCCTCGTATTTTTCGTCAGCGTATCAGCTCTCCCACGTAATTTCTTCCGAAATTACCTTTTCTAGTTTTTTTTATTATTATTATTTCGCCCTTTTCTTCGGTCGCTATCTTCTTCCAGACGCTTTGGGCTAGAAACTCCGTTCAAACTTCAAAACGTGCATCTTTCAGAGGACTTTCCTGCTATTACTTTTCTTCTTTTTATCTTTTATACTTTTTCTTTTATTCAACTTTTTTCACCTTTTTTTTACAATGGTTTTCTATGGAGAAAACTTTCAACTTCCATGAAACTTTCCTCTTTATTTGAGCTTCCCAAATCGTCATACTTTGGGCTAGAAACGTCATTTCAACTTTAAACCGGTCTAGACCCTTTAAACTTTTAGTCTTTAAGTCAGCTTCTTGATATCTTTTATACTTTTTGATTTCTGGCAGTTTATATTTTAGGGTGTTTTTGCTCATTTTTCAACTTTTCCATTGGTGTGTATTGCAGAATCCTCTAGCAGGCTAGAGCGTGTGACGTCACAGCTAGAGCGGGAGAAGCTGTTAACTTTATGGAAAATTTTTCTCTCTAACTCGCCGTCACGGCCACAATTTTGACTCTTCATACACCATTTTCTCAAAAGTAGTAGAGATTTTTGTCCTCTTTCAGGCAATGCTTTTCTTATTTTCATAGGACCTACGGTTTTTTCGCAACGTGGCCAAACAGACAGAGAGTGACTGCTCAATCTCTCATTCACTCCCATTCTAAAACCGTCGTAGGGTTTTGGGGGAAAACGCAAATGAAGGCTGTTTCTAACTCGCCACCAATCGTTCATTTTTTGGAATATCTTCACAAAAAGCAGATCACTCTCTTCGTTGAAGCCTCCTGGTTCTGTTAGTGAAAGAATTATTTCGATAGGTCTTATAGTTTTTCTGTAGTCCTCCGTTGTGTGAGGTGAAGTTTTGTTAGCGTCTCATTCACTCAGCGTGTGTAAAGCGCTGTGTCACTCCCCCTCCCACTCTGGGCTTAGGTCACCATAGCAACAGATCAAAACAAAGCATTAGCATAACAGCGGCTATCTGTGATTGCTAATTAGACTGACTGGCTGCTTAATGTCAAAGCCAGCTAGCCTAGCCCCGTTAGCTGGTGTGGAGCCACCGAGCTATATATATATATTGGCTGCTTAAACCCGACTGGCTGCTTAAAACCCTCTGGGGTCGACGCAAGCGCCGGCGCGTTTTGACGCATCGTTTCCTGATAAGGCCGAAACAAACTGAAATTACTCCGTCAATTCTGATCGTACAGATAAAAGAAATCTATCATTCAAATCTGGTTTTAGTGGTATACCATCATAATAACAACAAAACGTCGTGCTTTTTTTAAATAAAGAAAGCCGACAGGGTGCGATCTCTGCCTTGTCTGTCTCTGCCATTTCTCTTCACAGACGCGTAAATAAAACAACCAGAATCTCAGCGAATACTTGGCTCCTAAAAATAAGAATTATATGGCTAGAAAGCTTGAAATGTTTTCTTTTGAGTGAAACAATTCAAGTCGAAAACAAATCATCACTTCTTATTTAATCCGTATGAACGTAAGGAGAAGTCCGTTTTTTCCCGTCTCACCTCATTATAGGTAATGCGACCCCCCCCCCCTTGTACTCTGTTCACTGTTCACATGTAAATAATCTCAGGTGAACCAGGTAAATATGTGCACACCCCCGAGAAATGACATGAAACGTACTTCTTTCACTTCTTACCAAGCACTTGGCTCCTGGCAGATTGCCGTAGGCACCATTGTTGGCCTTGACGTCTTCACTAGGCAGGACATGTTCACACCCTTTATCCCCCTTTATTTGATTATTTTAGTTTGTTTATATTCCTTTTTTTATACACACATACATACACACACACTCACCAACCCCCAAAAACAAATAATTACTTACTTTTCTACATGAAGGTTGATTGCTTTATTACTTTATTAATTACTTAATTAATTATTATCAATTTGTATAATTTAAATAATATTAAATGTAATAACTTTAATAAATGCTGTAACAATTTAATTTCCTCTTGGGGATTAATAAAGTACTTCTTGTTCTTCTTCTTCCTAGTTCTGTCTTTCCTCACCTTTCTTTCTTACCTTCATTGCCTTTCAACCAATTCTTATTCATCCTGTACTTTCTTATCTGTCTGTCTTTTTCTTCAGTGTCCCTCTTTTGAGTTCACTTGATAAAAAGCTTTGTTGATTGGTGTAACAACTGTCTAAAGCTCAATATTAAGAATACCAGAGAACTGGTGGTGGACTTTAGGAGGAGCAGGAAGACCCCAGTCCCTGTCTCCATCCTTGGAGACGAAGTAGAGATTGTGGACTCCTACAAATACCTTGGAGTCCACATTAACAACAAACTGGACTGGTCAAACAATACAGATGCACTCTTCAAGAAAGGACAGAGCAGACTGTTCTTCCTCAGGAGACTCTGTTCCTTTGACGTGTGCAACAAGCTACTGACTATCATCAAATACAACTAACAGGTTGGAGTATGTCCATCAACTGGACATTCTGAAGGCTGTGGCAGAGAGGAGGATGATGGACAAAATCAACTCCATACTGGACAATTCTGCCCACCCACTTCATGAGGATCTGTGGCGAACGGAAGTTCATTCGGCCCCAGACTAATTCCTCCTAAAACCAAGACTGAGAGATTCAGGAAGTCTTTTGTGTCCACGGCCATAAGACTCTATAATTCCATAATATAAACAATAACACAGACACACACCACATACACACGCATGCATGCACGCACACATACACGCACATGCACACACATACACACTCCAACTCTCAAAACAAATTACTTTACTTTTCTACATACACGTTGATTGCTTTATTAATTACTTTATTAATTACTTAATCAATTTGTATAATTTAAATAATATTACATTTAATAACTTTAGTAACTGCTGTAACAATTTAATTTCCCCTTGAGGATTAATAAAGTACGTCCTTCTTCTTCTTTATGCTTACTTCCTGCCTTTTTTCTTTACTTTCAACTTCATTTTCCTTCCTTTTCGTTTCAACTTCTTCTACTTGGTCAACTTCTTTGCTTCCTTGCACTTTTTCTTCCTCACCTTTCTTTTCTAACTTTCCTTGCCTTTCAACCCTTTCTTACCTCATCCTGTGTTACTTTCTTCTTTGTCTGTCTTTTTGTTCAGTGCCTCTCTTTTCATGCTTACTTCCTGGCTTTTTTCTTTACTTTCAACTTCATTTTCCTTCCTTTTCGTTCAACCTCTTCTACTTTGTCACAATTCTTTGCTTCCTTGGCACTTTTTTCTTTCCTCACCTTTCTTTCTTACTTTCATTGCCTTTCAACCCTTTCTTACTCATCCTGTACTTTCTTCTTTGTCTGTCTTTTTGTTCAGTTCCTCTCTTTTCATGCTTACTTCCTGCCTTTTTTCTTTACTTTCAACTTCATTTTCCTTCCTTTTCTTTCAACTTCTTCTACTTTGTCAACTTCTTTGCTTCCTTGGCACTTTTTTCTTTCATCCGCTTTTTTGACTTTAACTTACTCCTCGTATTTTTCGTCAGCGTATCAGCTCTCCCACGTAATTTCTTCCGAAATTACCTTTTCTAGTTTACATGAAATCATCAATCATGTGATGTAATCACATGTGAAAGGCCCCCAAACCAAATGTGTCTATATGAGAAAGGATTTGCCACATTAAACATAGAAATAGGGAATGTGATGTTGGTATTTTCTCCCACCTTTGAATCTAAAATAAAAAAACTACATATGTGAGCTGATCATTAACAATACTTAAAATTTTATAAATATAATAATAAAAATATTCTAAAGTGGTAATAATTTGGTCAGGGTTTCTTATTTTGAAAAATAAAAAACTGTAAATAATTGGCAATAAACTAATGGACTTCTCAAACTATATCATATGGACAATACAAGAAACACACCATCTCTTCTCTCCTTGTTCTCGTCTCCTCTTTACTCCACACTCCCCCCACGTTTCCATGGGCTGCTCCCTTACCATTGTCTTTAAAAGTGAATATTAAAGCCGTCAACACAAGAGTAAAGGTAAACGCTGATATAAATATATATATATCTATATATATATATATATATATAAATATATATCTATATACATATATAAAAAAATACTTCTGACACGTTTCAGCACTGCTGTTGCTATGGCAACTTCTGACTGGTTGTTATCAGTGTGGCTCCAACACATGAGAACCGAGTGATACAACCTGGTCACCGCAGCACAACAGTAGAAAATAGGTGCAAAGTCAGGTAACAACCGATTTGCTCTCCAGGACCTCCTCCTCAACAGGCTCCAGTCGAATCTCCTGCAGAAAAAAAAAAATTATAGGATCCTCTAATAGTGAGAGATGACAGTTCAAATGAAGATGGACAGAAAAGAAGAAGAAGAAGAAGAGCATGTTGAAAGAAAGGAAGTTAACCTTTTGTTCTAGGCGGTCGATAAGTTTCTGCGTCTGTTCACCTGGACCGTCCACTGGTTGTCTTCATCATACACACCTAGAGAGACACATGCAGAAGTGGCTGGATATCACACAGAAAACAACAAAGGTGACGGGATGAAAGGTGCTGCATACATCGACTGGAATTTAAACACATTTTCCTCCATTGATTGTTTCAGCTGAATACTGATGGTGTCCCAGAAGCCTTTTTCAGTGTTTGCTTTCATCTTATGCAATGCTCAGCTACGCCAATCAATAGGAATGCTTTGAGGTTTGTAGCCAAAGTTTACTGAGGCTCTGCAGTTGTTTGAATGAGCTCCTGGCAACAATGGCTGGTGCCATAATGGAAGTCTAATAGAGAACTGATTGTGTGCAAACAAGAGCTAAAAAACATAAAGCATGTGTGCCTTTACATGGTGGCTGATTTTTTTTTGTTGTGGGCATGTACTGTATGCTACATGTTTAATTCTCTTACTGGCAGCAAAGCTATAGTTACTTTCACAAAACATGCTGATGTGAGATGGCATCTTACAACAAGCCTAATATCATTACATGCAAATGAGAACATCTCCTCCTCCACCTGAGCCAGCAAAGTGGCCAAAGTAAACAACCCTCCTCACCAAACTTATGGCAAATAACACACCTGAATTGACGAGGTTGAGGAGCGGGTTGCTGGGAGAGAGGCTGCTGTTCCTCTGAAGCCTCCGATTGGAGCGACGGCCCGACCATTGGATGGACAAAACCTCTGGTTTCAGGGGGCCCTGTCTGGAGTCGCAGCAGGGCAATGATCAGTCACACAATATTTTGTTATGCTTTCTGTTTAAATTGTTGCCAATTAATGCCCTCTGTCAAATGCACATTAAACAACCTTTGTTCTGCATTTAATGTGGCCCATTGCATACACAAAGTAACACATCAGAAAAAAAGTGGAATTTAAGATAAAAGAAAATCTTAATAGAAAGTGTTATTTGTTTGTATTTGTTTGTAAAAAAAAAAAAGATAAAAACAGGACTGCTTGACAATATCTCCTGGTTCTCAAACACACGTCTTCTTTTTACAATCGTAGATGGCACCCAGGTGAGTGAAACACACAGTCTTGTGAGTAGATGTCGCATGTAAGAATAAATTTAGCATGCCTAAATCTGTCTTGACTTGAGTCATAATTGTGTGTTGTGCTGGTCTGAGAGAGATATGAAGGTACATGCAGCCGTGGGGTGACTTCGCTTTAGATTTAGCTTACTGCTGTCAAGTCGGGATGTCCCATATTTTTAGGAGACCATGGGATGGCTGTGAGGAAGTGTGTGTGTGTGTGTGTGTGTATGCAGGTAATTGCACATGTACATATTTATTCAATCATTGTTTTTTGGAAAGCAAAGGCTTAAAGTTTTATTGTTATTGAAAAGGGTGAAGATATTTTTTGGGGCAAATAACAAAATACAGATAATAAATTAATGGTACAGCCTAATTTATAAATATGAGGTTGACCTCAGCTCTAACTCCAGACCATGCATCCATGAGTTCCTGTGTGTCCACAGTCTCTCCACATATATAAACCTGAACACAGAAGCCTATTTAAAGTCTCCAGAGAAACAGCCTGAGCATGTAGATGTTTGGAAAAACAGAATGACTGCATGCAGATACATGTGGGAGTTTCTCAAGGGTGGCAATTCAGAGAAGGATGCTGCAGGAGTGGAAACAGCTCTGGGAGTGAGGACAGTCGCACTTTGATATAACATGAGAGGGAAACAGAGAGAAAGAGATTTTTGGAGGAGGTAAAGAGAGTTCATCTGAAAGAAAGTATAAACATGGTCATCTACAGCGAGCACAGGAAACCCTACAGGGATCCTCTTAAACCGAACTCATCCAAAAAACATATCAAACCATAACAACTGTTGTGAAATGCTGCGACAGAACTGCATTTAATTAATGCTGTCATACGTGTCATGATTTTGTATTTCAGACACAGCATTGAACAACAGCATAGGAATAATTTCAATAACACTATTTTTAATTTTAAATATTTAAATAATATGTCAAGCGGGTGGCAAAGGATCATATTGTACGTTAAAGTTTGTCTCTTGTGAATGTAGGTTTGGCAGCGGTTTGTGCGTCATCACCTGTTCTTTAAATACACCATGAACACAGACTTACCTACAGGGATACACACACTCCCTCTCTCTCTCTCTTGTTCTCACACACACATGCATACAAACTGCATATGAAATATTTTACAGTGGTGAGTCATCATCACTAAAATAACTGGGCACACCAGGGGCATGCCTGTGTCCTCTGAATACAGATCCAGATTGATCGGACACACACACACACACACACACACACACACATACTTCAATCATCAATGGTTCACGCTTCACACACACACACAAAGCCATCAGGTGCGTGTTCATTATCTGCCACTTCATTTATAAACATGCAAATCATTTCATCACAACTACATTAAGATCATATCTAATTGTTGACTTGTCATGGAGACACACTTAAAGACAAGGTAAATATAATCAGACCAAAATAACTCATCACTGGCCTGTCTTTACGTTCAGTGTTTGGGTTTGGTCCCCACCTACATCATTATCCTGCCATCCATGTATCATTTGTGTCAACTCCAGTCTTCCTCTATTTGCCTATATTTTCTCATTGGAAGGTGGATCTGCACAGTGATCATGTAAATAAAGGATTATAGATATCAGCTGGATTGCAGGGATAAGCAGGTGGTCTTAACAAATACAGGGTAGGAACCTTTGTTTTTGGCATGGCTGCTAAGATAAAAGCATCATTTAAATCTAAAATGCCTGAAGAAAATTAGTGTGTGTGGTTTGGACAAAATGATTAGACTAACTGTGAGAACAGTAATTATGGGTGCCATTACACAATACACTTTGTGTTTTAAGACTATGTGTGATCTTGTGTGGTGTGCGAAAAAGGACCAGAGAGATTTGTTCTTACTTCTCCTGGCGAGTCTGTTCAGCTGTGGTTTCCATGGCGCACTCGAGTGAGCTTTGAAGTGAATGGAGCTGATTGGTTGTCTCCTTCAGCAGGAAGCGGGTCACAAACTGCTCCAGGTGGGTGGACTCTTGGTAATCCTGTCAATCAAAAGGAGGAGGAGGAGGAGGAGGAGGAGGAATTAGAGTAGGAAAAAAGACAAACAGGGAGCTGTGGCAAGTTTCAAGAGTCACTTAATGTCCCGATCACCACCGCTAATTAAAAAATGCCTAGGAGATGATTAATTTACCAAAGATTACATAAGACAGCTGCAGGAGAGCAGAAGAAGAAAAAGAAGATGAAGAAGAAGATGTCAAATCTTTGCTAGTCTGATGTCTGTTTCCTGTCAGCTGATTTCAAGACTAATTAAATATTTCAACATATGCAATACATACAAAATGAAGTGCTTTAATTGAGTCCATGAGAACAACGTGAGGACGGAGGGAGTGTGAGTTTCAGTTTGTTCATTTTCCCTAAGGCCAGCATAACACTCACTGATCCATTTAAGCCAGTAATTGTACCATATATTTCACAAACCGATCAGATCTGACTTTGGTGAAACTTGTTGACAATGACGCAACATCTTCTCAGTGTGTTACAGCATTTAAATTAATGGTTAATTAGACATACATACTGTCATAATGGCCATATATTTTGTCCATTTAGAGGGGAGTAGAACAAGCTGAAAACATACTACTGACATATTATCACCACCACTGGCTGAGAAGTAATTTTAATGGCCTAATGGATAAGGAGTCAGACTTGTAACCTGAAAATTGCAGGTTCGAGTCTTGGGTTGTTGGTGTCATATGTTGTCAGTGGCACGGAGTGAATAGCCAGAGCCTTGTCCACCTTCAATACCATGACTGAAGTGAGACCAGACCCCCAACTCCCCGGGCGCTGCAGCACTGGCTGCCCACTGCTCTGGGTGTGTGTTCATGATGTGTGTGTTCACTGCTGTGTGTGCACTTTGGAATGGGTTAAATGCAGAGCACAAACTGAGAATGGGTCACCACACGGCCACATAAGCCACTTTCACTAAAAATAACATCAAATATGTGAAATAATGACCTGCACCTTCAATAGAAATAACTTCCTCAATGCCATGTATTTCAAACAGAGGTGATATTTCTCACTTTGTAAGTCAAGAATACATTGACTTTTTGGTCAGAAAGCTGACAGGAAAAAATCAAACTAAATGACATTTTTTAGAAGCGTCATTTGCTGGGCCTGGATCGTAGTGGGAGAGCTGAGTGTTGTTTGGGGTCTAATCAAAAGGGAATGAATGATGCTCGGCACAGCGGAGTTTGCTGTTTGCACACTGCACCTGCTCCCACAGTTGTGAGCACTGTGGACTGTTTGTACACTCGACTTGCAACAGGAGGTTTGAAGGGAAACACTAATGCAGGTTATATTAACAAATGGACTAATGCATGAGCAAGAATGTGTGTGTATGTGTGTAACAGATGGAAAGAGAAAGCGGGGGGAGAGAAAGGAAATACATTTCACTTTTTGCCTGTGGGTAATTACTTTATTTTTAAAAGAAGGTTTGATTTTTAAAGCTGCATGTGTTTGGAAGCACGCACGCACGCATGCACGCACGCACACACAGGCACACACACACACACACAACACACACCACACACACACACACACACACACACACACACACGCACACACACACACACACACACACACACACACACACACACACACACACACACACACACACACACACACATCCTAATTACAGTATGTTAAGCAGGAGTCCTTTCTGTGTGCTGAACTCTCAGCAGGACCTCCTGAGTGCAGAACAGATCATTAGTCTCAGACTTTTCCCATCAGTCCTTATCATCAACATATGTGAGTAAAGATTGAACAGCTTGTCCTAAAATTTAGGAATTAACAGTCTTAACAAGATACACAAAAGTGTCGTTTCTGCATCATATCCAATTGTGTTTAAAAAACCAGGGTCATTATTGGCCATAGATCAGTCAGACATTGATCCTGTGACATTCTGAGCAGCAAACACACACACTTGCACATACGTGCACACTGAGAGTGAGTCACGACAAAACTGGTAAAGGTCAGTCTCCTGTCTACCATCCGAGCATAGATTACCTCCTGTGATCTGTACCTTTTGTGTGTGTGTGTGTGTGTGTGTGTGTGTCCACCTACAGCCATGTACAGCCATTTTAAACAGCCAAGGTCTGTCTGATTTCTCTTTTTTTATTTTCAGTCATACAAAAGGTCAAATAAATGCTTTGTTGGAGGCAGCACCTAGATTTTTCTTCATCTTTTCTACTTCAGCCTGTGACTCCACATTGCTGTCATTATCATGCCATTTAAGCTACTGCTCTGCCTTGCAATCATACCCCCCACCTGCACCCCCCCCCCCCCCTTGCCAGATAGCTTTACCTGAGTATTTTTAAAATCCTGATTACAGACAACCTTCAAGTGATTTCACAGAACTAGAAAACTTTTAGTGGGTTACATCTACTCACCAATTCATTATGATGCTTGTATGTAAAATCCTTCCCTCATATAATCAAATTAAATGACACAAATTTTCAACATCACTCGGTTTCGTTTCACACACATGCTGTAGATAAAGAGGTGTGATTCAGAATAAAAAACCTGATCATGCTAATCTACAGTAATTGGTGGTGTTTGGCTTTTTGGTGTTATGACTTTCATGAAAGTTTTTTCTTTATAAAACAGCCTTTGTTCAAATATCAGACGAAAAGTGTCAAATGTTAATATTTGGTTTTATTGTCATGACTTAAAACAAATACTGGAGAAAGTAGTGAGAAGTAAGGAACCCTCCTATAGCTTGCAGCTAACCAACACCTGATGTCTGCTAGAAAATATTTGGAGTGGGTGTGTACAGGAATCTGTAAATAGGGTTAAACCCAGACTGTCTCTGCACACACACACACACACACACACACACACACACACACACACTTTATGTGCTTGGCTCTGATTTGTGTATGCAATCACGCTGCAGCTCCCACACACATTGCATGGATGTTTGATTTGTGCAAGCAAAACCACACAGAGAAATACAAATTAGCTCATACATGCATGCTGACAACCTTCAACAAAAAGAAACACATACTGCCAGCCCCCTCAAACACATCCAGGCAACCCACTCATATTCATGCACACTTCAAAGAGATGACTGAGCTTTAGTTTGTGACTAATGCAGCACCTGTTCTCCTCCTCATTTAGATATTACTTATCAAAGATGGAGAAATACCAACGCGTTGTACAGGTATTCCCTCTATTTCTTATTCCATGACTCGTTTTAGGGACAATTTGTTGGAGCACACGTGCTTCGTGGAAGAGAAAACTATGAATCAGGCTTCAAGGAGTGAACCCTGGTGAGATGGTGTGAAAGCAGAAGTGCGAATTCCTTCTGTGTTGACAGAGTGGTGTAGTAATTTGATTTGAAAGGTGTTGCCTTGGTCAGTATCCTCTGTTCTGTACAGTTTCTGCAGGATAATTTGTTTTCGTCTGAGTGCAAATATCTATTGCGTTCTGTGAAGGAACAACAGTAAAGAGAAAATTGATTCGTAAGGGAGAGAAGACTCATTTGGTGTCCTGTTTTTCCTGTGTACCTCATTAGAGCTGAATTAAAGCTTTGAAAAGTCCACAGTGAGGTGAGTAATCTCTTTTCACGTGGCAAAACCTTCAAATACACTCTCTCATTCTTTCTCATAGCAATACTCTGGGAGAACAGAAAATGATGTGAGTGCGGGTTCATTTCCTTTACTGAAATGAAGATTGGATTTAATTCAGTGCTGAGCTCCCGCAGCTCCAACCTTTCTGAAATCTGTTTCCTGAAAGATGCTTTCGCTTCGAGTGAAAACATATTTCAAGTGTGTCAGCTGCTTCTCTAATACCTTGTATATTTATGCTCTATGTTGTCTTATATGCACACACTTGTGAAACTAAAACCTTCTGTTTCTGTTCATTAAATGTCCATACATTTAGTAAACAGAAACCTTTGCTTGTCATTGCCATTTATCTTTTTTTTTTTTTTTTTAAACCACAGCTTTTAGATGTTGCTGTTAGATGTCATCATGGGTTACCTCTTTCTGAGCGGTTTGACTCCCGCTCTCTTTCTGAGGGAACTGTAATGAGCCTGCTTCACTGCAGGTCTGAGGGGCGATTTGAGCTTCACAGCGTGTGTCATATGTGCCAGATGAAATTACTACACAGAACGAAAAGACTGGCAGAACGAAAAAGAAGCTTCCTCTGCAGATCTAATAAGCTACCACTTATTCACATCCTCAGTCCCGTCAATCCTCCTTTTTTCTCTGATTATTACACTATTGCTTCTCTGTCTGTTTTTTTCTCCCTTGCCACAATCCTCCCTCTTCTCCTTTATGATAATGTAAAAGGGTCATCAAGCTTAACAATAGCCCAAAAGCATGATCAAAAGCAATATTTGTTTGGTAACCACAACAGCTACAGCATTTAATCTCTCATCTATGTTGGCTGCAAGTCTAAAAAGAATCATAGCATGTTTTGTTCTGGAGGTTAATTAGTGGAATGAATGAGCCCTGGTTTGTCCTTTTTGGCTCTGTAATGAAATCTCACTAATGGGAGATCTGAGAAGCCAGCTGGGCAGCACAGGAGCATGCTGGGAGAGATTTGCTGAATGAAGCTCGAATCACACTGTGAGTAAATCAAACATATATTATTGTTACTGTTATGTGCACAGCATGAGATGTTCAAAGTGACGCAGTGCGAAGGTGTGAGCGTTTGTATGTAAAGAAAATGAACGCTGCATTCAGAACTCATCCACACGCCATCTTATTATTATGGTTTCTGTGTCGCCCCATCTGACACAATTTGCCACAAAGCTCACACTTATTCCATACGGCACTAAGTCAGGCTTGCAGGAGTGTTCACCATTCATACAGTACCATGACTGCATTAAAAAAAACTAAATGTGTCTCTACTTTCCTTTAAAAAATGGATATTCCCATCGCTCTCAGTTGCAATTTGTGTTTACAGATGATTAGAAAAGTTTAGCAGGTAACTTGCTGTATTAGAATTTACAATGGAAGCACCTCATGTGCCAAAGTGTAAACCCCATAAAGCTGCTAGGATGGCACGAAAAGTCCTCTCCTCACTACTTCTTGAAGCCAATACTGAAGCCTGACAATCTTTGGTAACTTGACAATAGAGGAAAACTGAACAAAGCCAACCTAATTTTCCTCTGTAGCACCTCCTATATATAGAAAAACTTCAGCTTGATAAGAAAAATCATGCTATGTGGCCTAACTTAAGTCTAGTGTCCAAAAGAATTCCACTTTTTCAAAATTTGGGTTTAATTACAAGTCATAATTTAACTGGAATACTATTTTAGTTAGTTATTTTTTGTAGATTATGTGAAACTGCTAATGTTTGCATGTACAGACTGAGTCTAAATGGCAGTAGATAATCAGTAGGTAATCAGCTTACCTTCTTTGTTTTGTCCATTGCCTCAGGATGGATATAGTCAGGTCTTCTAAGGCAGCGAGAACATTCTCATATTCACCAAGGTGCTGGGAGAAATACTCTTCACAAAACAGAAAGACAGAAAAGACAGAGATAAACAATTTGTTAAACAACTGGGACAAGGCTGTAGGTGTTTTGTTGAAACGGCATTAGTGTGACACCTCAGTCACACTGCCTGCAGGGGTTTGGTCAAAAAACAGCATGTGACTACGTCTAACATGATTCTTTCCCTATGCTGAGAAAATGTCAAGTAGCATTTGAATCGGTGTTGCTGATTGAGGTGAAACTAAATAAATCTAGCAGAACAGCTAAAATTTCAAACAGCCTTTATTTAGATGAGTCTGAACTTACCACAGAGTTCATCGGTGTCCACATTACTGAAAGACAAAAAATGGGAAACAATCAAATACCAATACATCAACAACACAATTTCCCAAGGTTGAAGGACAGAAGTGACAGACTAATATTTTTTCTCTGCAAAAATGTTTTTGATTTAGTAAATTCATGCATGATGATAAATGGGATGGAGAAAAAAAAAAGTCATAAATAACTAAAGATTTTAAACATGATGAAGTAAAGTATCTAAATGCTCTGGGTGAAAAGTTAAACAGAACTATAATTAATTTCATTCATTTTGTTTGCTCTGCCTCCATAACTGCAAGTGCAAATGCGACATATCTTTTTTAAATATTACGTAAAATTGCAGTGCTTCAACATCACCCTGAGCTGCTTCGCCAGCCTGTCGGGCAGAACTTACAGCTTGGTGACTCATTCTTTAATCAATACAGGATTCAATCTGGGACTTTCAAATTACTTCCAAACAGCTTTGCTATCTCCCTCACTCTGTGCTCATTTCACAGAAAGATGCACATGCTCAATTTGGTTCAACATGGAGTCCAGTCAGTGTATCTGTTAGGCCAGTTACAGTGGCAGTGATGATGATGATGGTGATGATGATGACAATATCAATGTCAGTATCAATGTTTGTTGGTCTAAGGTAGCCTCCTAACCTCCAGCGAGGATATGTCAGGCCTCGATGGCCATCGTGCTTGCGGTCTATTTCTAATTTTGCTTTCCAATTCATTCAGTCAATTTTGTAGCAGCTCATTTCCCTTCATTGTATCAAACAATCTGAGACCAACGCGGGGAGCCTGGACATTACACTGAAAATGCTTGCATTCAATAAGACAACAAAATGAAATAAAATTGTTGTTAGTGTTCATTTCTCAATGTTTACCTGCCATCATCAATAATAAAAATAAGGGATTAATGTCTTTGTTTAGGTTACTAATGCTACCGTCATGGTTTTAAACTGGACAGATGTATTGTACTAAAACATCAAATATTTAATCCTATTTTTATTTTGAAGTTGTTTATCAGCTGATGAAAACCCATAGATCTCCCTACACTTATGTGTTGCCACATGCTGGTTAATCATACATACTTAGGCAAACGAAACCAAGAAACCACCTTTGTCCAGAAGAGACTGGTGGTTTTGTTAAAGAAAAAAGCATAAAACTGCA